>NC_064862.1:82172090-82472090 GCF_024139225.1 Suncus etruscus | reverse complement strand
CCACTAGGTGTGGCTCAAAAACCAAACAAACATGGGGCTGGAGAGATAGCATGGAGGTAAAGCGTTTGCCTTTCATGCAGAAGGTCATCGGTTCGAATCCCAGCGTCCCATGTGGTCCCCCGTGCCTGCCAGGAGCAATTTCTGAGCCTGGAGCCAGGAATAACCCCTGAGCACTGCCGGGTGTGACCCCCCAAAAAAAAAAAAAAAAAAAAAACCAAACAAACAAAAAATGATCTTGTGCTGGAGTAGTAGCACAGTGGTAGGGCATTTGACTTGCACATGGCCAACCCAGAAGGGACCTGGGTTTAATCCCTAGCATCCCCCAAACCTGCCAAAAATGATTTCTGAGTGCAGAGCCAGGAGTAACCCCTGAGCACCACCGGGTATGACCCCCCCAAGCCACACAGACACACATAGACAGAGACAGAAACACAGACACACTCCTCCCTTGCTCTCCCACACCTGGCACACAGAGAACACAGGAAAGCCAGAAGAAAGCCAAGGGCAAGTGGCATTGATCCAGCTTGGGCAGCAGATTAGCGGGAATGACAGTAGAATTGTTGGTAGGCCCCTTGAGCTCAGGTCCATGAGCTTGAGGACAATATGGAGCCTGGACCAGAGTGTGGGGTGGTTTGGGTGCAGGATTCTTTGCACTGATATTCCCATCTCACTCCCCAGCAGAAGGAAAACTCAAGCAGAAGCCTAGTATTATGTTTTTTGGGTGGATACACCCAGCAGTATTCAGGGGTTACTCCTGGCTCTGCACTAAGGGATCACTCCTAGTGAATTTAAGAGACACTATGGAAGGCCTAGAGCTAACCCTTATCACAGCCAGCATGTAAGGCAGGAAGCCTTCCCATAGTCTATCACTCTAGCCCCAGGTTGTGATTTTTAATTTTTTGTTTTTGTTTTCTTTTTGGTTTTTGGGTCACACCCAGCAGCGCTCAGGGGTTACTCCTGTCTCTACACTCAGAAATCGCTCCTGGCAGACTCAGGGGACCATATGGAATGCTGGGATTCGAACCACCGCCCTTCTGCATGCAAGGCAAACTCCCTACCTCCATGCTCTCTCCAGCCCCAGGTGTGGTCAATGCTGCCTCTTGCTGGCTGCCCTGGAAATCTCATTGTTGAAAACAGCAGATAGGGGGCAGCAGAGATAGAAGAGAGAAAACGGAGAGACAGAGCTAGACAGACATCAGAGACAGAACAAGAGCTAATCTCTGACTTTTCCTACAGGATTCCAGGCACATGCTGTCACCATCTCTACAGCCTCCTACACAGTGCTCAGGGGGTTACTCCTGGCTCTGTGCTCAGAAATCGCTCCTGGCAGGCTTGGAGGGATGATGGGATGATGGGGATCGAATCCAGAGCCGTCCCAGGTTGGCAGCATGCAAGGCAAACGCCCTACTGCTGTACTATTGCTCCAGCCCCTATTTTTTTAGTTTTAGGGTCACACCCGACAGTTCTCAAGGGTTACTCTGAGCCTTCTTTTTAATTTGGGCTCACTCTCAGCGCTGGGGGTGGGGGAGAGGTTGATCTGGGCCAACTAGGACCTAAACCAGGTTCTGGGTTTGATCCTGGGCATGTCTTAGTCCCCTGTCCCTCACCCCCCCCCCCAATCCTTCCTCTTTAAAGCTGTAGTATGAGACTGGAGTGATCACAAAGTGGGGAGGGTGTTTACCTTACATGCCAATTTAAGTTTGATCCTTGGCATCCCATAGGGTCCCCTGAACCCACCAGGAGTAAGCTGAGCACCAATGGTGTGCCCTCCCATAAATAAAACTTAAAAAAGCTGGAGTGTGTGCATGTGGGGGTGGGGAGCACATGGTATCCATCACCTGGTCCTTCCGCCCAGACATCTAGGCAGCTCCTAGTTGAGGGTTACTATGCTTATGGTAACAAGAACCACCCTGGCAAGAGCCAGATAGGACAGTGGGGAGGGCATTGTCTTGCGAGTGGCCAACCTTAGTTCATTCTCTGGTATCGCATAGGATCCCCAAACACCAGGAGTGATTCCTGAGCACAAAGTCCGGAGTCAGTCCTTAGCAGAGTTAGGAGTCAACTCTAAACAGTGGCCCCAAAACAAAAATAACAATCCTGAGCTCTATTAAGAATGTGCATGGGGGCCCGGAGAGATAGCACAGCGGTGTTTGCCTTGCAAGCAGCCAATCCAGGACCAAAGGTGGTTGGTTCGAATCCCGGTGTCCCATATGGTCCCCCGTGCCTGCCAGGAGCTATTTCTGAGCAGACAGCCAGGAGTAACCCCTGAGCACCGCCAGGTGTGACCCAAAAAACAAACAAACAAAAACAAAAAAATAGAATGTGCATGGGGAGCCAGAGAGAGAACATGGAGGTAGGGTGTTTGCCTTGCATGCAGAAGGCATCCCATATGGTCCTCTGAACCTGCCAGGAGCGATTTCTGAGAGCCAGGAGTAACCCCTGAGTGCTGCCAGGTATGACCCCCCCCCCCCAAAAAAAAAAAAAAAAAAAAAAAGAATGTGTATATGTGGGTGTTCAAGTGTGGTTGTGGCTGCTTGGGCCAGACTGGGTGGGGTGTGGCGGTGTAGGTATGTTTTGGTAGATTTCATTGGCTAGTCTACATGTCATTTACATGTCACATGACCCACATGAGCCTATCAGAGCACTCCACAGCAGGTCCTGGACTGGCTGGTCCTGTCCTTGCTCAGTGATGTGGGCTGCTGAGCCAAGTTTGGGTCTGACACCTGTCCTTACTATGTACCTTGGGGAAATGGTGACCTTTGGGTTGAGGGCGAGACTGTTCCAAACTATCCCAGTCAGGCTGAGGCCCAAGCTTTGAGTGCCACAAGTCAACAAATGAACCCTTTTTTAAAAATTTTTATTCTATTTTGGCCACAACTGGTGGCACTCGGATTACTCCTGGCTCAGCACTCAGAAATCGCTTCTGGCAAGGGACCATATGGGATACCAGGGATCAAACCTGGGTCCATCCGGATCGGCTGCCTGCAAGACAAATGCCTTACTGCTGTGTTATCACTCCAGCCCCAAGTGAATCCCTTTCTGTGAGCACTCACAGTGCCCGAGTTCTGAGGTCAAGAGTTTAGTCTGGTTCTGTAGCACTTAACACTGGTGTGGATAGGGCTGGCTCCTCTGGAGGGTTGGATTGGGATCTCTTTGGTGTGACACAGGACATTCTGGTGGGAACAGTCTGGAACTCTTTCCACGCTTACAAGTAACACAAGCCACCAAACTCTGCTCCAGCACTGTCCTGATCTAGAGTTGTGCCAAATAAGCCCAGCAAGGTGAGACACTTGTTGGTTCTGAGGGTTGCTGGTGGGGCATTTGTGGAGTCTGAGAAGTTGGATGGAGTCTGCTGGACTGCAGTTCCCAGGGGCAAGACTGAACAGCATGGGCCCGGAGAGATAGCACAGTGGCGTTTGCTTTGCAAGCAGCCGATCCAGGACCAAAGGTGGTTGGTTCGAATCCCGGTGTCCCATATGGTCCCCCGTGCCTGCCAGGAGCTATTTCTTTTTTTTTTTTTTTTTTTTTTTTTTTGGTTTTTGGGCCACACCCGGTAACGCTCAGGGGTTACTCCTGGCTATGCGCTCAGAAGTTGCTCCTGGCTTGGGGGACCATATGGGACGCCGGGGGATCGAACCGAGGTCCGTCCTAGGCTAGCGCAGGTAAGGCAGGCACCTTACCTTTAGCGCCACCGCCCGGCCCCAGCCAGGAGCTATTTCTGAGCAGACAGCCAGGAGTAACCCCTGAGCACCGCCGGGTGTGGCCCAAAAACCAAAAACCAAAAAAAAAAAAGACTTAACAGCATGTTCAACCCCTGAGCATTGCAGAGGAGGCCCTGTTAGTTATCAAAAACCAAACCACTTTTCTTTTTTTGGGGTGGGGTCACACCTGGCAGCACTCAGGTTCCTCCTGGCTCTACGCTCAGAAATTGCTCCTGGCAGGCTTGGTGGACCATATGGGATGCCAGGATTCGAACCACTGACCTTCTGCATGCAAGGCAAACGCTTTATCTCCATGCTATCTCTCAGGACCCCCAAACCACCTTTCAATTTGTTGCCAAACGCTTCATTGCTCAGGGACTATGGACACACTGTTCAGTCCTCAGCGGCTGCCCAAGAAACCAGAGGCACCACTGGGATCAAACCCTGGTCTGGTGAGTGCAAGGCAAGTGCGCTGATTTGGTGTTGAGACTTACCTGGGCTTTCATCTAAAGTGGTCAGCCAGGGCTAGAGCGATAGGACAGTGGTAACTAAGACACTTCCCTGACAAACGGCCAACTCAGGATAGGATCCTAGCATCAGAGTCCCCTGAATCCCACTAGGACTGACCCCTGGGTCCCGCTGGGAGAAAACTATAAAATGAAACTCAATCAGTCTTTCCCAAAGACCCCAGGGGCCCTGGCATCAAAGGAGGGATTAACAACCTCAGGTAAAATTTGTTTCTACCAACTAGAGCGATAAGACAGCAAGGAGGGTACTTTGACTTGCACACAGCCCACCCGGTTTGAGGCAGGCATCCTCTGGCAAACACTGTCAGGTGTGGCCCACAAATAAAACAAGCTTTTTATTTCTTCCTCCCTGTTGCCTTCAGTTGCCCCATGCATGCGGTAGGGCATGGGGTTGGCCCTGGTCCTCATGTTCTCTGGACAGCACCTCCTGGAACTACTCTCGCAGGGCCAGGATCCTGCGGGCTGTGTGCACAGTGGACTCTGGGAGTCCCAACTTGTGACTGCTGTGGAACAGTATTTCATGGGGGCGGAAATCCAGCCTCCATGGAGCCCAGCTGGAGAGCCGGCTGGCCGACAAAGTGCGCTGGTTCTGACAGTTCCAGCCTGGAGGTCAGCTGACCCTTCTGCTTTGGGACCCCCTCAGAGGAACTCCAGAACCCCACAACGGGTTCTGCTGTCAAAGCATTTGCCTCCACAGACTGGAGGCAGGACCGTGATGCCCAACGTGCTTCCCATGGAACGGCATATCTATACCCGGAAAATGCGGCTTTGTGGCTTTCATCCCACAGTACTCCTGGCCTTGAGCATGGACCACCTCTTGGCCAGTTCCATCTTGCTGAGTGTCCAGGCCTGGGCCTGGGACATCAGAGGGGCCGTTTAAGGCCTGCACCCAAGCCCTATGGGTGGGCCAAGGAGAGGTTTGGGTTCTCGCTTCTCACAAAGTCCTTTTATTTAGATTCCAAACAAACCAAAGCGGGGCAGCGGCAGCCGGCCCAGAAGTCTGTCCCCGAACGCGCTGGGCCCCATAGTCCCGGCCCCGGTGGCCGAAGCCCAGCCCCAAAGGCCGCACTGAGGTTGAGGCCCGCCCCAGGTAGGGAGGTGTGGGTGGGGGGCCCGCCCCAGGGAGCCCAGGGTCGGCACGCGCACCTGCGTGAGGTAGTCTCGGCGGAGGGCCCCAGCCCACACACGGGCCCGGCCAGGTCACATTCGTCAGTTTATTGGGGACGCAGCGTCAGGACTCCTCAGGCCCTGATGGGTCGTCATCATCCCCGAAGCAGCTGTCAGCCTCAGCCTCGGCGTCCTCATAGTAGTCATCATAGAAGAGGTCAGAGGCGTCGTCGGGCACCGGGGCCTTGGTCTGCACGCAGTACTCGGCCAGTGTGGTCGGTACCTTCACGCCATCCCTCTCTGCATCCACCTTGGTCCCCAGGACCTGCTTCCTGGGGACACAAACAAACGGCAGCTCAGCTGGCTGGATCGGGTACGTCTCCACCTCATGGACACTCCGGGGAACGTGGGGACTAAAATAGCTGCATCTGGTCTCTGAGCCCTGGGGAAGGCAGCGGGCAGAACTGGGGCAGGGAGCCCTGTGGGCCGGGGACCAAGACTGGAAGCCCCATAAGTGTGGTACATGTACAAGCATGTCCTCCTCAGACCATGCCGCCGCAGCTTTTGAGGACTCTGTGGAGAGCATCAGGGCAGCAGCAGGCACGTCAAAGCACAGAGGACTGCTAATGGAAACCTGCCAGGGGAGGGCATCATGGGCACAGCCCCCACAGCTTTCCTGCACATCTGATATCTGCAGGGTATAAACCTTGAAGCTGTGTTCACATAGGAGTGGGGCTGGCCACACTGGCACCCCATTCATTTCTTTGAATCCAGGGAACAGAAGGGGTGTGTATAAAGGCTTCAGGGACAAGGCTCGGTGAGTCCTGTGTGCAGCCAGGTGGGGGAACAGACACGCAGCCTCCCCACATGTGGGAGTGGAGGTTCCCCCTCACAGGGAGAACTCAGGGACTCCTTGACCTCTCCATCAGCCCCAGCTGCTTGACAGGCAAGGAAGGAAGCACTTCTCTTGCTGGGGGAGGGGGGAAACGTGCGCACGTGCTAGGGGTGGTCAGACACTGACACCCAGAGTCTGCGCATTCTGCCCTGGAAGCACTTCCTCAATGCAGAATGACAAAAAGTCAACTCAGCAGAGCAGAGAGAGCCCCAGTGGGGCAGCTGGGCTTGGCTCGACACAGGACACAGCCTGGGGACCTACATACATGCACCCCGGGCATTGCAGGACATGGCCCAAAGGGAAGAGAGAGAGTGTGAAAGGGCCTGGAGCACTGGGCTGAGAGCAGAAAGGCACTCACCGGATGATGTCAGTGTACTCCCGGTCCTTGCCTTTACTCTCCTTCCACTTCCGGTACATGACGGAGGCATCCACATTGGCGGGGGAGAAGGTGTTGGGCTCGTTGAGGAGAGAGATGACGCTCAGGAGGATGGTCCTGTGGGAGCCAGAGCTGCGATCACACCCTCTTGTCCTGCTCAGGGGTCCCAGCCTGCGGGCCAGACGGCGGCAGTAGACTACTCGTGCACCCGCGCACCCCAGCCCCCAATGTACCTGACGTTCTGAGTGGGATTCCACCGCTCCGACGGCAGCTCCCCGCTCTGGGGATCGTCGACTGGGGGATGAAGGATGGAGATACACACGTCCCCCGTCTGCAGGGCATGGGAGGTATGGGTCAGCACCCCGACCCCACCTCTGTGACACCCCAGCCATACATAGTCCCAGAATTGGCTCACCTCATAGATGTTGGGGTGCCACATCTTGGTCAGGAAGCGGAAGGCCGGAGGGGAATAAGGGTAGTCGATGGGGAATTTGAGGCGTGCCTGGAGTGGGAGACACCAGGGGGCTCAGTTGACCATGACTTTCCCCACATACACCACCCCCAACATGGAGCCTCCATCCGCTGCCAGGTCCCCAAGTGAAAGATGAAAATAGACTTGGGTCAAGGCAGCGCCGCCACCACTCTGTGGGCTGCCTGGAGAGGCGATGAGTCAGCTGGGCTAGGACAGGGGTGCCCCTGTCAGGCAGCAAAAAATCAGGCTGGGGGTGCTGGCACCTGGGGTGCAGTGCCCAGCAGCCAAGCTGCCCCTGAGAACATAGAGGAAGAGCCCAGGAGAGACAGACACCCCAGAGTGAACCCACCCTCCAGCCTGGCCCCTCGTCAGAGCAGCTATTTTCCAGCAGAATGAAGGCAGGGTCCCCCAAGTCTCCACCTTTCAAGCCCCGGTGTTTGGGGGGGTGAGGGGGTACAGTCCCAATCACTGAGCAGCTGAGGCTTGGAGAAGGCAAGGCCCAGCCAGACAGGGGCTCTGGCTCTGGGGCTTCCTGGCAGAGGGGACTGAGGGGGGGCATGGCAGGCGGCCGTGACTGCAGTTTGGCAGTGCTCCTCTGTCTACCCGCAGGGAAGCTGGAGATGGGGCCCCATCACCAGCTGGGCAGCTGCACCCACCACTCTCGGCGGCCCACATACCTCCTCCAAGGTTTGGGCACAAGGTGGGGGTATCCCTCCAGGCTCCCCACTCCATCTTGAGAGCCGGGGGTGGAGGGAAATAAGTGTACGTGTATTTGCAAAGAAGGCTTAAGAATCTGGTTCCAAATCCAGCCTCTGAGGGGGTTGGAGATTGTGGGCAGGAGGCCTCAGGGTGCCTACATACCCCGTGGCTAACATGGGGGCTCAATTCAGGAAGGACCACGACAGAAGCAATGGGGACACGGGTACCTGAGGTGCCCTCAGTCAGATCTGAGCCTGGCTGGGCTCTTGGCCGGCTGGAAGGGGTGCCCGTGCTCTCAGCCAAGAGGACTCTTTCTCGAGTCCCAGGTAGCGCCCAGAAGTAGGGCGGGGAGCAACGGAAAGGAGCTTTAGCTAAACACTGAAGATTCCCTGAGCTACCCCTCGGAAAGCCACTTGCTTGGCAAACAGCTAACACTTCGCTTGGAGTTAAGTGGGGGGGACAGATGGAGCCAGAGACAAGAGTCCCAGTGGTCCTGCTGCCGGGTGGCTCGGCACAGGTGCCTGGGAAGGGGGGCAGTGCGGGTTACATAAAGCCGAGGGCGAAACGGGGGGCCTGGCCGGGTGCTAGCTACGCAGGACCCGCCTGCCAAAGCCCCATGTGGGTCTTCCTTGGAACCTAAGCCCGGGGACCCGTCAAAAAGAAAAAGACCCACCCCTCGAGGGTCCCCGATGTCGCCACCCCAACAACAGTGGGGAGTTGCGGGGCTTTGGGTCCCCGATGTCACCACCCCAGCGATAGTGGGGAGTTGCGGGGCTTTGTGTCCCAGCAAGCGGGGTGAAGACCGCGACGGCGGAGGGGACTGAACCCCGCAACCAAGCAGCCAGGACGAGAAGAGTCCAGATCTCTATTCCAGGGGTGACATTCCAGGGAGCCCCCCAGAAGCAAAAGATCCCGGGCGACTGTGGGGGTGCCAGGGAGGTTCCCCGCTGGTGTGGCTGTGCTGGGCTGGACGGAGGGTCCCGGCGCTCACCTTAAAGTAGCCGCCCTCGTAGTAGGTGTTGGGGGGCCCGAAGATCGCCACCTCCCAGTTGTACAGGTCGCCCTCGTCCACCAGGGTCACCCGGAAGCCCTCCACCGGCTCCTCCTGCAGACCCTTGAGCTCCAGCAGCAGCGCCTTCTGCGAGCTGGGCACCAGCGGCCGGGCCATGGCCGAGGCGGAGGCGGCGGCGGCAGCGGCGGCGGCGGCGGGACCCGGGGCCGGGAGCGCCGCGGGGGCGCGGGACGGGCCGGGCCGCGGGGCCGGGCCCGGGAGGGCGCCGCTAGGGCCGGGGCTGGGGCCTGGGCCGCCGCCTTCGTCCTCTCCAATGCCGCCGCCGCCGCCGTCCGGGGACTCCGAGCGCTCCACTCGCTCCGGCGCCGCCGCCCGCCCGCCCAGCAGCAGCACTCGGCTCGGCCCGGCCCGCGCCTCGCCCCTCACTGCGCCTGCGCGCCGCCTCCGGGGCCTCGACCACGCCTGCGCGCCGCCTCCGGGCCCGCACTGCGCCTGCGCCGCCCGCCCGCGGGGCACGCCGGGAAGCGCGGCTCCCCTCCCCCGCCGGCCCAGCGCGACCCGGGCAGGCAGGGTGGGAGGGAGGGGGCCGAGTGCGCAGGCGCCTGGTTTGGCGCTTCCGAGCCCCCTCCGGAGCCGCGGCCGCCCCCGGCTCGCTCGCACGAGCACCCCCGCCCGCCTGTGCTCGGCAGGCTGGCCGGCCTGGGCTGCGCCGCCCTCTCTCGACCACCCCGCCGGCTGCAGGGTCTTTTTATTTTTTTGTGACGTCGGCCGCACGGGCGGGGCACAGGGTGGGGAATTGGGGGCAGGAGGGTGGGGCTCATCTGGGCAGAGGCGGAGAGGGAGCATGGGGGGCACAAACCCAGCAGTCCGCCGGCCTCAGTTTCACCCTTAACTCGGGTCGGCCCAGAGTGAGTTGGGGGCGGCAGGAGCAAGCTTTGGGCTTGGGGTCGCGCCCCCCAAGATCCTGGAGGGAGTGGTGCCTCAGTTTCCCCAGAGGAACTGACTGAGAGGAGGTCAGTCCAGACTTAGGGGCGCAGTGAAGAGCTAGCTGGACATATGGGAGATGCAAGCAGAATGGAGACCGGTCAGCACACTGGACGCTGCTCCTGGCGAACCATTTGGGGGACCATGTTTTGTCCCCCCACCCCCTGACCGAGTCCTCTGACCTGATCCTGGTTGCTCACCGAAGTTCAACCTGGCTGAGTCAAGCTCCGAAACCCACACACCCTTATGTTGTTTATGCTTTTGAGCCACAATTGGGTCGTGCTCAGCGATGACTCCTGGCTCTGCACACTCAGGGCGGTGCTCAGGGCAGTCTATGGGATGCCAGAGATCGAACGTGGGTCAATGTCATGCCAAGCAAGCGCCCTTTTCGCTGTTCTGTCACTCCAGCCCATCCACACACAATCACAACATCTGGACAGGAGGGTCCTGGGAGGTGGGGGGCAGTGACTCATCCATCCCTCCACATCTGCAGGGTGACAGCTGGAGGGTTAGGATTTCAAGGGCTGATGGTGATGCCCCAGGGGCCCTCGATTAGGGACTGTGAAGCAACTATATTAACTGCCCTGGGCAAGCCTCTGACCTAATCCCAGCTGCAGGCCAGCAAACCTGTCCTGAAAAGGACAACAGGATGTGAATGATGGGGAAGGCTAGAGGCAGCAGGTGGAGAAACAGCCCTGGTGGAACGATACCTATTTATTTAGAAAAAATTAAACAAACAAACAAACAAACAAAAAACTAGGGGAGAGCAGAGATGCAAGCGGTAAAGTGTCTGGTCTGCCTTGCTTGCTCTAGTTTAGGACGGACTGCAGTTTGATCCGCTGGTGCCTCATATGGTCCCCAAGCCAGAAGCGATTTTTGAGCGCATAGCCAGGAGTAACCCCCTGAGTGTCACCGGGTGTGACCAAAAAAAAACCCAAATAAACAAAAAACTAGGGGGGCTGGAGAGATAACACAGAGGTAAGGCGTTTGTTTGCCTTGCATGCAGTCCATCCACGATGGATGGTGGTTCGAAGCCCAGCATCCCAGATGGTCCCCGTGTCTGCCAGGAGCGATTTCTGAGTGCTGCCGGGCATGACAGAAAACAAAACAAAACAAACGTGGGGAGGCAGGAGTGGGTAGGTCATGCCTACCTTGTAACTATCAGATCCTATATGGGCCCCTGAATCCTACTAGGAGTGATCTCTGCATATAAAGAAGTAGTCCTGAGCACCACTAGGTATGACCAAAAAACCCCAAAGACTTGACTTGGGGGGGTACCTAAGGTGGCAATTAGGGCTGATTCCTGGCGCTGTGCTCAGGGGTCATTTCTGGGAATCAGATCAGGGTTGGTTGGCAAACATCCTACCTGCTGTACTGTCTTGCACTGGCAGTGTTTGGGCATTGAGGGGTTCCGCGGCTTCTGATGGACCATGCAGGGACCATGCAGCACCCAAGACAGAACTAGGGACTCGGGGCTGGAGAGATAGCATGGAGGTAAGGCGTTTGCCTTTCATGCAGGAGGTCATCGGTTCGAATCCCAGCGTCCCATATGGTCCCCCGTGCCTGCCAGGAGCAATTTCTGAGCCTGGAGCCAGGAGTAACCCCTGAGCACTGCCGGGTGTGACCCAAAAACCATAAAAAAAAAAAAAAAAAAAAAAAGAACTAGGGACTCGGGGCTGAATGAAAGCAGAGAGGTAGGGCATTTCCTTGCACTCGGACCACCTATTATGGACCCGGTTCGATCCTTGGCATACCATAAGGTCCCCAACCCTGCCAGAAGCAATTTCTGAGCACAGAACCAGGGGTAACCCCTGAGTACCACCGAGTGTGGACCAAAACAAACAAACAAAAAGAACTAGGGATTCCACCATACACTTCAACCCACTGAACTATCTCCCTGCACAGGCTGCTTCTTCTTGACAACTATCGCAGCCATCATTGTCACCTTTTCATGGCCTTTAGCAGCTCTGTCACCTGCAGGGCAAGGATGTTTATTTTGACTGCCATGTCTCCAAAGTGAAGTTTGGCCAAGGATGAATCAATCAGTGAGTCACTGTGCAAGAGGAAGAAGTCCAGGGAAATGTGTAATCACTACCTGTGGCTGTTATAACAAATAACCACAAAGCTGAGGGCTTAAAAACACACATACACACATTCTTGGCTAAGGGGGAGATAGTACTGGGGTTGAAGTACTTGCCTTGCTTACAACTAACCCTGTTTGATTCCTGGCTCCATAGCCATTCTGTTGTGCACACCAGGGGTCACTCTTAAGCACAAAGTTAGAAATAGCCCTTGGGGGGTGGGGGGGAGGAGGGAGATCTGGGAAATTGGTGGTGGGAATGTTGCACTGGTGAAGGGGGGTGATGTAAGGGGGGTGATGTATGACTGTAATCATACAACTATAATCATGTTTGTAATCACGGTGTTTAAATAATTATAAAAAAAGAAAAAGAAATAGCCCTTGAGCATACCTTGTGATGGCCCCCCCACCCAGTTAAACATGTTTATGATCTTACTAGAGGTCAGGGTTCTAAACTCAAAACATATGAGCCCGGAGAGATAGCACAGTGGCATTTGCCTTGCAAGCAGCCGATCCAGGACCAAAGGTGGTTGGTTCGAATCCCGGTATCCCATATGGTCCCCCGTGCCTGCCAGGAGCTATTTCTGAGCAGACAGCCAGGAGTAACCCCTGAGCACCGCCGGGTGTGACCCCCCAAAAAAAATAAAAAATAAATAAAAATAAAATAAACTCAAAACATCAGCAAGGCAGAATATAGTTGTGCTTTGCAGAAAAGAGGCCGGCTGGATGCCCGGCCAGAGCTTTATTTCCTGTCCCATCTGTCTAGCACCTGAACTGAATAACTGTTGGCGGATGAGCAATAACATACTCATGCCATGTTTTGGTACTGTGAGCAGAGAGTCCGTGAGTCAGCAGTTAGTAAGTGGCTATTCAGATGTGGCTATTCATAGCCTGTGTTGCAAACAATGGGAGGGGGCTGGAGAAATAGAACAGTGGGAAGGGTAGTTGCCTTGCATCAGCTGACCCAAATTCAATTCCCAGCATCCCATACCACCATCAGGAGTAATTCCTGAGTGCAGAGCCAAGAGTCAGCCTTTAGATACTGAAAGCATCACCCAAAGGAAAAAGGAAAACAATTTTTTTGTTTTGGGCCATACCTTATGGATCTGTGCTCAGAAATCACTCCTGGTGGGCTCAGGACCACATGGGATGTAGGTTGGCTGCATGCAAGGCAAGTGATCTACCCACTTTACTATCTATTGCTTTGTACCAATAATTTTTTTTTAAACTACAGGTAATATTGGGAGCCGGAGTAATAGCACAGTGGTAGGGCGTTTGCCTTGTATGTGTCCAATTCAGATAGACACCGGTTAAATTCCCAGCATCCCATATGGTCCCCAGAGTCTGCCAGGAGTGATTTCAGAGCGCAGAGTCAGAAGTAACCCCTGAAGGCCTCTAGGTGTAGCCCTAAAACCAAAAATAAATAAATAAATAAATAAATAAATAAATAAATCACAGGTAATATGTTTATAATAGTTCAAATTATTCTAGGGGGCCACACCCGGTGATGCTCAGGGTTACTCCTGGCTATGCACTCAGAAATCGCTCCTGGCTTGGGGGACCATATGGGATGCTGGGAGATCGAACCACAGTCCGTCCTAGATTAGTGTAAACAAGGCAGATGCCCTACCGCTTGCGCCACCTCCCCAGCCCAATAGAATTCAAACTTATAGCATCGAGGTACAAAGTTCCTGCATCCCAGCACCACCGAAGTTCCCAACACTTTCCATCACTATTCCTACATTAGCTTTAGCCCCGTCTTTTCCCTCTCCTCCCATCCCTACTGCTTGTTAGTTTGCCTTTTTACTTTGGGAGTAAGGCACACTTGTTGTGCTCAGGATTTCCTCCTGGTTCTGCCCTCAGGACTACTTGTGTTAGGGTTGGGACAGTGAGGTCCTAGGATTGAACCTGGGTCAGCCTCAAGCAAGACAAGTGCCCTAACAGCTGTATGATCATCCTGGCCCAGACAAATTAAGTTGGATTGCTAGCACTTGGATATGGTTCTCTGAACCTCGCCAGGGGTGGTCCCTGAACACAGAGCCAGGACAAAGCCCTGAGCTCATCAGAGTGTGCACCCCCATTCAAGCACTACAGATAAAAGCTTTTCCATCGATGCTCCCGAATCTTAGTCAAGCAGAATACGGCCTGGAACTTGAGACCATCCAACAGAGGCTGAGACCAGGCAAATGATGCCACCTGCTGGAGAGATGCCCTCCCAGATTCATTCCCACCTTGGCAGCTGTAACTGTGTGGGGAAATGCTTCCACTTCCGGAGGAAGTAGCTTGCTTGGGGCCTTGGCAGGAGGAAATGACTGGGACAGACTCATGGGTGTGCGGGAGCAAAAGGACGGTGTTAGGAGGATATCAGGTGAGGTTGACAACTCTGGAGCAAAGTTTGGGTTTGGATGAACTATTTTTTTTTTTTGGTTTTTGGGCCACACCCGGTAACGCTCAGGGGTTACTCCTGGCTATGCGCTCAGAAGTCGCTCCTGGCTTGGGGGACCATATGGGACACCGGGGGATCGAACCGCGGTCCGTCCAAGGCTAGCGCAGGCAAGGCAGGCACCTTACCTCTTTCGCCACCGCCCGGCCCCTGGATGAACTATTTTTGGGGTGCCACTTTTGGTGGTCTTTAGGACATTCCTGGATTTTTCAGGGATCACTACTGGCAGGTTGGGGCTCTCTTGGGGGGCCAAAAACTCGGTTCAGTTGCATGCAAAGCAAGTGCCCTACCCACTGTACTATCTTTCTGGCCCATGTTTGTTTCTTTTTTGGGGGAGCTACAACTGGTGGTTAGAAAAACCATCTGGTGGGGCCGGAGAGATAGCATGGAGGTAAGGCATTTGCCTTTCATGCAGGAGGTCATCGGTTCGAATCCTGGCGTCCCATATGGTCCCCCGTGCCTGCCAGGAGCAATTTCTGAGCCTGGAGCCAGGAATAACCCCTGAGCACTGCCGGGTGTGACCCAAAAACCACAAAAAAAAAAAAAAAAAAAAGAAAAAAAAGAAAAACCATCTGGTATGGAGGCTTGAATCTGAGTCCTAATATGCAAAAACCAATGGTCCACTCCTTTGATTTTGCTTTTTTTTTTTTTTTTATTTAATTTTATTTATTTACTTATGTTTTTTGGGCCACACCTGGTGACACTCAGGCTTACTCCTGGTATGCGCTCAGAAATCGCTCCTGGCTTGGAGGACCGTATGGGATGCCGAGGATCAAACCCAGGTCCATCCTGGGTCAGCTGTGTGCAAGACAAATGCCCTACAGCTGTGCTCTCCCTTTGGAGCAATTGATTTTGTTTTCTTTTGGGCACACACCTGGTAAAGCTCAGGGATTACTCCTGGCTCTGCACTCCTTATGGTGCCAGGGATTGAATACTGGCTATCACTTAGAAGGCAAGGTCCACCCATCGTACCATCTCCCTGGTACCTGCTGCAGCCCTCTGGGCCATCTCACCCCTCCATCAAGTGATAACAAATGGGACCCTCAAAACAAAACAAAAAACAAACGGGACCTTCAAACATGCATGGCAGTATCCTCCCACTGTGCTACCACCCACCCTCTAGGTTTCCAGCTGTCTGTCAACTGTGGGGTATCCACTCATTTTCCTTCTGGGTATCAGTGGTGACAGCAAACCTAGGAAGGACTTTCCCAGCTGAACTTTCCTAGTAGCTGGGGAAACTGAGGCCCGAGGAGGTAGAGTTAAGAGAGATCTGTGCTTTGGGGGGCCAGGATACATCAACTGAATAGAAAGCCTTATCTGGTGGCTCTGAGGGCCAGTACTGCTTGCAGGGCCTCGCGTGTAGGGGGACACTGGGTTGGGAGACAGCAGAACACACAGGTGGGCTGGGCAAATGGCTTTATTACTGCTGAGGGGTGTGGGACCCGCTTCCTGGGACCCACGGTCTTCTCCCACGGGGCTGCCCGGCCCCCCCGCATGCAATCCTGAGCTGTCGGGGGTAGGGAGTCCCTGAGGCAGCAGCGGGTGAGGTGCCAGGGGCGGGGCGGGGGGGCCCTCAGCCCACCGGCTTGACCTTGGCGATGAAGAGGGCCGCGGCCTTCTCCAGGAATTCCACGCGCGACATGGGGTTGCTGGGCCGCCGCCCGACCAGCGCGCGCTCCATGGCCATGGCCAGGCTGTCGGGGCCCAGGCGGGAGCCGGCCTCCAGGTAGCAGGCGGGCGCCGCGGTGCTGTCGCTGGCCTGCAGGGCGCCTTCCAGGGTGTCCAGCACGGCCTGGCCCACGCGGCGGTCGGCCACGGCCATGGCGGGGTCCTCCAGCAGGCGGTAGAGCGCGCCGGCGCGCGCCACGAACTCCAGGAGCACGAAGCAGGTGAGCATGCCGGCGCGGAACACGGCCAGCGGCACGGCCTCGTGGTCGCGGCACTGGAGCCGGCGCAGGAGCGGCGCCACCACCTCCTCGGGGGCCTCCCCGTCGCGGCAGATGCGCTTGAGTAGCTCGCTGTAGGTGCGGCCGTCCAGCCCCGGCCGCTTGCGGCGCCCGCTGGCGCTCAGGCACTCGTAGGCCACGCCCACGTTGTTGTTGAAGGCGGTCCTGTGGGCAAGGGGGCGTGGCAAGGGCGGGGCCGGTCTCGAGGCCCCGCCCATCCGGCAACACCACACTCACGGGTAATCCTCCTCCCGTCGAAGCCACACCCACATATGCCACGCCCCGTTGAGGCCCTTTCTGCAGACGCCCCGCCCACCAACGCCACACGGACAGGTGGCCCTCCAATCAACCAATGGCACACTCACAGATGCTCTGCCCACCAACACCACGCCCACAAGGGGATCCTCCCATATAAAGCCACACCACAGACGCCCCGCCCATAAACACCACGCCTACATATGACCCTCCAAAGACACTCTCAAGACGCCACGCCCACCAACGCCACACCCACACATGTCCCTCCAATCAACGACAGACTCACAGACGCCACGCCCACCAGCGCCACACCTATAGATGACCCTCCCAAGACGCCCCACCCACCTACTCCACACCAAGACCCACAGGATCCTGCAGGGTTGCGCCTTAGCTGGGGTTCCTTTCCCCAGGCATCCTTGGCATGGGCTGCCCCCTCCTCCCCAACAATACCTAGGTTCCCCCTTTCTACTTTGCAGCAATCACCACATTGGTAATTACTACACTATGTCCCTAGTGGCACCCAGATGCAGGGAATACTGCATGTTGCACATAAAATACATACATACATACATACATACATACATACATACATACATACATACCGTACATACATACATACATCAGTGATGTCTTTCACAGCCGCAAAGTGGGATACAGAGCCTAGACTTCCCTAAAGGGCCCAGCTGAACTGGCCACCTCCTTTTCGGCCCCAGTACTGGGCACTTGCAACTGGGTCGCCACTATATGAGAAGGCTTTGGTGGGACGGTGCTCTGGAGTGACCAGTAGGGATACCTTTGGGATTTTAAACAGTGCTAAGGAGCCAAAAGGGGTCGTCCACCGGCAAAGTAAGCACATTAAGTGCTGGCTGCACTATCTTTCAAGCCCATTGCTCCACTACCCCCTTGGCCACATCCAGCAGCGCTCTGAAGTTACTCCTGGCTCTGCACTCAAAAATTACTCCTGGGGTGCCAGAGCAATAGCACAGAGGTAGGTAGCTGTAATGCATGCGGCTAACCCAGGACAAACTTGTATTCAATCCCCAGCGTCCCATATAGCCCTCAAGCCAGAAGTAATTTCTGAGTGCATAGCCAGGAGTAACCCTTGAGCATCGTGTGTGGCCCCAAAACAAAACAAAACAAAAATTACTCCTGGAAGGCTTGGGGAAACATATGGGATGCTGGGGATCAAACTTCAGTTGGCCTCATGCAAGGCAAATGTCCTATTCACTGTGCTATCACTCTGGCCCTAATCTATCCCTTTGCTATATAAGGAGCTCCCCAATTGCTGACCTGAAGCAGTACCCACATTTGCCAGTAGATTCTGCATCAGTGCCCTGGCCCTTAGAAACAGTCACATATGTGGGTGTTTTTCTGGAGCACACCCAGTTCATCTGATTACCTGCATCCATGTCCCACGTACCCAGCGGTGACAGCATGTGGAGCAAAGATAGATACGAGTCCTCACTGGCCCCCGGCCTTCTTAATTCCCTTATTCCCTGCAGCCTTGGGGACTAAACAGGACCCCTGAGATGTGGGGAGAGATATCACAGAAATTTGGGGTGACACCTCTTACTCCAAGTGATGCCTAAGTAACTCCATAATCTCTCCCTTGGAACTTGGCTGACCCCAATTCTTTCTCCAGCCTCCCTGCAGTTGACCAAATTGGGGGTGCCTTTTTGGTTCCCCCAAGTATTTTACCGAACACCTTATGGATAAAGTTCGTTTCCTAGCTCCAGAGAACATGCCTTCAAATCAGGGTCACCACCTGACTGTACCAGATGAGGGTTCCTATTACGGTGCATAGTGCCTATGCAGATGGCAACTGGTCAAGGTGGATGGCATAAGGGCAGGGGACAACCTGGAAGATATGAGTCAGGAATCGAGATTTCCCAGTTTCTAGGTGTGACCTCCCACCTTGCTACACCTCCCAAGGCTCTATTTTCTACCATACAGTCCTTCACCTCATACACATATTTTCAGCCTAAACTAGGATATTACAGAGCAGGTAAGGAAACAAACGGAATGATGGACAGTTCTGCTCTATAACTTTAAAAAGTGAAGTGGTGTGGCTGGAGAGATAGCACAGCGGTAGGGCGTTTGCCTTGCATGCAGAAGGACGGTGGTTGGAATCCCGGCATCCCATATGGTCCCCCGAGTCTGCCAGGAGCGATTTCTGAGCGTTGAGCCACGAGTAAACCCCTAAGCGCTGCTGGGTGTGACCCCAACACCAAAAAATAAAAAATAAAAAGTGAAGTGAACTGCAAAAGGCATATTATTTTTTTCTTGTAGAAGGACCTACAAAAAGCCATTCTGGAATGCGGAGCGGGGCAGAGGTACACCCTTTCCCCGTTGGCCCTTTGCAGCTAGTTTAGAAGCCCTCCTCCAGGTGCAGGCACCACAGGACTACAATTCCCAGCTTGCCTCAAGCGCTAACACGGGCGCTCACAGCGGGACCCCGCGCGGAGCATGTTGGGAGTTGTAGTCCGATCACTGTCCGCCCCCGCCCCTCCCAGTCCCCGCACCTCTGAGAGTGGTGAGCCAGGCGGAGGTGCCACAGCGCACGGCCAAGGCGCTGCTGCTGCAGCAGGAGCTGGCCTGGGGGTTCCCCGGCGCCGCCGTTCACAGGCGAGCGCAGGCCCATGTTCTCGAAGTAATGCGCTAGGAAAGCGATCGGCTCCTCGGGCCGCGCCTCCAGCACCTTCAGCAGCGCCGCGCGCATCATCTCCGTCACGCCGACCTGCCTCAGGAACTCCTCTTCGCTCTCGACGGTTGTCGCTGCCCGGGATACTGAGGACCGGCCGCCATCGGAGTAATTGGCCACCGGGACCACCGCCGGCCGCCGTTTCTCTACGGCCGCCATCTTAGCTGAGGGCGGTTGGACCGGAAGCGCTGCCGTATTTCACGGCGCCCTGACACCTCGGCAGCCATCTTTGTTAAGGGCAGAAGACCCTGGATCCCTCTGGAGATCTCAAAGGAAACAGCGCAGTTCTTTCTTTTTCCCTCAGTTCTACTCTGTTCTAGGTGGCACTAGTTCCCTGGTGTTTTGGATGTACTGACTGGGTCTCCGGTCTCCTGACTGGCATGGGACCCACATTTTGCCAGATTCCAAAATGGCTTCCTTGGCAGGGCTTGGTTTCTGGCGTGAAGCCGGATTGCCGCCATCTTTGGAGTGGGCGAGTCCCTCCCTAGCGTGGTCCCCTAGCAACGAGTTTCTTTGGTTGCCAGGGAATAGGGAGCTTTCTCTACACATCCAAACTAAGTGGCCAGGACTCTGTAGAGCTCTGATACCTTTCAACTCGTGCTTTGCTCATGCCCTCGTTACCTTCTCCCACTTCCTTTCTCCACAGTCACCCCCAAAGAGATGGAACCTCTTTTCTCTATTCCCATGCTGCCCCCCCCCCCCCCAATGCTGAGAACCTCAGGCCCTACACCCAAGAACAAGCATTTTGGGCCATACTTTGGTGTGTTCAGGAGTTACTCCTGGCTCAGGGATCAGTGCTGGTGGTACTCAGGGGAACATATGTTGTGCCAAGGTTCCAATCCGGGCGGCCACTTTCAAGACAAGCACCCTTTCTGCTGTACTGTTTTTTTGTTTTGTTTTGTTTTGTTCTTGTTTGTTTGTTTAGGTATACCCAGTGATATTCAGGACTTACTCCTGAACATTCCTGAGGACTCTGTACTCAGGAATCATGCCTGGCAAGCCCCAGAGATAGAATCCAGGTCAGAATGCCCTACTCACTGTACAATATGTCACTCCAGCCCTGGAACAAGCATTTTTAACACTTCAAGTTTTAAGCCCTAGGTAGTGGGGCTGAGCTATGCAGCATCTTAGCACCCTCAAACCACAAAGAGGGAGGGGGGTAATGGGGAACATTAATGGTGGGAAAGTTACACTGGTGAAGGGTGGTGTACATTCGTTAACTGAAACTCAAATACGAACATTCTTTTTTTTTTTTTTTGACCACACCCGGCGTTGCTCAGGGGTCACTCCTGGCTGTTTGCTCAGAAATAGCTCCTGGCAGGCACGGGGGACCATATGGGACACCGGAATTCGAACCAACCACCTTTGGTCCTGGATTGGCTGCTTGCAAGGCTAACGCCACTGTGCTATCTCTCCGGGCCCAAATACGAACATTCTTATAACCACAGTGCTTAAATAATGAAATTATTATTTGGGACCAGAGGGATAGCACAGCGGTAGGGCGTTTGCCTTGCAAGCAGCGATGTAGGACAGACAGTGGTTTGAATCCCAGCATCCTATATGATTCCCGAGTCTACCAGGAGTGATTTCTGAGTGCAGAACCAGAAGTAGCCCCTGAGCGCTGCCTGGTGTGACTCAAACACAAAATACCCCCCAGGGGCCGGGAAGGTGGTGCTACAGGTTAGGTGTCTGCCTTGCAAACGGATGGACCTCGGTTTCATCCCCCGATGTCCCATATGATCCCCCCAAGCCAGGGGTGATTTCTGAGCGCATAGCCAGGAGTAACCCCTGAGCTTCAAACGGGTGTGGCCCAAAAACCAAAAAAAAAAAAAATAACCCCCAAAATTATTATTTAAATAACCACAAAGGAACCATGGTGGACAACTTAGTTGTCATTTATTCTCCATCTCTGAACAACTGGGGGTAGGGTGACCTCCATGTTCCCCTAAGGGGGAGCCTGGTCAGCTAATGCCCAATATGTCAGCCATCAGAATAAGGTCGCCCTTTGCTGCCCAGACCATACAAATGTCCTCTGATTACCACCCACTCTGAGAGACTCAGAGGGCCCAGTAGCCATCCAAAGTCAGGTCCGGGCAAGTCTAGGCATGCAGAGAGGCTGGGGCGGGGGCTGGCAGCATCAGCAAGCGTGTTTGCAGCGTCTCCACAGGTGATAGGTGACCAGAACCAGCAGCAAAAGCCCTAGGACCATGGTGCCAGCCCAAAGCTCTGCGGGAATTGGTGGGGAACCTGGAGGGGCAATTACACCCTAAATTGTGTGGCACATTTGGGAGGGTTGAAGACTGCTGAGTGCTCCCCAATATGCTCACTGTTCTGTATTTAACAAAGGCTTTATCTTTTTTGGGTCACACCCAGCAATGCTCAGGGGTTACTCCTGGCTCTACATTCAGAAATTGCTCCTGGCAGGCTCGGGGACCATATAGGATGCTGGGATTTGAACCACCAACCTTCTGCATGCAAGGCAAATGCCTTACCTCCATGCTATCTCTCCAGTCCCACTTATCGTTTTTGGAGGGGGCACACCTAGCAGCGCTCAGGGATTACTCCTGGCTCTGCACTCAAATCAATCCTTGCAGGCACTGGGAACTATAAAAGATGCCAGGGATCAAACCCAGGTCGACCAGTACTAGGCAAACCCTCTACCTGCTGTATTGTCACTCCCACCCCCCATCATTTTTTATTTCTCTTTGACCACACCTAGCTCAGGCCTCATGTATCTGTCATTGGCAGAATTTGGAGTATTCTGTGGAGTTGAGGAACCAATCCAGGGATCCCATATACAAAATCTGAACCACTCCCCATTCCTAAAATGCCTGCGATCTGAAACCCTGAAAAACTGAAGCAGGCTTCTTTTTCCCTTCCCCTGCCACCAGAACTCACAGATTTTGGGGATCACATACAGGCTGGCATTCAGGCCTCCGGGGTCCACACGGCACTGGAACCAGCCCTTAGCACTGCACTTGGTCCAGGGCAGACTCAGCCAAGCCTGGGGCCCTGTCTCCCACTTTTCGAAGGCTGCCAGCCCTCCGGGGGCCCGTGTCCAGTGCACAAGTGCATCGGGACCACAGTCGGCCTCACACAGAAGTTCCAGACCAGTTGGTACCTGCCACTGCCAGATGTGGGGATGGCAGGGCTTGGGGGTGCGGGTCTGGGTCTGAGGTGTGGGGCTCTGTGTGCTGGCGCTGTGGGTGTGATCTTGCACAGAGGTAACGTCCAGGGTGGTGGTAACAGAAGGCTCCGGGGAAGAGGGGGTCTTCAGGACTGCAAAACAGGCCGGTTAAATCCTCCCCAAAAGGAGCTGGAGTGGTGGTGCACCGGTAGGACATTTGTCTTGCACGCGCTAACCTAGATTCCATTCCCGGCGTCCCATATGGTCCCCCAAGCCAGGAGCGATATCTGAGCATAGCCAGGAGTAACCCCTGAGCGTCATTGGGTGTGGCCCCAAAACAAAAACAAAAACAAACAAAAAATCCTCCCCAAGCTCGCAGCACTCCTCCAGAAGACACTACATCTGCGCCCTCTGCTGGGCTCCAGCCGAATTGTAGGGCTGTCCGGTGGGTGGAGACGGCTAATAATCTTCCTAGCACTTCCCCCCAACTTTAATTGAATTTTGGGGAGGAGAGTTTGGAACCACACCCGGCGGTTGCGCGGGGCTTACTCCTGGATTTATGCTCAGGGATGCACTTGAGGGTTCCAGGAATTGAGTTTTTGTCAGCCGTATGCAAGACAAGCAAGCGCCCTCTCTCTATACTGACTCCCCCCATCCCTTGCACAACTGCTTTGGCCGGTTCCAGGGATTATGGAAGCATTTTCCCCACTGGTTTAGCTATTGAGATCCATCAGAAATGAGGGGGCGCAGAGGGGAAGGGGTGCCCGTCGACTCACCTGGAATGGGCAGCAAATGGGTGAGTTCCAAGCCTGGTAGGCTCATGGTGGCCTGACAGTGCAGAGTGGCGGGTGGGCTGACAGTGTCCAATGGAGGCAGCTGCCAGCTCTGGGTGACTCGGAACAGAGGGTCCTCACCTTCCTGCACCTCGTCTCCCTTGTCTTCCTCCTCCACCTCCCGGTTCAGGACCTGAAGCCCTTCCAGCTCCCGGTCCCCCAGGAGGAGAGACAAAGACAGGGCGTCCGGGTGGGCTGGTGTGACATTGTGGGCGGTGCAGGCCACCTCCAGCTCTTGCCCAGGCACCAGCGCCCGGGGAGAGACAGACAGCTGGTTCGGAAAGGCTGTGGATGAAGACTCTGAGGGGGTCAGGCATGGGTTTACACAGGGACCCCAAAATGCAAGGACAGTGAGCAGCAGAGGAGACCAGAGCAGCAAGTAGGGTCTGGGGGGCGTGAGACTAGGGGGGTCTTCAAGAAAGGGGTGTGAAAAGGAGACAATGAACTATTACAAAAGAATTTGGAAAGAAGAGGGGTCGGGGTGTAGGCTGGGAGCTGTCCAGGAAAGCTGCGTGGAAGAGGTGACAGAAGCAAAATAGTAAAAAACTGGGCAGAGGGGGGTACTCACCGAATACCAGAAGCTTCACGGAGCGCTGGTAGGATTCGCGCCCGCAGGAGCCGGTGCACACACGCGTGCCCGCGGCGCCCAGCGAGGCGTTGCGCACGTAGAGGACACTCAGGTTCGAACCCGGCTGCATGGCGCCTAGGCTGGTGTCCAGGCCGCGCCAGCGCACCGATGCGGTGGCCCCGGGATCAGCGCACAGCAGCCGGCAGGTGAGCTGCAGAGAGCCGCCCAGGGCCACTGGCACCTCTGCCCCAGGGGGATGCACCTCCAAGAGCCCCCCTGTCCGCACAGAAGAGCGCTCAGAACTCGCTGGGGTTGGAGGGTCTCCCTAAAGGTCCCCCCTAAAGGTACCACTGAGCCCCTGCCTGTCTACTGGCTCCCTCCAGCCCCTCTTTGCTTTGGGGCCACACCCCAAAGGGCTCAAGGCTGACTCCTGGGCTCTGGCCTTGCCCAGCCCGCCTCCCCTCTCCCAGAACCCCCATATCCCATCCCAGGCCCCCTTTCAGTCACCTAATCCTTGCAGGAGCAGTGTCCCCAGAAGGAGGCAGAAGAGGAGAGCCAGGCGGCGCCCCATGCTCTCTCCCCAGCACTGAGGGCGAAGTGCTCCTTTTATAGCTGCGCCCTAGCATCTCCGGCCCCTCCTCCGTCTGATCCAAGGGGGGGGGGTTTCCCGAGGGGCTTTCCCGGCTTGACCCCCTCGACCCTGCAGGCGACAGAGAGGCAGGGGCTGGGGGCCAAGGATGGGGATGTTTATGTGTGTGTGGGGTGCCAACGTCAAAAGGGAAGGTTTATGCCGCTTCAAGGACTCAGCCTTGAAGACAGGCAAGTGGAATCCGGTTAGGGTTCCCGGGGATCCCGAGGCACCGGCTGTTTGTTCGCCCCGTGGAGGCAACCAGGCTGCAATACCCCAAGACAGCCTTAGGTCAAGAAGGACCAAGGAGCAGGCTTGCTGGGGATCCTGGGCTGGGGGCTGGGGTTCGCCCCATACAGTGCCTTTGAGCTCATCTTTGGAGCTGGACTCGTCTCCCTCCAAGGGATCGACCTGATGGCAGTCTGGAAACTTGAGGCAACTCTCCAGCTCTGCTCTTCTCACCCCACTAAGGGCCATTAAATTTGCTGAGGATCTTCAGCCCCAGGCCCTTAAGGTCCCTCATCCTTGGGTGGCTGAGCCGTTGTAGAAAGCCAGCTATTAGCATCAAGGAAAAACTCGGATTTCAACTCCATTGGCTGATTTTCTGCCCCTCCAGCCAATGGCAATAAGAAAAAACTTGGACTTCATGCCATTGACTGGGTTTCTACAGTGGCTCCAAATATAGCATCAAGGAAAAACTCGAATCTGGAGCAATCATGTAGCAAGTTTGCATTGCAGGCCCAGGGTTTGATCCCTAGCATCCCAAAGTGTCACCTATGTACCACCAAGAGTAATCCCTCAGTGCAGAGCCAGGAATAAGGCCTGAACATTGCCAGGTGTGGCCTAAAACACAAAACAAAATTAAAACAAAACAACACTTGAACCTCTGTGTTCCCACCAAAGCTGGCAAGTCAGCTTCAGGGCTTTTGTCAGCTTTAGGGCTTTCGTCCACTGGCTGTTCCTCTATAGCCAGCCTGCTTCCCGAATTCTCCTGTGCCTCAATTTCCCTAACTGTGGGGTAAGAGAGCCAACCAGGATGTTTTCTGAGCCGCATCATCCTGCGACCCTCGGACTTCTTAGCTTCATTGTCAGAAGCAGAGAGGGGCAGGGAGAAGAGCGAACCGAGGCCCTGGGGAAGGCAGGGAACAGGGGAAACTGAGGTCCGATGCAGGGAAGGTTCAGGTGAGAGTGTCTCAGGCTTCCCTTGTCCCACCCCCAAGCCCTGGTAGCGCCAGGAAAGGCGGCACAGGAAGCCTCTTCCAGGTGCCCTGTTCCCGGGGCCAGAGGTGCGGCCTTCCCGGGAAGCCAGGCTCTTAACCAGGGCTGTACCGCTTCCGGCCCCTGACCCCCGCTTCCTGCTGCAAGGCCCTTGGTGGGGCCTAGTACTGCCTCCTGCCGCCCCTCTAACCCATTGCTTCTCTGCTCCATCCACAGTACTTGTCTTGAGATGCTCTCTGCAGGCTCCCAGCTTCTTGCTCTTTCCGTCTTCCACCCTCTCCTGCCCTGTTCCAGTGCTCCTTTTCCGTGCTCCCTTCCCTTCCCTGCATCCCTCTCTGCCTGCTCTCTCCACAGTGCTCTGTAACCTGCCTTCATCCCAGCTCTGTCTGTGTCAATTTGGGGGGGGGGGTTTGGGCCACACCCGGCGGTGCTCAGGGGTTACTCTTGGCTATCTGCTCAGAAATAGCTCCTGGCAGGTACGGGGGACCATATGGGATGCCAGGATTCGAACCAACTACCTTAGGTCCTGGATCAGCTGCTTGCAAGGCAAACGCCACTGTGCTATCTCTCCGGCACCCATCTGTTTCAATTATGGTTTTTGGTTTTGGGCCACGACTGGCAATTCTCAGGGCTGACTCCTGGCTCTGCGTCCAGAAGTTCCTCTTGGTGGTGCTCAGGGGACTCTATGGGATGTTGTGGATTCAACCTGGGTTGGCCACATGCAAGGCAAATGCCTTCCTCACTGTGCTTTTGCTCCCGGTCCTCAATTCCAGTTTTGTTCATCAACTTTTAGAGGTGCACAGGGCTGACTCATGGTTCTGCACCCAGGATCACTCCTGGCAGCCTGTGGGGTCCTGGGGATCAAACGCAGGTCAGCCGAATGTCAGGCAGCTGCCCTCCAGCTGCTCCAGCATCTCCTCGGATTCAGTTTGGAAAATTCTAGTGCATAGACACAATTAACAGGATCCAAGAAAACTTCAGGGTCCGGGGTGGGGAAGATACCCCAAAAGGGATAGACAGAAAGAATAGAGGAAGGGGGGGGGGCGGAGAGATAGCATGGAGGTAGGGTGTTTACCTGAATGCAGAAGGACGGTGGCCTGGCATCCTATATGGTTCCCCGAGCCTGCCAGGAGCGACTTCTGAGTTTAGAGCCAGGAGTAACCCCTGAGCGATGCCGGGTGTGACCCAAAAACAAACAAACAAACAAAAAAACACCCAAACAATAAAATAGAGGAAGGGGGAGCGGTGGCTTAGCTCTAGGGCGTTTGCCTTGCATGTGGCTGACCTAGGTCCAACCAAGCCAGGAGCGATTTCTGAGTGCATAACTAGGAGTAATCCCTGAACGTCATTGGGTGTGCCCCCCTTCAAAATAAAAGAAAAGGAAAAAAGAAAGAATAGATGAAGGAGTTTCTATGCTAAGATGGGGTGTTGAGGGGCCAGGCGGTGGCGCTAAAGGTAAGGTGCCTGCCTTGCCTGCGCTAGCCTTGGACGGACCTCGGTTCGATCCCCCGTTGTCCCATATGGTCCCCCAAGCCAGGAGCAACTTCTGAGCACATAGCCAGGAGTAACCCCTGAGCATTACCGGGTGTGGCCCAAAAACAAACAAACAAAAAAAAAGATGGGGAGTTGAGAGGGGGGCTCCAGCACCCTCTGGCCTCAACCTCATTTCCCCACCCACACTTGGAAAATGGGGCCCCTGGTGTGTGTGTGTGTGTGTGTGTGTGTGTGTGTGTGTGTTCCCTGTGCCCCCAGTCCAGCTTCCTGCAGGCCTGCACTTTGACCCCCCCTTCCCAGAATTGTGTACCCCCCTGCCTGGAGGAAGGCCTCAGAGGCCCTGGGCAGGAAACTCCTTAAGAGGGTCTCAGCCCCAAGCCCCAACATCCTGTCTCCACCCACCTTCCTCCACAGCCCTTCTCAGGGCAGTGTGTGAAGGGTGTCGCTGCCCAGGGTGGTGTCCCCAAGAGCCAGCCAGACCCCCTCCTGCTCCTGACACTGTTGTTCAGTTTGGGGGTACTCAAAGCTCTATTTTGGGGGTCACACCTGGACAATGATCAGGAATCACCCATCATGCTTTGAACACCCTCTAAAATGCTGGATGGAACCCAGGTCCCCACTGTCCTGTCACTCTGGTTCCGTCAAAAGTCTTTGGGTGGTGGGGCTGAAGAGATATCATGGAGATAGGGTGTTTGCCTTGCATCCAGAAGGATGGTGGTTCGAATCCCGACATTCCATAGGGTCTCCCGAGCCTGCCAGGAGTAATTTCTGAGCGAAGAGCCAGGAGTAACCCCTGAGCTCTGCCAGGTGTGACTCCCCCCAAAAAAAATAAAAAAAAATCTTTGGGTGTGTTGAGAGGAATCATGAGGGCAGGGATGGATGTTTAGGGGGCCCTTTGCTTCAGTGGGTCTCATGGACATAATTGGGGGGAAGACAGGGAGCCTGAGCTGAGGTTTTGGAGCCACAGAAGGTTCTAGAAAGAAAGGATCTCTGGCAGGACTTGACATCTCCCTGAGTGGTAGCAATTGGGGACCAACAAAGTGACCATCACCCTTGTCTGAACCCACTTTTCATGTGATCAGAGTGGGGTGTGCTGTTAGAGGAGGGGTCATCCCTCCAGTACAGACCCCAGTGCAAAAGAGGCTCTGGGCTTCTGGGAGGAGCCCAGCCACTGTCTCCTGCAGGATGGGGGTGGGAGGATTTGTTTGTGTCCCTCCAGCTGGGGATGGGGGGAGCATTTGCGTGATGGAATGTTCTGGAAACAGTCTATGTTGAGATACTGGACAGTGATTATTCTCTCTCTTTCTCTTCTTCTGCCTTTTACTTTTCTCTTTTTCTTTTTTTCTCTTTCTTTTTGAGGGGAGTTTGGGCTGCACCCAACACCAAACAAAGGTTACTACTGGCTCTGCACTCAGAATTCACTGCTGGCAGGCTCATATGGGATCCAGGAATCGAACCCAGATTTATTCCAGGTTGGTAGCTTGCAAAGCAAATGCCCTACCGCTGTGCTATAGCTCTGGCCCCTTCTTTTCTTTTCTTTTCTTTTTTTTTGGGGGGGGGGCCACACCCGTTTGATGCTCAGGGGTTACTCCTGGCTAAGTGCTCAGAAATTGCCCCTGGCTTGTGGGGACCATATGGGACGCCAGGGGATCGAACCGTGGTCCTTCCTTGGCTAGCGCTTGCTAGCGCCACCTCACCGACCCCTGGCCCCTTCTCTCTCTCTCTCTCTCTCTCTCTCTCTCTCTCTCTCTCTCTCTCTCTCTCTCTCTCTCTCTCTCTCTCTCTCTCTCTCTCTCTTTTTGATTTTTGGGTCGCACCCGGTGTTGCTCAGGGGTTACTCCTGGCTGTCTGCTCAGAAATAGCTCCTGGCAGGCATGGGGGACCATATGGGACACCAGGAATCGAACCAACCACCTTTGGTCCCGGATCGGCTGCTTGCAAGGCAAATGCCGCTGTGCTATCTCTCTGGGCCCCCTTCTTTTCTCTTTATCTTTTTTTTCCTTCTCTTTCTCTCTCTTCCCTCTCTATCTGGCTTTCTCAACAAGCATTTTATACTGAGCCATTTCTCTGTGCCAAACTAGGATCTTTCAATGGTTGTATTTTTGGATGGGGTCACACTTGGCAGAGCTCTGGGGTTACCACCTTCTGTGCTATTGCTCCATCTGTAGGTGTGTGTGTGTGTGTGTGTGTGTGTTACACCGGTGGTACTCAGGGGTTACTCCTGCCTCTGCGCTCAGAAATCGCTTCTTGGCTGGCATAGGGAACCATATGGGATGCCGGGATTTGAACCACCATCTCACCTGAATTGGCTGCGTGCAAGGCAAACACCCTACCATTGTGCTATTGTGCTATCTCTGTGGCCCCAGCAGTTGTGTTTTATTATTATTATTTTTTATTTTGGGCCACACTTGGCAATGCTTAGGGATCACTCCTGACAGTGCTCAGGAGACCCTACAGAATGCTGGAGATCAAACCTGGTTCAGTCACGTGCAAGGCAAACATCCTCCCGCTTAATATCCCAATACCCAAACTAAAAGCAGGCCAGAGAGAGAGTACAGTAGTTAAAGAACCTGCCTTGTTGGAGTCCTTGTAATTCTCAATGTGTGGTGGACCTGGAGGTTCTCAGGGTGCTGGGAACAAACCTAGATCAGCCATGTGCAAAGCAAGTGCTTTCTTCACTGTTGTATTTCTCTGTTGCCTCCCCAAGTGACTTCTTATCCACTGGACTTTATCTGCACTAAACCCCCACTCTGTGAGGCTTTCCTTCCTAGAACCACCCTAATAGATTCTTACAGAGTGGTAGGACTTGGGGAGGGGTTTGGGACATACTTATGGGGTTCATTTGCCATGCCCAGTAATGCTCGGGTTTACTCCTGGCTCTATGCTCAGGGATCACTCCTGGCGGTACTTGGGAAACCCTATAGGATGCCAGGACTTGAACCCGCATCGGCTATGGGAAAGGCAAGCCCACTCCCTGTGTCCTATCACCCCATTTCCTGGGTATCTCCTTGAGTTTCCATTTCTGGATCTCATGTGGGGTGATGCTACCCCAGGTTACAAGGTTAAACTGAGGGGTGGTTCTGAGGGAGGAGCTTGGGTCTGCTACAGGAGCCTGGGTGGACCAGGCTGGCTTGGGGGATCCTGGATAGGGAAGTTCTGGTTCTAAGGTCCCAGCCACCCCCGATGGACGTTGGACACCCTGGGTGATTGATCAGGAGGGTCATATATGCAGGATTGAAGATCAGGTTATTTTTCTAGGTGGGGGTTCAAGATCATGCCCAGCACTCATGTCAAGGTGAATATTGGGGTCTTTAGTCGGGATAGGCCTGAGGGTCAGGGTCGGCTCCAGGCTGTCCCTGAGATCTGGAAGGCCCCAGTATATTTCCAAACCTTGGGACACCTGGATACAGCCTCATAAGGCGTCCCTAAGGTCCTGCCTACAACTCCCAACAGGCCCGGGGTCATTGTGACTACAAATCCCGGCATGCTGTGCACCAGGCTATTTAGTAGTCCACTCGCGGACGGAAATGGTGCCCCCTTGTGGATAGGTAGTCTCAGGGCATCCTGCCTGACCCGGACCTGTGTCACCAGGTTGCTGGAGGTTCTTGCTGCTGTCACCCTGGGCTAGAGAGAAGACAGTGTGCTGGGCTTCTTGGGATGGTAGTTCACCCATCTGCAAGGTTCAGGGGTGGGTGAGACTTCTGGGCTGGGCTCGGGACCTCACTCTGGTCTGGGTGAGGTGCTGGGAGTTGGACACTTTTCTTTGGGGACCAGAGTCTGAGATCAGAGCTGTACTGGGGGCTGGTCACAAGGGCCTGGTTCTAATCAGAGAAGATTTTATAGAAAGTCGCTCGTTAGGATCAGAGCTACAGCACAGCGGGAAGGGCTCTTGCCTTGCAAGTTGCAGAGCTGGGTCTGTTCCTCAGCATCCTATGTGGTCCTTTGAATCTACCAGGAGTAATGAATTCCTGAGGGCACAAATGGGAGTAATCCCTGAGTACCACCGGGTGTGGTCCATTTATTAATTAATTTTTGTTTGTGTTTTGGTTTTCGGGCCACACACACTCTGCAGTGCTCAGGGTTTAGTCCTGCCTCTGTGCCCAGAAGTTACTCCTGGCATGCGGGAGTGACCATATGGGACGCCGGAGATGGAGCCTGGGTCGGATGCATGCAAGGCGAATAAATGGACTACGCACTGTGCTACTGCTCAGGTGCCAAATTAATTAATTTGGGGCCGGAAAGATAGCATGGAGGTAGGGTGTTTGCCTTGCATGCAGAAGAAGGGTGGTTCAAAACCCGGCATCTCATATGGTCCCTCGAGCCTTCCAGGAGTGATTTCTGAGCATAGAGCCAGGAGTAACCCCTGAGTGCTGCCAGGTATGACCCCCAAAAAACAAAACAAAACAAAAAACATAAACCAAATTAATTAACTTTTCTTTTCTTTTTTTCTTCTCTTCCCTCCTCTTTCCCTAATTAACTTTTCAAAAGTAGCTCATTGGGGCCGGAGAAATCGCATGGAGGTAAGGCGCTTGCCTTGCATGCAGAAGGACGGTGGTTCGAATCCCGGCATCCCATATGGTCCCCCGAGCCTGTCGGGGGCGATTTCTGAGCGTAGAGCCAGGAGTAACCCCTGAGCGCTGCCGGGTGTGACCCAAAAACAAAACAAAACAAAACAAACAAAGCCAAAAGCCGCTCATTAAAATTGCACATGGTTGTCTTTATTCTTGGGCCCCCACTATGCTCAGAGCTTACCTCTGGCCAGGGGACCCTAGAGGCAGGTGTCAGGGTCAGCTGAACCTGGGTCAGCTATGTGCAAAGGCAATTGCTCTCCCAGCTATGCTATGGCTCCTGTCCCCATTGGGGGAATTCCCTGACCGCATGTGTTGATGTTTGGGAGGCAGGGTGTTCTGGAGATGAAGATCTGAGTCTGGCACTTGGTGGTGGGGGCATGTGTGCTCCCAGTACCTGGGCAGGCAGTTCTGGGCGTCTCAGGCTTCCTGGCTTCGTTAGCCCGGGAGGGCTAGGGGCCTGGCAGTCTGTGGGTTCTCGCCCTTCCGGACAAACAAGGCGCCCTTGTTAGTGCCCCACCACCACGGAGGCGCGTGAGGGTGAGTCAGGGAGCCGGCCTGGGACAAAGGACAAAGGCGCAGGCCCCAGGAGAGAGGGGAAGTGACAGATCTGGCACCGGGAGGACTGACCCTGAGGAGGTGGCCTGCCGCCCAGCTGTGGCACGGAATACTGGCTTCATCCATCCGGTGACGGCCGCCCACTGGCGCCTCTGCTTTGGCTGATGCCAGAAACCAGGTGAGGCAGCAACCACTCCCTGCTTCCCACCCCAGGAGATGGGGCACCTGCTCTGCCTTCTGGAGACCCTCTCCAGTCTGCACACACGCGTATGCTTGTACATTTGTGCCCGAGTAGGTGAGTGTGCGTGTGAATGAGCATATGCATGGGTGTTCATGGGCTGTGAACAAGCGGAGAGGACGTGTGCACATGCCTGCAATCTTCTGTGTGCATATGAACTGCATGTTGTGATCATGGGTGCTGTGTTTGCATGCATGTTGCATGCCGCATTTTCTGTGTGCGCACATATCTAAGGTACCTGAGCCCTGCTAGGAGTGAGCCCTGGGCACCTTTGGGGTGTGGCCCCAAAAAGAACAACAAAAAATTTGAGTTTAGGGGTCAGAGTGATAATACAATGATGAAGGCACTTGGCTTGCACGTGGCAAATTTGATCCCCAGTACCCCATAGGGTCCCCTGAGCCTACCAGGAGTGATCCCTGACTGCAAAGCTAGGAGTCAGTGACTATAAACTAACCCCACAAATTGAGTTTGAATAGTTCGGACAGTTGCCCTCTTCTCTGTTGTCCTCTGGCCTGGGGCCACCATCCTCTTCCTCCAAGTCTCCACCATCACTCCCATTCAGCATCCTGCCCTCCCCTGCCAAGTCCTGCCCTTTAGGACCAATGCCCACTACCTGGTGCCGCTGCCAGAGGGCGCTGCTGAGCGAGAATTCAATGGGCTCGGTGGGGAGTTCTGAGGGTTCCTTACTAGGAAGGTACAGAGCTTATATTTATTTTTTTATTTTTGGTTTTTGGGTACAGAGCTTTTAGGAGGATCATGAGCCATATTCAAGGACTGGGGGACCGCCCTCAGGCCCAGCTACTGGGCCAGAATGTGGTCAGGGGGCTATGAGGAACCCTTGTGGGAATTTGGGGGTTCTATGGAGTCTTCTTATACCCTGGGCAGAGACTCTGGCGTCAGGGTGCGTTGGGGATCCCCACAGCTTGCTCCTGCTGCTTCAGGTAGGACCCCAAGTGTGGACTCTGGGCCCTTTCTGTTGTTCTCTCAAGTTTTCAAGGCACACAAAGCAAGTCGGGGCTACTCCTAGTTCTTTGCTCAAGGCAGCTCCCAGGAGGGTAAAGGGGGATGGGGTGGAGCCAGGAGCAGGGCGGAGCCAGACTGGAATGTGGGTGGAGTCAAGGGAACCCAGGGTGGAGCCAGGGTGTGGGGGCGGAGCCTGGTGGGGTATCCAGTGGAGGTGAGGTGAGGGTGGGGTGCAGAGCCCCAAATCCTATGTTCATTTTTTTTGGGGTCCACATCCGGCAGCGCTCAGGGGTTCCTCCTGGCTCTGTGCTCAGAAATCACCCCTGGCAGGCTCAGGGAACCATATGTGATGCCGGGATTCAAACCACCCTCCTTCTGCATGCAAGGCCTTACCTCCATGATATCTCTCCAGCCCCAATTCCTATGTTCTGAACTGTGCTCCAGACCCAGTAGCGTCTCCTATCCCTTTCCGTGTGCTTTTGTTTCTGGAGTGGGAAAGAGAAGGAGGAACAGAGAGGGTGACAGCATGGGTATCAGAGGGGCTTGTCACTGGTACTGGGGGTGGTGGTGGTGGAGGCCCTGAGCAGTCCCCTGAAGTCCTGATCCGCAAAGCTCTGGCGTAGTGCTGGGGTGGCTCGAGCCACAGTCTCCTTTCTTGTCCCTTCTCCCCGTCATAGGTCATAGGGTGTGTGTCCTTCAGTGGGATGTCTCCCCTGCTCTGAATCTTGAATCCCCTGGGCTTCATCCAGTGTTGGGGCTTACACAGTCTGTTAGGGCAGACTTGGGGGAACCAGTGGGGTAGACGCCTTGTGTGGGGGGCCACTTGGGGGATGCCTATTGACTTTAAGGACATGTCCCTTATGGGTGAGGACAGAGGGAACATGGAAGGAAGGAAGATGGCAGGAAGCAGGGAGGAGGATGGAGAAGAGGGAGTGGGGAAGAGGGATGGAGGCAGGGAGAAGGAAGATGGAGAGTCAGAGTGAAGGAGGTGGGGAGGAGGGATGGAGGTGGGAGGAGGAAGGAAGGAGGAGGAGGAAGGAAAATGGAGAACTAGGAAGAGGGTATGGGGAGGAGGGAAGAAATTAAGGAGAAGGGAGTTAGGAGGAAGGATGGAGGCAAAGAGGAGGGTGGAGGGAGAAGTGAGGAGGGCAAGATTCAGACAGGCCTCTCCACCCCTGAGTAGCAGAAGCTGAAGCTTCCAGCAGCAAACTGCTGCCTGACATGGGGTGCACCTCAGTTTCCCCAACTGCAGGACGGGGCCACCTCCGGCCAGGCCGTGGGTGTGGAGCTGGAGGCCTAGCTGCTGGCTCCCAGGCTCCCGGGGGACTCGGTGTGTCGCCATCGACACCAGACGCCTCCTTGGCCCGGCCAGGTCCGGCGACACCCGATCCTGCGCTCACTGTCCGCACACCCCCTGGGCCAGCGCCCCGCGCGGGGCACTGGGATTCGGGGCCAGTGCGCTTTGGGCTGGGCACAGTGCAGGCAGGAAGCGCCCGCCGCAGGGGACAGGAGCTCATCACAGCTGGGCCTCGCCATGGGGACCCAGGGCTCTGAGTCCCCCAGCCGGCCCCCTGCGGGGTCCCTGGGCCGGCGCCCCACCGATTGCCACATCCCTGAGACTGGCCTGAGGAAATCCTGCGGGGCGGCCACGTTGGAGAGCGGTATGTGGTATTGATGGTGGTGGGATGTTCTGGAATGTTCCTGGGGTCTCCAGCCTGCCCCAAAGTTCAGTCTTGGGGGGTAAGAAGGGTTCCTTTTAGAGGTGGGTCCCTTAGAACCCCACTAGGAATGGGGGGCAGGAGGGCTAGATGATAGAGCAGGAGATGAACTGGGGAGACTGGGATTAGGATGGGCAAGGAAAATGTTTGGCTGTGTGTCAGGCCTGAGACATTCAGCTCCCAGGGCCTCAGTTTCCTTGTCGGACCCAGCAATCAGACTGTCTGTCCTGGGTTCAAGACTGAGCCTCAACAGGGTGGGGAGAGGTCAGAGCCATAGTCCAGTTGGAGGGGGAGCTTGCTTTTGCATACTGTCAACCCGGGTTCAATCCCTAGCACCCCTATGTGTCCCCAAGTCCACCAGGTGGGATCCCTGAACACAGAGTGAGGAGTCAGCCCTGAGCACTACCTGGTATGACCTTTCTTCCTCCCAAAAAAGGAAAGAGACGGGGGAGGAAGCCCCATCTTTGCAGCCTCGCCCCCACTGAATGTGTATTCGGCCTCAGTTTCCCCACCTGAGCCTCCTTTGTTTTTGGGTCACACCTGGTGGTGCTCAGGGGAGACCCTATATAGGATGTCAGGTATCGAACCCGGATCAGGCCACGGATGGGCCGCGTGCAAGGCAAGTCCTGTCTCTACAGCCCTTACCTAAGTCTTGTTCTGGGTCTCAGTTTCCCCTTGTGCTCTGCCAGCAGCCCCTCCCCTCTGTGATTGGCTGTGACACATAATGCCCCGCTCCTTCTCTGCCTCTGCACTTCCCGCCCTGGCCAGACGGGGGCGCCTCGGACCAGGCTCGGGGCTGGTCCTGGAGATAGCGGGCCAGGCCATGACCCTCCTCCAGCCAGACCAGACGCTGGGGCTTTGTACTCGCAGGATCCAGGTCCGGCCCGCAAGTCCCTCCACCTCCGACAGATTCCATCAAGCCGGACCCCACCAAAGGCGCCGCGGTGACCTGCCCGCTTCTCCGGAGCTCCAGCATCGGTAAAGCTCTCGGTTTGGGGGCAAAAAGGCTAGGGCCATAGCACAGCGGGGAGGGTGCTTCTGTGCCATACTGCAATCCCAGATTCGATCCCCAGACTTTCCTTCCTCACCAAACCCAGGCTGGGAATGAGAGAGGAGTGGCCAGGGGCCAGGGCCAGGCGTTTGTGGGGGTGCTGTGTGACCTGGGGGAGTTGATGTACTTCTCTGATCCTGTTTCCTATTGCCAGGAAAAGTGGGGTGGACCTTAGTACCTGCATCTGTCAACTCCTTGCCCCTGACTTTGTTTTTGTTTTTTTTTGGTTTTTGGGCCACACCCGGCGGTGCTCAGGGGTTACTCCTGGCTGCCTGCTCAGAAATAGCTCCTGGCAGGCACGGGGGACCATATGGGACACCGGGATTCGAACCAACCACCTTTGGTCCTGGATCGGCTGCTTGCAAGGCAAACACCGCTGTGCTATCTCCCCGGGCCCCTGCCCCTGACTTTGAACAGGTGGCTTCTTCGCTCTGGGCCTCAGTTTCCTCCTCTGAGACAGCCAATTAAGATTGGCCAAATTAAAAAAAAAAATGAATTGAGGGTGTTGTAGTGATAGCGTGTGGGTGTTTGCCTTGCACAAAGTCAAATAGGGTTTGATCCCTGGCATCTTATAGGGTCCCCTGAGCCTACCAGGTGTGAACTCTGAGCACAGAGCCAGGAGGAAGCCTTGAGTGTCACAGAGCGTAGTCCAAGAAAAGCACAAAATTGGGAGCAATAGTACAGCCGGGAGGGTGTTTGTTTTGCATATAGCCACCATGGGTTTGAGCTCAGGGACCTTGGACCCATGAAGAGTGATTCCTGAGCATCACTGGGTGTATCCTAAAACAAAAACAAAAACAAAAAATGGAGACCAGAGAGATAGTACAGCGGTAGGGCATTTGACTTTCATGTGGCCAACCTAGGACGGACCCAGGTTCGATCCCTGGCATCCTACATGGTTTCCCAAGCCTGCCAAGAGCAATTTCTGAGTGTAGAGCCAGGAGTAACCCATGAGCGCTGCCAGGTGTGGCCCAGAAACCAAAATAAATAAATAAATAAGAAAGAAAAAAGAAACAACAAAAGATGAATCAAGGGTTAGACAAATAATTTGGGGAGGATAAGGTGCTTGCAGCTGAGCTGGGTTCTATCTCCAATTCACATTTGGAACCAATGCATAATGATTGCTGAGGGCAGAGCCAGGAGTCAGCCCTGAGCACTGCCAGATATGGTCCCCCAAACCACAACCTCTGCAAACCAGAACCCGCCACATACACACACAACAAGGTCCTGACAGACCATGGGATGCCACATCTTAGAGCCTGGGGTTGGCATTTAGGGGTGGTGTGGGTGTCCGGTGAGGGCAGGGTCTTGTCTCAGGGTTCATTAGCAGCTTGTCTCCCCAGTCTCCGAGGAAACCACCCCTGGGCCCATCTACTTTCTGGACCCGAAAGTCACCCGTTTTGGCCGCAGCTGTCCCCCTGCCTACTCCATACAAGGCAGGGGCAAGTCTCGGGGTAAGTACCTGCCCTGGGGGTCTCAGATGTTCTCCCTGTGAATTAATCCCTCTCAATGTCTGAGGAAGCAAGAGAACAGTGGGGAGGGCACTGAGCCAGGTTCCAACCCTGGCATCCCATGGGGGTCTCCTGAATACTACCAGGAGGAATCCCATGTGATCCCCAAACATACAAAAACAAAAGCTGGGAAGAGATGGGAAGAGGGAGCAGACAGGGCTGAGAGGCTGGTGCACACCCTGATGACACTGGGCCTTCTGGGACCCCAAGGCATCCAGGACTGGGTCAAGGTGATCATCTCTCTCTATCTCTCTCTGTTTCTCTCAGTCTCTCTATCTCTGTCCTTCATTTTGTCTCTCTTTCCTCCTTCATCTCTTCCCTTCTTTTTTTTTTTTTTTGTGGTTTTTTTTTGGGTCACACCGGCAGTGCTCAGGGGTTATTTCTGGCTTCAGGCTCAGAAATTGCCCCCGGCAGGCACAGGGGACCATATGGGGCGCCGGGATTCGAACCGATGACCTCCTGCATGAAAGGCAAACGCCTTACCTCCATGCTATCTCTCCGGCCCCTCTTCCCTTCATTTTTCTTGTGTCTCTCTTCTCTCTACTATGACTTACACAGCAACTTCTGCCCTCAGGATCTAATGAGCCACATCATCTGTCCCCTCTACACGTCATTCTTTGCCACCCCCGCCTTCATCACCCATCATCATGTCACTGATGGTGCCATCTTTCTCCACCTGACTCACTGACTCAGGCCATTACTTCACCCCCATGAAGCTGCTCACTCATGTATTTATCTATTAGTGCATCCACATGTGAATCTACTCCCAATCAGATCCATAATCCATCCATTATCATTCCACCCACTCATTGATCTACAATTGTCCCACCTTCTAGCTATCTGTCCACTGACCCATTTATTCATCCATTCACCCACAATTGTTTAATCCACCCACTCACCCATACATCTGTTGATCCACTTGCTCACCAGTCCATCTATCCACCCATCTACCATCTATCCACACATCCACCCATCCATCTGTATATCTATCCACCCACCCATCCATCCATCAATCCATATACCCATCCATCCATCCATCTATCCATTCATCTATCCATCCATGCATCCATCCATCTTTTATCCACCCACCCACCCATCCATTCACCCATCATTTCCTTCTTCCACCAATAGGCATAGCCACAAGTCCATTAATTGATCCAAATACCCACCCACCTTTCCTTCTTTTTTTTTTTTTTTTTTTTGGTTTTTGGGCCACACCCTGTGACGCTCAGGGGTTACTCCTGGCTATGCGCTCAGAAGTTGCTCCTGGCTTCTTAGGGGACCATATGGGACACCGGGGGATCGAACCGCGGTCCGTCCTAGGTTAGCGCAGGCAAGGCAGGCACCTTACCTCCAGCGCCACCGCCCGGCCCCCCACCTTTCCTTCTAACCCCCATGATCCACCCACCCATCCTCAATCCATTCGCAGTTCCTATGTTCCATATCCATAAACCATGTACAAATGCCTTCCCAATACACTTACTAAACCTACCTCTCCCATTCAGCCAGTAGCTAGAGTTGAAGTGATTTCATACATGCTTGCTCACAGGAGCCCAGGGGAGAGAGCTATCTATCTATCTATCTATCTATCTATCTATCTATCTATCTATCTATCTATCTATCTATCTATCTATCTATCTATCTATCTATCATCTATCTATCTATCTCTGTCTCTGGGAAAGTGGAGACTTGGCTCTGGTAAATTCTGGGAAGGGGTGTGAGAGCCCAGAAGAAGGGTGGAGATGGATAGAGGACTGGGGGGGGGGGATGTCCTCAGGGACAGGAAGCAGGAGGAAGGAGGCTGAAAAGAAAGGGTCATAGTTTCTGCCTTATACAGCTGATCCTGGTCCACCCCTGATCTCTTGAGCTGACCCAAGAAGGACCCATGAGGAGTTAGACCAATAATAGGACAACTGGTAGAGGACTTGCCTTGCAGGAGGCTAATCCAGGTTTGAACCTCGGGGTCCCATAAAGTTCCTTAAGCACTGCTAGGAGTGCTCCCTGAGCAAAGAGGAATTGGCCCTGAGCTTTGTCGGCGTCCCAAACTAATGCAAGTTTTGGGGCTGCAGTGATAGCACAGTGGATAGGGCTTTTGCTTTGCACCAGGCTGACTTGGGTTCAGTCCCTGGGTTCCCATAAAGTCCCCTGAGCACCTCCAGGAGTGATCCCTGAGCACAGAGCCCGGAGTAAGCCTGAGTACTGCTGGGTTTGACCCCCAAACAAAATAAGAACAGATTGATTTCTGGGTAAGTGATGACCTTTGCACTGTCACTCCCCTGGCCCCTTGTCCTAGGTCTGGAGGTGACACCAGGGCCGGGGGCCTACAGCCCAGAGAAGGTGGCCCCCCCGCGCCAGCGGACGCCCCCAGCCTTCACTCTGGGCTCTCGCCTGCGCCCGCAGCCGCTGGACACGTCAGCGCCGGCCCCCAACACTTACACGCTGCCCTCGCTCTGGGGTGCCCACATCTTCGTCAAACCCAGTAGCCCCTGCTACACCGCTGCTGGCCGGCCACCCCCGCTGCGCCCCGCGCAGGACCCCGCTGATATCCCGGGGCCTGGCCAGTACGAAAGCCCCAACCCGGATGCCTACCGCCAGCGCCTGCCGGCCTTCACCATGCCAGGGCGAGCTCGGGCCCTGCGGCCCCTGATGGAGACACCGGGCCCCGGGACCCACAGCCCCGAGCACGTGACGGTCACAAAAGCCAGGGCCCCCGCCTTCACCATGGGCATCCGCCACTCCAAACGTGCCACCACCATGGGCACCGATGCTTGCAGTCTGAGGGGCATCTCTGCTTTGCGGCCTCGAGAAATGGGGTGCAAAGCTCTGGTGGGTCTGGTGTGACCAGGGGGCAGAGAGGGGTGGGCTGCAAAGGGCAAAGGGCAGGGCCCCCCACCCCCATTGCACACAGCTTTTCTGCAGTGGCTGAGATTTTTCTAGGTCATTGGCTCCTTCAGTCCCTGGGGGGGCTGTGACCTCGCTGCCGTGGGCAAGGCCAGCTCCGTCCAGTGCCCCAGTTCCTCACGCCCAGTGACGCCAGGCCAAGATGTGCCAGGCAGAGAAAGGGACACCGTGACCCTCCCCAGCAGCCAGTCTGGAGGTGGCATTTCCTGCGTCCTAGAACTCAGTGTCCCTAGCTTGTGGGTTTTTTTTTTTCCCTTCTTCTGCCAAACTTGAGCCAACCCCTGCTTCTCGTGATGTGCAGCCGCCTGGCATGATTCCAGCCAAACTCGAACCTGAACCTGGGGGGCCCTGACACCTCTCTGCCCTGTCCCATCCCCCCCCCCCCCCGCAGCCAATAAACCCGAGTGGCACTCAGACTGGGCAATTTCTTTTAACCCCTTTCCGTCTCAGGAAGCAGAGTCACCTCCTAAGGTCTGTGATCCCTCCGTGAGTTCCCAGAGGGAGTTAGATAGGGATCTGGGGCTGGGCTGGATAGGGTGGGGTGGGAGGAGACTATAGGCAGAATCTGGGCTTTGAGTGGAGACAGCTGAAGGCTTCCTGGTAAAGGAGATATTGGAGCTGGGTTTTGAGGGAAGGGTAGGAGTCTGCTATATTGCTATGGCTCAGAGAGGGATAAAGATGGCTTTAGCTTTGCGGAGGGGGCACGGTAGGTATTTATTGGAAGGAAATGGAGCTTTACAGGGTAGTTTCTGAGTGCTTCTTCCCTTCCTCTGATACTGCCTTTGAATCCGGCCCTAATTTCTTGGGTGTGACGTGATGGGGCGCTCTGTGAGAATAACTGGGACTTTATACATATGGGTGCAGCAGGGGTGCAAGACCCCCCTATACGGTTCTCCTCCTCTGCAACGCTCTGCACGTTCCCACGAGCAACGACCCCAGTGGCTACGCGCTGCAAGTACAACGGGAGAAATCCCGAGATCCGGGCGTTAGAAGGCCACGCCCACCCACAATCTGATTCAGGCGCTGGACAAATCCTAGCTACAAGACCACGCCCACCACAGAAAAGGCCACGCCCACCACACGAAGACCACGCCCCACGCAACCCAAGCCCCGACCCGGGCGCTGCGCTGTCTAAACCCTGGCCATTGGAGGGCCACGCCCACACACCGGAGGCCACGCCCCCAACGCCCCGACAGCCAATGGGGGCCGCGCGCGCCTGTCTCTCCCCGCCCCCACCCAGCCGCCGGCCTCGGCGCCCTGAGCTCAAGCTCAGATTTATCGATCGGGGCTCCGGGCGCCCCACGGGCCCATCGCCGCCCCTCCCTTTGTTTTCCGAGCTGTCAGCGCCCGGGGCGGGGCCGGCCGCGAGAGGGCGAAGGTCCCCGACTCTGGGGGTTGCGCCGATTTCCTGCCCGCCCCCCCCAATAACGGGGCAGAAGGAATGACCCCCAACCAGGAGGTCCTGAGTTCATGGGGGGGTGTGATCCCCAGAAAAGGAAAGGGGGCGCAAGCACGCACTCTTCTCCTGCAGCCTGGGAATCGGAGATCCGGGGGAAGGGATCCTGACCCGCTCCATTCATTCCCCCTGCCTGCCTCCCTGCCTCAGTTTCCCCCGTGGGAATTCCAGGCCGAGCATTTTCCCACGGGCACCCCTGGGCAGGAGCGGATCGGAGGTGGGGGGCCGCCTTCAGGCTTGGGGACTCTTTTTCCCAGTCGGCCTGTGCGGCCTCAGTTTCCCCCCCAAGACTGATTTCCAAGGGCTAAGCAGTCGGACCGTGGGTAGGGGATCCGGTGGGAAGGGGGTCCCTGCCGAGATCCTGGGAGCCGGGCGCTCGGGGGTGGGGCCTCAGTTTCCCCGGGCGGCCCAGGGCCGGGGTCCCAGGGGTGCAGCCCCCCGCGGCTGCGCGCTGGGCCGGGCGGATGACATCATAGGGCCGGGGGCGGGGAGGGAGCGCGGGCCGGAGCGGGCGGGAGCGGGCCGGAGCGGGCGCGGGAGCGGACGGCCTGCTCGGCGCCAGGCGCAGCGCCCGGTCGGGGTCGCCATCGGGTCGGGTGCCCGGGGCTCAGGGTGGGTCGGGCGGCCGCGGCCATGACGCAGGGTCCGGGCGGGCGCGCGCCCCCCGCGCCCCCCGCCGCCCCGGAGCCCGAGGCGCCCACCACCTTCTGCGCGCTGCTGCCCCGCATGCCGCAGTGGAAGTTCGCCGCCCCCGCGGGCTTCCTGGGCCGGGGTCCCGGGGCCGCGGCGGCGCGGGCGGCGGGGGGCGCGGGGGCGGCGGCGGGGGGCGCGGAGCCCCCGCCCGGACCCCCCGGCCCCGCCGCCGGCGTCCCCGCGCTGGCCGCCGCCGTCCTGGGCGCCTGCGAGCCCCGCTGCGCCGCCGCGCCCTGCCCCCTGCCGGCGCTCAGCCGCTGCCGCGCGGCGGGGACGCGGGGGACGCGGGGCGCGCGCGGGGCCGCCCCGGACGCCGCGGCCGACGAGTGGATCCGCAAGGGCAGCTTCATCCACAAGCCGGCGCACGGCTGGCTGCACCCCGACGCCCGCGTGCAAGGCCCGGGGGTCTCTTACATCGTGCGGGTGAGTGCGCGCCGCACGCGGCGGGCGTGGGCCTGGGGACCCTCCCGGGGCGCCGCCTCCCGCGCCCCTTGCTTCCAAGGCGCACCCCAGACCCTCCGAGAGCCTGACTGACGTCTCCGCATCTTCCCGATCGTCCCTGCAACCTCTCCGGCCGGCCCCACCGGGAAGGTGCCGGCTTTGGGGTTCCCACGGCGTCACGTGGGGAGAGGCGGGGAGAGGGCGACAGGTGGGCGGAGGGCGCGCAAGCGCAGACGGAGCGTGCACCCCCTGTCCCTGTGGGGTGGCCCCCAGCCCCTCTGCAAGATGAGGAGGAGAAAGTCGGAGGGGTATAGGAGTAGGGGGTCTCTGGGGGTGTCCCTTCCTAGTGCCTGCACCCCAAAGATTTCTGATGAGCGATTTAAAGCTAGACAGTTGGATGAAGGGCAGGGATGACAGGCAGCGGGGAGGGCCCTGGCCTGGTACATGGCCAACGTGACGGGGGTTCAATCCCCAGCACTACATAAGCTCCCCACAAGCTATACACTACACCCCCCCCCCCTTCTTCATTGATCCCTGAGCACAGAGTCAGGAGTAAGTCGGAGTTCTGCTGGGTGTGGCCCCCAAACAACAAAAGTGGCCAAAGATACTGCTGTTATTGTTAGTGTGTGTGCGCTGGGTTCAGGGGATGTACGTGTGTGAAGGTGTGTGTTTTGGGGTTCAGGTATATGTGCAGGGATCAGGACTGTGGGGTGTGTGTGTGTGTGTGTGTGTGTGTATGTGTTCAGGCTCTATTGTGGGGCTTAGGGGCTACAGGTGTGCTAGTTTAGGGGTGTTTTGGGTGTATGTTCTGGAACCAGGTGTGTGTGTTCAGATTGTGTTGTTGGATTCAGATTGTGGATATGGGTTCAGGGGTGTGTGTGTGTGTGTGTGTGTGTGTGTATGTGTTGTGTGGCCATAAGCACAAGCCAGCTCTTCTCTCTTGTCACTTGATTTGGAGGTGGCAGTGCTGAGTGCTCAGATCCACTGGTACATGCACCCATGAATTTTCCTTCCCATCACCCCAACTGTTACTGGAAACAGGGTCCTGGCCCTTAATCAGGTCATAATGAGCTCATCCTGGAGCTGAAAGACCTAAATCTCATAGGTCTAGAATTCTGAGACTGCCTGGGGAGATGGATAGGTGTAGAACTGGGGTCCAACTCAGGATTGTTAGGAATAACTGTTGGGGGGGGGATCAGAGAGATAGGACAGTGGGAGGATGCTCGTCTTACATGCAACTGACCCAGATTGGATCCCTGGCATCTTAATAGGGTTCCCCAAGCACTGCCAGTGCAGAGTCAGGAATGACCCCTGACCATCGCCACATGTGGCCCAGAGAAAAAGTAAAGAAAAATAAAAAGTAGAATTGTTGGGTGCAGGAATGTGGCTTAGGAAGCCCCAGGCACTCCTAACTAAAGTCTTCAGGCACCAATGCAGTTTCAAAGGATTTCCTTGTGCAAAAAAAAAAAAAAAGAAAAGAAAAGAAAAAAGAATACTTTTAATTAGGTATAATTTTCTACCCTAAAATATACCTTTTTGAAAAATGCAATTTAGGGGCCGGAAAGATAGCATGGAGGTAAGGTGTTTTGCCTTTCATGCAGAAGGACGGTGGTTCGAATCCCGGCATTCCATATGGTCCTCCCGTGCCTGCCAGGGGCGGATTTTCTGAGCATAGATCCAGAAATAACCCCTGAGTACTGCCGGGTATGACCCCCCAAAAAAATGCAATTCAGTGCTTAATAGTGTGTTATTAGGGGATGAAGAGCTAGATAATATAGCAGGCTGGGCACTTGCCTAGATTTGACCCTTGGGGGAGCCGGAGAGATAGCATGGAGGTAAGACGCTGGAATCCCAGCGTCCCATATGGTCCCTCGAGCCTGCCAGGAGTAACCCCTAAGCGCTACTGGGTATGACCTAGAAAACACACACACACACACACACACACACACAAAGATTTGACCCTTGGGATCAAATAGGATTCCCTGAGCTGTGCCAGGAGTGATCCCTGAGCATAGAACCAGGAGTAAGCCCCAAGCACTGGGTGAGATAAAAAAACTAAAGAATAGGGGCTGGAGAGATAGCATGAAGGGTAAGGCATTTGCCTTGCATGCGGAAGGTCATTGGTTCAAATCCTGATGATCCATATGGTCCCCCAAGCCTGCCAAGAGTGATTTCTGAGCAAAGAGCCAGGAGTAACCCCTGAGTGATGCCGGGTGTAAGAAAAAAAAAAAAAAACCAGAAAACAACTAAACAGTAGGGGCTGGAAGGGCCGGAGAGAGCACAGAGGTAAGGCAAAAGGATGGTGGTTTGAGTCCTGGCATCCCATATGAACATAGAGCCAGGAGTAACCCCTGAGTGCTGCCGGGTGTGACCCAAAAACCAAAAAAAAAAAAAAAGAATAGGGGCCGGAGAGATAGCACGGAGGTAGGGCATTTGCCCTGCATGCAGAAGGATGGTGGTTCAAATCCCGATATTTGAGTAATTTCTGAGCATTTCTGAGCATAGAGCCAGGAGTAACCCTTGAGTGCTGCTGGGTGGGACTCCTCCAAAATAGATTAGGGGCCGGAGTAGCTAGCTAACCTAGGACAGACCACGGTTTGATCCCCCAGTATCCCATATAGTCAGCGATTTCTGAACACAGAGCCAGGAGTAAACCCCTGAGCGCCGCCAGGTGTGGCCCCAAAACAAAAACAATCCCCCCAAACTAAATAATAATAATAATAAAATAATAATAGAGGGGCTGGAGAGTACAGCAAGTAGGGTACTTGCCTTGCATGTGGCCAACCTGTGTTCAGTCCTGGGCATCCCATATAGTGCCCTGATCACTGCCAGGAGTGATTCCTGAGTGCAGAGCCAGGAGTCAGCCCTGAACAGTGCTGAATGTGGCTTCAGAATAAAAAAAAAAAGTACTTTAGCAGACTTTCGTATACAACATTCCATCACCCCCATAGGAACTATCAGAGCTGTCACCTCACACTCCTCCCCTGACCCCTGGGGCCACAAACTCACTTCCCTTTTTTTTTTTGTGTGTGTGTGGTTTTTGGGTCACACCCTGCAGTGCTTAGGGGTTACTCCTGGCTCCAGGCACAGGGGGGGGGGGGGGAAGAACGGGGACTGGACCATATGGGATGCTGGGATTCGAACTGATGACCTTCTGCATGAAAAGCAAACGCCTTACCTCCAAGCTATCTCTCCGGCCCCTCACTTCCTTTCTTTAGATGTGTTTCTCTCTTCCTGGGTGTTTAAGTCCTGAGTGTCCCAATCTATTCATGGTCGTCTTCACAAGTATCTCCACCCACACTGGGCGTGTCCAGTGTAAGGATCTCCTCCCATAATGGGCTTGCCTATCAGGCATCTCTGCCTATAAAACGCTTGTCCAATCCAATGAGGCTCCATGGTGGGCATGTCCATCCAGGACATCTGCTCCTGAGTGGGCGGGCCTGGAACAAGTGTCTCCTCCCACCAATCGGCATGTCCATCCAGGAGTCTCAGCCCCCACCAATACCCATCAGTGGTGTCTGGGCCTGCTTCCCTGGTGGGTTACCTGGGTGGAAATTCACTGTCCTCGGTGGACGTGCTTGTTTTGACATATCTGTCTGCGGAATCGGTGATGGATGCCCAATCCTTCATCATCACTGTCCATGGCTCAAACTGGAGGCAGTCCCCAAAGGCCACACCGCACCATCCAGCCATCAGTGGACACACTCTTGGAAAAAAGGGCTTTGGGGTGGGGCTGGAGAGATAGCATGGAGGTAAAATGGTTCTAATCCCAGCATCCCATATGGTCCCCCGAGCCTGCCAGGAGCGATTTCTGAGCGTAGAGCCAGGACTAACCCCTGAGCACTGCCGGGTGTGACCCCCCCAAAAAAAAAGGGTTTTGGGGATCTTTTGGGGGCGAAATACCTGGGTCATGCCTGAACAGGACAGGTGCAAAGAACCATCCCAACCTTCCTGTAATTGTCTGGAAGGAATTCCCCAATTGCAGGAATGGGATGGGAGCTAGGAGTACAGTGCTGGACCAGGGGATATAAGATGCTCTCATCTGTCTGACTGGCACTCCTGACCTGCCTTTTCTGCTCCCCAGTACATGGGCTGCATTGAGGTGCTCCGATCCATGCGCTCTCTGGATTTCAACACCCGCACGCAGGTAACCAGGTGAGTTTGTCCAATGGTGGTGCATCCTGATATGTGTGTGTGTGTGTGTGTGTGTGTGTGAGTGTGTGAGTTCAACGGGATATGGCTCAGCTTTGTCCATGCTGAGAAGGGCTTTGTGAGGTTGCACAGAACCCACACGTATGCACAGACCCGTTGGACTGTGGGGGTGTTCCCTGTGCATGCCAGAACATGTGATTTTCAGGGGAAGGTTCTCTGATCCTTTGCCTTTCAGATGGGCTGCAGAAAAGACAGGGAATGGGGGTGCCTACCAGATGCTATCAGAATTGGAGAGCTGTGTCACCTCAGATCCGCTACCCTTTCCTTCCTCCTGGGGATACAACCCCACCCACAAGATTAACCGTACTCCTTATCACATCAGCATCTTCTCCCTGCAGGGAAGCCATTAACCGGCTGCATGAAGCAGTGCCTGGTGTGCGGGGCTCCTGGAAGAAGAAGGTGGGTGAGGAGCATTGTTCCCCTCCCCTTGGGCTGGCAGGAGGCACTAGATGGGTGCCAGAGCATCCTTGGACCGACCCCTCTGTAGCCCCTGCCTCTCCCAGGCGCCATGCCCTGCAGGCCCCACCCTGCTGCCCTCTGCCCCACCCTCAGGCCCCCAACAAGTCTCTGGCCTCCATCCTGGGCAAAAGCAACCTGCGATTTGCCGGCATGAGCATCGCCATCAGCATCTCTGTGGATGGTCTCAACCTCTCCGTGCCCGCCACACGCCAGGTGAGTCCTGCTGCCTGCCCTCAGGACCCCAGCACTCCAGGGTGGGCTCCCAAGATGCCTCTGGCATGTGGAGCAGACGCTGCATCCCTGGGGCTAGTGTTCGTGCCGGAGTGCATAAAGCTCTGGGTTTGACCCCCAGCACTGCATGACTTTCTGGGTGTAGCCCTGGTAGCCCTCAATATCTTTGGGGAGACACAACCAAACAAAATTGCTGAAATGAGGGCATGGTTGGCATCGGTGTGAGATGGCTGGCTACAGAGGGGCCGAGTCCAAGGCTGCTCTGGATTCTGCCTGGCACACACCACACACGTGGCAGACCAGGGAGCCACGTGCCCGCTAGTCTGCCCTCCCTGGGTTGGCATCAGGTAGGAGGGGAGTCCAGAGGGTCTGTGGGAGGCAGGATGAAAACTGGAGACCTGGCAGATTGGGCCTGACCACATGGCTGCAAGCCCTCAAGTTAGCTGCGACCCACGTGTCTCTAGGTGGACAGGTCTGAGACAGGAGGAGCAAATGAATGAGCGAGTGGATGCAAATGAGCATGCAAACCGCGGGGGGAATGCAAATGGCATGCAAATGGCGGCAGCTGAGTGAATGGAGGCAAAGAGGCCCGCAAACAAGCAGATGAGTAAACGGGCCAGCAAAGGATGTAAATGAGCAGACCGTTATGCAAATGGATGCAAATGAACAGACCACCATGCAAATGAGGGACTGAGGGCTGGCAGGCATGTAACTCTCGCTGCTGCCAGAGCCAAACAAGCAGAGCTTTGCGGTGAAGGTGAATGACTGGCAGATGGATGAGCTGGTGCCTACACTGCTATGGAAGGGATGCTGAGCGGGTTCAAGGTCCTCTGTGCGTTCTTGGCTGCCTGGGATGTAAGCTTGGGATGTACCCTGGTGTGTTATGCGTGTGTGTATGCATTGGTACAACCATGGAAGACATGGGACTTTTGGGTGTGTGCATGTATGAATGGGGGGGTGTGTGTGAACATGTGTGTGCAGTAATTAATTGTGTCAGGGGCCAGAGAAAAAGTACAGTGGGTAACATACATGCTCAGCACACTGATCTGGGTTCACTTCCTGGTACCCCTTAAAGTCTCCTGAGCCTAGCCAGGAGCAATCCTAGAGCCGGAGTGAACACTAAGCATCACCGAGTGAGATCCCAAAACAACAAAAGAAAAAAGTTACTTGTGTGAGAGCCCCAAGAGAGACAGAGACAGAGAGACAGAGACCAAGAGAGCATACAGCTTGCTCATTTTCTGTGATCATGTCCAGGTGTGGTCCTGGAGGTCCCATATAGTCTTGGGGTGGTCCTGGTGACCCCCAAAACTGCCTCCTCCAGTATTGAGCCACCTGCCTGGCTGACTGAAAATCACCAGGATAGGTCTCTAATCATCGCGTTGGAGGCCCCACATCCTTTAGATTAAATATTTTAGAGTGAATGGCTAGAGCGATAGTATAGTGGGGAAGACATTTGCCTTGCTTGTTACTCATCCAGGTTAGATCACCGGCATCCCAGAGCCAACGAGAAGCTATTTCTTTTTCTTATTTTTTTTGGTTTTTGGGTCACACCTGGCAGTGCTCAGGGGTTAGTCCTGGCTCTATGCTCAGAAATCGCTCCTGGCAGGCTCGAGGGACCATATGGGATGCCGGGATTTGAACCACCAACCTTCTGCACGCAAGGCAAACACCTTACCTCCATGCTATCTCTCCAGCCCCATGAGAAGCTGTTTCTGAGTGCAGAGCTAGGAATAATCCCTGAGCACCACTGGGTGTAACATCTAAACAAAACAAACAACCACCAAAAAAGTATGTCAGGGGCTGAAACAATAGCATAGTGGGTAGGGCATTTACCTCTTACCTCGCATGCAACCAACCTGGGTTCGATCTCCGGCATCTCATATGGTTCTCAGAGTACCACCAGAAGTATCCTGAGTGAGAGCCAGGAATAACCCCTTAGCAAGGCCGGTTGTTGCTTAAACACAACCAACCAAACAAAAAAGTCAGAGTGAGAGTCTCTCTGGGGGCGAGTATGCGCATACATGCGTCTGTTTCTCTATTTCTGTGCCCACCACGCCTGGGTGTCTTGCAAAAGGGCCAATGCATGATGGGGGGGGGGGTGTGAGTCAGTGAAAGTCTGCGAGTGTGGGTCCAATCTCGATGTGTGGGAATCTGTGAGTCTGCAGGCATGCCTGTGTGCAATGTGCTATGGTGTGGGCTGGAGCCTGTGGTATCTGTTGTGTGTGTGTGTTTGTGTGTGTGTTATTGGCTGTTACCTGGTACCACATGGCTGCATATGGTGTAGCAGGAGGGTTCAGCAGTGGGACTTCTGCATCTTGGTCATGGCTGATGTCGCTGAGTCCTTCTTCATGGCTCTGAGGGGCCAGCACTACCCTCCATCCCTGGCTTTCCCCATCCCTTCCTCATGCCTGCTCCAGAGCCTGGCATGCACCCCAGCCTCCCCCTGGCCCTTACACAGGGGTCCCCCCTGTGACCAGCTCTGTCTCTTGGACCAGATCATTGCCAATCATCACATGCAATCAATTTCCTTCGCCTCCGGCGGCGACACAGTAAGTCACTTCTGTGCCCGGAGTTGCTAGGGGTGGGCATCCTTGGGTTTGTGTGTGTGTTTGCGGGGACCTAGCTCCTTCCAACCTCCATCTCTCCCCAGGACATGACAGATTACGTGGCCTACGTGGCCAAGGACCCCATCAACCAGAGAGGTGAGGCTGGTGGCGTGAGTGGCAGTGGGGCCATCCTTGCTCAGAGATTGACACATGTCTTTTCTGCAGCCTGTCACATCCTGGAGTGCTGTGATGGTCTTGCACAGAGTGTCATCAGCACAGTGGGCCAGGCCTTCGAGCTGCGCTTCAAACAGTATCTGCACAGCCCCCCTGCTGTGGTTGTGCCCCCTGAGAGGTACCAGCAGCCCCCTCCCTCCCTCAAGTCTCCAGTCTCTGCCCCAGCAGTGAGGACTGGGGAAGGGCATGCGCTAATGACACTGATTCATAGACACTGAATGCGAATTTTAACCCCCCCCCCAAAAAAAAAATCCCTGAGCAGCTGCCAATTTCCTTTTTTTTGGGTTTCACCATTTGCCATTTTTACAGTTTAAAAATTAGAAATCCTGCCGCCTGAGCTGATAGCACTAGCCTTGTACCTGGCCAACCTATGTTCGAACCCTGATATCCCATAAGGTCCCTGGAACACTGCCAAAAATGATTCCTGAACGCAGAGCCAGGAGTTAGGCATGATCACTGCTGGGTGTGGCTCCCAAACAAAACAAAGTTAGAAACATTCTGGTCCAGCGAGCCTGATCTTGATGATGCAGGCAGTGGGGGATGTTCCTCCAAGTTCTGGGGTAGAATGAGGAGTGCATGCGGTGAACTGTCCCTCCCTGTTCTGCAGTTGTGTAGTCTGGGGTCCATGCAATATCGCAAGAGATTTGCACGCCTACCCCCACACTGGTTTTCCTCTGGTCCTTACTGATGGGTTTGTGCTCGCATGCACACAAACACACATATACACACATGCACACACACACACACACACACACACACACACATAAACACACTGGTTTTCACGCTCCAGCTTGCCTGAGACCAGGCCCCAGCCCTGGTCCCTGCACTCCTGTTCCCAACCTCACACCCCGAGAGCTGGGCAGTGGCCCCTTGCCTACCTGCACAGGTATCTCAAGGATGACCCTCTAGGGGGTGGGCAGATAGTTCCCCAGACTCCCTTTGTTTTCTCCCACGTTTTCTTGGGACATACCCCTGATTCTGCCCTCAGGATGTACTTGTTTTAGTTCTGGTTGGGACAGTCCTTCCCCCTCCAATTCCACAGGAGATGCTCAGAGGCTCAAAGCTGGACATCTTGGCTGGGTACCCTGAGGGGAACCCCGGGGGCTCCCCTGTGTGTGTGTTTGTCCCCAGGCTGATGGGTCCTGAGGAGTCAGCTTGGGGGGACGAGGAGGAGAATGAACATAACTACTACAACAGCATCCCCGGGAAGGAGCCGCCCCCTGGCGGGCTGGTGGACTCCAGGCTCACCCTCACTCAGCCGGGTGCCCTTGGCCAGGTAAGCCTCTGGGCCTTGTGGGGGAGAACGCCTCACTTATCTTTCTCTGCCCCTTACCCCATTCCCCTTGATGTCTTCTCCTTAAAACTGCAAAGTCCTTTGGGACCTTCTCTGCTCCTAGGAGCTCTTTCCAGAAAGGGTGGGGCATGGGAGGAATGCATAGCTGCAGACTGCTCCTTAGTGGTAAGGAGGACTTCCTGCGGATGTGGCATCTGGACAGGGCTTTGATGGCTGAATAGGAGTTGGATGGGGCCGGGGGTCATGCCAGGCAGCTCAAGGTTGAAGCGCAGAGGCAGTATTTCTAATAGAGACATCTGATTTCTCTTTCTGGCTATTTAGGAGTAGGGGCGGGATCTTTGCTGGTTTGTGCATCTCAGGAGACCCCTCCCTCACTCTTTCAGGGCACCTCCCCTGCTCGAAGAGACACCCGAGGCCTGCAGTGGGACCTGGGCCCCTCAGGTATGAGCAGGGGGGCCCCCAAGCCACCACAGACCCCACCTCTCCCACCCTGGGGCCCTACCCTCTCTCCTGCACTCTGCCTCCTTCCACTTCCTTTTCTCCTTTTAAAAAATTGACGCACAGGGGTCGGAGAGATAGCATGGAGGGTAAGGTGTTTGCCTTTCATGCAGAAGGTCATCGGTTCAAATCCCTGCGTCCCATATGGTCTCCCGAGCCTGCCAGGAGCTATTTCTGAGCATAGAGCCAGGAATAACCCCTGAGCGATGCCGGGTGTGACCAAAAACAAAACAAAACAAAACAAAAAAATTGACTCATGGGGCTGGAGCAATAGCATAGCAGGTAGGGTGTTTGCCTTGCACACAACTGACCTGGTTTCGACCTCGGCAACCCATATGATCCCTAGAGCCTGCCAGGAGTAACTTTTGAGTGCAGAGCCAGAAGTAACCCTTCAGTATTGCTGAGTAGGGCCGAAGAGATAGCCTGGAGGTAAGGTGTCTGCCTTCCATGCAGAAGGATGGTGGTTCAAATCCCGGCATCCTATATGGTCCCCTGTGCCTGCCAGGGGTGATTTTTGAGTGTGGAGCCAGGAGTAACCCCTGAGCACAGCCGATGTGACCCAAAAATAAAAAGGTGGGGGGCCGGAGAGATAGCATGGAAGTAAGGCGTTTGCCTTTCATGTAGAAAGATGGTGGTTCGAATCCCAGCATCCCATATGCTACCCTGAGCCTGCCAGGGGTGATTTCTGAACCTAGAGCCAGGAGTAACCCCTGAGTGCTGCCGGGTGTGACTCCCCCCAAAAAAAATATTGCTGAGTAGTGTGGCCTAAAAGCAACAATAACAAGAAAAATAATCATAACCTGGGACCGGAGCAGTGGTGCAAGTGATAAGGCATTTGCCTTGCATGCTCTAACCTAGGACAGACCATGGTTCTATCCCCTGGCATCCCATATGGTCCCCCAAGCCAGGAGGGATCTCTTTTTGTTTTTGGGCCACACCCGGCTTTGCTCAGGGTTTACTCCTGGCTGTCTGCTCAGAAATAGCTCCTGGCAGGCACGGGGGACCATATGGGACACCGGGATTCGAACCAACCACCTTAGGTCCTGGGTCAGCTGCTTGCAAGGCAAACGCCACTGTGCTATCTGTGCTATCTCTCTCCGGCCCTGCCAGGAGCAATTTCTGAGTGCATAGCCAGGAATAACTCCTGAGTGTCACTAGGTGTGGCCCAAAAAAACAAAACAAAACAAAAATAATCATAACTTGATGAAGTCTGGGAACCAGAGCAATAGGACAAGTCGGGAGGGCACATTTGTTCCATGTGGCCAGAGCTGAGTTAGTTTCACCACAAGGAGTGATCCCTGAGCACAGAGCCAGAAAATCCCTGAGCATTGTTGGTATGGTCCAAAGAAAAGAAAGAAATGACTTAGATTGTCTTTTGAATTATTGTTAGTGATGATTTAATGTGTACATAATTCCAACACCCACACTAGTGTCCTCACCTACCTTCCCAAGGACCCAATACCACTCTCTATCAACCTCCCAAAAAATAAACCCAAACCTCAGTTTTCTGGATCTGTTCTTTTGTGTTGCCTTTCACCCTTTGTTATTGCCTTGCTGTGTATCTTTTTGTTTTTGGTTTCTGGGCCACACCCGGCAGTACTCAGGGGTTACTCCTAGCTATCTGCTCAGAAATAGCTGCTGGCAGGCACGGGGGACCATATGGGATACCGGGATTTGAAGGCAAGGCAAACGCCGATGTGCTATCTCTCTGGCCCCTGCTGTGTATCTTTATTTTCCCGTATTTTCTTGAGTCATACTTGGCAATGCTCATGGCATACTCCTGGCTCTGCACTCAGGGATCACTCCTGGCTGGTTGAGGAGATCATATGGGATGCCAGGTAGCACCCTACCTGATAACTATCGCTTCAGCCCTGCTGTGTGTCTTTAGTTTTTTTTTTGTTTTTTTGGGTCATACCCGCAGCGCTCAAGGATTACTCCTGGCTTTACGCTCAGAAATCGCTTCTTGGGGCTCGGAGAGATAGCACAGTGGCGTTTGCCTTGCAAGCAGCCGATCCAGGACCAAAGGTGGCTGGTTCGAATCCCGGTGTCCCATATGGTCCCCCGTGCCTGCCAGGAGCTATTTCTGAGCAGACAGCCAGGAGTAACCCCTGAGCACCGCCGGGTGTGACCCAAAAACCAAAACAAAAAACAAACAAACAGAAATCGATTCCTGGCAGGCTCGGGGGACCATATGGGATGCCGGGATTTGAAATACCATCCTTCTGCATGAAAGGCAAATGTCTTACCTCCATGCTATCTCTCCGGCCCCTGCTGTATGTCTTTAACAGAATGATTTCATTTCTGTTCCTTTCCTTCTGACCAACTCTCACTAAGCATGATCTCTTTCTGGGATTGCAGTCACTCTCCTGGCCTAACTTGCTGCCCTTTGGCCTCCTTCCTGACTCCCACTGACCACTCCTCCCTTCCCTTGTACCACCAGGATCTTTTTCATGCCTTGAAATTACAGATAAGTCCCATTGAAGGGACAGTACTGTTTGCTAATGCTTCGGCAGAGAAGTGGCGGCACTCATGCCCTGGCAAAGTGCAGTATCTCATTCTTTTTCCAGGCTGCATAATATTCAAATGCATATAGAGACTGAGATTCTTGTTTCCTTCAACCTTAGCTGGACATTTGCACTAAGTGTGGCCATGGACATACCATTCCTTTGAATGAAGGTTTCTGTGTTTGGTGGATAACTGCTGAACAGTTGTAATCCTGGGATGGAAAGGAGTTCTTTTTTTTTTGGGGGGGGGACACACCCAGTGATTTTCAGGGGTTGCTCCTGGGTATGCGCTCAGAAATCGCTCCTGGCTTGGGGGACCATATGGGACACCTGGGATCAAACTGCAGTCTGTCCTAAGGTAGTGCCGGCAAGGCAAATACCTTACCGCTCCGAGTCACCGCTCTGGCCCTGGAAGGGAGCTGTTGGAGACATTTCCAGATTGCTTCAGATTATTCTTCGTTCCACTTTCACCTCTAGAATGTTTGCACCCACATGTACCCCGATAGCTGGCCTTACCTAGTTTTGTTTTGTTTTGGGCCACACCCAACTGTGCTCAAAGTTTGCTCCTGACTCTGAGCTCAGGGGCTGCTCCTTATGCCCACTCCCATGGGTCTCTGGGGATTAAATCCAGGTTGACCATGTTGCAAGGTAAATGCTCTGTCCTTCCTGTCTCTCCAGCCCCCATCTGTGTCTGGATAGGGGGTCCCCCAGAATCTGCCTCCCAGTTGATCTAGGGGCTGGAACCTTGCCCTTGAACTATTCGCACTCCAATCACCTGTTGACCAAGTGCAGAGATGCAAGTAATGAGCCACCAGCCTTAGTTACATCACTGGTGGCGGTGGTGGCAATGGCCGCCTTCAGGATGGGCCTTGCCAGGTGGCCGCCCACCTTCTGCCATGGTGCTCGGCTCTGTCCCAGCCTGTGAACAGCTGTGCCGAGCTATTTTCAGGACTCCCAAAGAATCTGGTCATTTCACTACCAGGCAGCAGAAGCCTCCTGGCTGTGTGTTTCAGTGCCACCCACATGTGCCAGGCAGCCGTCCACCTTGTGGGATGGTGCCCAGGCTTGGTACTATCTCCAGCTCTGGTGCTTTGTTGGTTCTTGTTTGACTCTCCTAAATCTCTGGTTGAGAACGTCTAGCAAGATGTCATTGTCTCACCAAAATACTCTTTTCTTCTTTCTTCTGTCTTCTTCCTCCTTTTTCTTTTTTTCCTCCTCTTCCTTCTCCTTCTTCTCTTCTTCCTCCTCTTCTTCCGCTGCTGCCGCCTTCTCCTCCTCCTACTTATTCTCTATCTTCTACTCCTCCTCTCCTTCTTTTGTCCTCTTCCTCCTCTCCTCTCTCCCTCTCTTTTTTTTTTTTTTTTTGATTTTTGGGCCACACCCAGCATTGCTCTGGGGTTACTCCTGGCAGGCACGGGGGACCATATGGGTTCCGGGATTCGAACCAACTACCTTTGGTCCTGGATTGGCTGATTGCAAGGCAAACGCCGCTGTGCTATCTCTCCGGGCCCCCTCTCCCTCTCTTATGCCTTCCTCTTCTTCTCTTCTTCTCCTCCTCCACCTTCCTCCTCTCCTTCTCTTCTTCCTTTTTTTATCCCTCTTGCTGGGAATACATATTTCATGTATGTAAAGCATGCACTGTACCACTCCACAGTTCTAGCCTTGTAACCCAGATTTCTTCCTTCCCCTCTCCTAGAAGAGCTTCCACCCTCTCTGTGCAGTGGGGTGAGCTGGGCTTATCCCCTGCATGCCCTCCTGCATGCTCAAAAGTGACTCAGTGAAATGCCCACATTCAATCCTAAACCTTTATTTATTTATTTTTGATTTTGGGGGTACACTTGGTGGTTCTCAGATGTTACTCCTGGCTCTGCACTCAGCAATCATTCCTGGCAGTGCTCAGGGGACCCTGTGAGATGCCAGGGACCAAACTCAGGTTAGCGACATGCAAGGCAGTTGCCCTCCTCACTGTACCATCCCTCTGAGCCAACTATACTTTTTTTTTGGGGGGTCACACCTGGCAGCACTCAGGGGTTACTCCTGGCTCTATGCTCAGAAATCGCTTCTGGCTTGCTCAGGGGACCATATGGGATGCCAGGATTCGAACCATCGCCCTTTTGCATGCAAGGCAAACTCCCTACCTCCATGCTATCTCTCCAGCCCCCTAACCCTACTTTTTTTTTTTGGTGTGTGGAATTTGTGGCAACATCCAGTGGTGTTTAATAATGGGAATAATGGGAATCAAACTGAACCTCCTTTGTGCAAAGCATCAGATTGTTAACTGTCTCTCTGCCCTTGAATCTTCACTTTTGTCAGATGCTGGTTGTAGGGTTCAGTCCTCACACCAACTGTGGAGGCAGCCACACTTAACAAAGGAAGTATCTGGGAGGGGGAAGGGAACACAAACTACTTTTTTTAAAATTTTGGGCCATACCTGACAGCTCTCAGGGGTTACTCCTGGCTTTGCACTCAGAAATCATTCCTGGCAGGCTCAGGGGACCATATGGGATTCCAGGGATCGAACCCGGGTCCTTCCTGGGTCATTTGCATGCAAGGCAAATGTCCTACTGCTGTGCTGTTGTTCCAGCCCAGGGCACAAAATATTTTATTTTGTTTATTTTTGTGTCACACCCAGCAGTGCTCAGGGTTTACTCCTGGCTCTGCACTCAGAAATCATTCCTGGCAGGCTTGGGGGACCATATGGGATGCCGGGATTCGAACCACTGTCCATCCTGTATTGGCTGCGTGTAAGGCAAATGCCCTATCACTGTGCTATCTCTCTGGCCCCAGGGCACAAAATATTTTTAACTCCCCTATGCCCATGAGCACAGAGCTGGTGTTAATATTTGTTGGAAGCAGAGCTTGGAACCTGAATATCCACATAATGTGTGGTCTAAGGACACTGTTTAAGGAACAGTACCCTAGGGCACCTTCCACAATGTTGTGGCTTCTTGTTATGTTTGGTACCACCCTGCCAGTTCTTGGGGATTATTTCCGACTTAGTGAACCTGGGTCTCCTATGTTCAAAGCTGTACTCAGCCCACAGCTATTTCACTGACCCTGTAGTTATGGCTTTGGAACTGTGTAAATGGCTTGCTTATAATCAAAACCAAAATTAGGGGGCCAGAGAGAAAGGACACAGTGAAGGTGCTTGTCTGGTACTTAGTAAATGCAGGTTCCATCTGCTGCAATCCATAGGGTTCCCCAAGTACTGCCAGGAATGCAGAACCAGGAGTCAGCTCTGAGTACCACCGCATGTGGTCTCCAAGCCAAAATAAATAACCCTAGAATGAGGGGCGAGGGAGGTGACTCAAAGGATTAGAGAGCAGGGTTTGTATGGGGGAAGCCCTGGGTTGAATCCCAGGAATTGCAGAGAACCCTGAGCATTGAGCTGGGAGTGGCCCCCTTGGGCTACCATCAAACCAACAACAAGCAAACAAATGAAATCTTGACAATGTAAAAAAAGGGAAGAAGGGAAATGTGGAAGTGGAATAGGAGCAGAACCAAACCCAGATCAGGGTTCTACCATAATTGCAGGAAGAGCAGCGCTTGACTGGTGCTATTTTGGAATTTGGAGATCAGGCATAAACAAGGAAGCTTATGTGCCTCTCTGTGGGAGGCGGGTACACCTCTCTTGAATCTGGGAGTTCTGGTTGCTGGGTGGACTGGGTGGGTGTCTGGTCCCTCTTCGGTCCTGTAGCCAGGTTGAGGAGCCAATAGTGGAGGAGGGCAATCCTAGATATGACCTGAGCTCCTAGGTGTGAACTATACTCCTAGATGCTAACTGAACTTCTAGGTATGAACTGAATTCAGAGGTGTGAACTGAATTACCAGATATGAACTCAGCTCCCAGGTGTAAACTGTGCTCTCCTGTGTGAATTGGGCTCCTAGGTGTGAAATGAACTCCCTGGTGTGAGCTGTGCTCTCTCTCAAATGTGCTCTGGTCTCTTAGGTGCAGATCTGGCTCTAAGGTTTGGAGCAGTATCCAGATTTGGTTGAGGCTTCCCAAGTGGACTCCTTGGTGCTTCCCCCACTGACTTTCCATCCTTGTTCCCTCCAGCCTCTCCAGGGGATGGCTACGTGCAGGCAGATGCCCGAGGTCCCCGGGACTATGAGGACCATCTCTACGTCAACACGCAGGGTCTGGATGCCCCCGAGCTTCTGCGTCCAGAGGACAGTCCCCAGAAGGACCTGTTTGACATGCGTATGTGGGGACAAACCCAATGGCCAGGGTCTGACTGAAGTGATCTAGTCCTCACCCATGGGGTGTTTCCAGGATCATGAGATGGGGAACTCCATGATCTGATATGGGTGGCCTAGACACTTTGTACTTGCCTGTGTTCTCAGCCAGAGGAGTGGCTCCTCCTGTGAGTCCATAGTCTAAGGGAAGAGGTCCAAACTTCTTTCTCTGCCCCAATAGAGGTAGCACCTTCTACTCCCTAGAGGACCGCCCCCCCAAACTGATGAGGGAGGCTCAAATCAATGACTGAGAGAGAACCCTCTTCTTTGTTTCCTCTGGGATGCCCCAGCCCAAAGATGAACTCCTGTTTGATGAAGGAGGTGTCTCCAGATGTCTTCCACACTTCCCATGACATTAGTCTGTCTAACACTCCAGTCCCTGGGGACACATAGTGCCTGAGAACCCCAGGTTCACCCAGGAAGCCCCAATGTAAAGCTGCCTCCTCCACTATGTCTCTCTGTCCTTGAGCTGGTCTCTAGGAAGTTCCTATGTGTGTAGTCACTGAATTGGTGCATCACCTTCAGGCTCACCACCTCCGCAGATGGAACAGGAGTCCCTTCCTCAGATGGAAATTGAATGTAGATCCCCTCAGCTCCTGTGGGGACCCCATGACCATAACCTAGTAGAGGAAAAGCTTTATCTTCCCCAGTAAAAAATGCCAAGGCTGCCACTGATCCTCCCACCTTGAGTCATGTGTTTACTAATCGTTGGTGAGGGTATGGGTGAATGGCCCATGGTGGTTGGCTAGGCATGGTCATGTGCCAGAAGATGGATCATCAAGGAAGAGGTGTGCACTGCTCACATGCACAACATACCTTCAGCTCACACATGCTCTACACACAACACACTTAGCACACACATAGCATGCACATGGCTCCACCCAGAACACACATGCTTAGCCTCCACTAAACATGCAGCCTGTGCTGTAGTGGACCCAAAGCCAGGTGACGTACAAGGAGGGGCCCATGTCCACAGTCTAGTCTTGAGGTGTAGGACCCCACCTCTTCATTGTGCCCTCTTTGCCCCAGAGCTTTCTTCACTTCCAGGACCCTTCGAGGATGCCCTGAAGTTGCACGAATGCTCCCTGGCAGCCGCACCAGTGAGCACGGTCCCCATGGAGGACCAGTGGCCCAGCCCTCCCACCCGTCGGGCCCCCATTGCCCCCACGGAGGAACAGCTGCGACAGGAGCCCTGGTACCACGGCCAGATGAGTCGTCGCGCTGCCGAGAAGCTACTGCGAGCCGATGGCGACTTCCTTGTGCGTGACAGTGTCACGAACCCGGGCCAGTACGTGCTCACTGGCATGCACGCTGGGCAGCCCAAGCACCTGCTGCTGGTGGACCCGGAAGGCGTGGTAAGGGGCGGGACAAAGGGAGGAAGGCCAATGAGGGAAGCAGGAGTTACTCAAGGGGTGGGTATGTGGGTGTGGTCAGGGAAGCATGGTTGCTAGGGCTTGGCTCTTATTGGAGGGTTTAGGGGCCAATCTGGTGTGGTGGGCGTGGCTTAAAGAAGAAGTGGCTTGAAGGGCCTCTAGGGTTTGAACATGGCTGGTGTGGTTGAGGCCTTGTCCTCCATACAAAGTGGAAGGGTTTTCTCAGCATTCTTGAGGTTTATTTACAGTTGTGTTTTTTTTTTTTTTTTTATTTTTTGGCTATCCTTGACTTACTCCTGGCTCTGCAATAGAGATCACTTCTGGCTGGGCTCATTTGATCATATGGGGTGTCTGGGATTGAACCCTGATCAGACACATGCAAGACCAGGGCCCTCTCCACTGTACTGTTTCTTGGGCCCCGTTATCCTTAAGGTTTCTGAAGAGTCTTGCGGATTACAAAGCTTAGTAGTTGTAGATTTTGTTCTCATTTTTTCAGGATTTGAGAATTACAACTTATTTATTTAATTTTTATTTTTTGGGAGGAGGCCACACACACCCAGAGGTTCTCAAGGCTTACTCCTGCCTCCATGTTTAGGTGTTACTCCTGGTGGGGTTCAGGGGACTATATGGGATGCTGGGATTCAAACCCAGGCTGGCCATGTTCAAGGCCAGTGCCCTCCTCGATGTACTATTACTCCAGCCTACCTACACAGAAAATTTGAGATTTCTGAGAAAGAGAAGACGGGAACAGTGTGCATGGATATTTGTGATAACACTATTCTGCCCACACTGGGAATTGTCTGGTTTGGACAAGCCCCAGGGTTGGCCTTGGTTTCCTGCCCAGAAGCCAAGGGGTGTGTGGGGGGTGAGAGGACAATTCTCTTTATTTTACCCCACACAGAGGTTTTCTGATTTCAGTATCCAACACAAAAGCCACTGAGACAGGGCCAGACCAATAATACTTTGCCTTGTATGCTGCTGTCCTGGCTTCCATCCCTGAGACCCCATATGGTTCCTTAATCCCTTTTAGGAATGGTTACTGAGTGCAAAGCCAGGAGTAAGCCTTGAGAACTGCTGGTTCCTCCCCCCAAAAAATACCAAAACAAAAAAAAAAATGGAGTGTACCAGAGAGTTAGTGTAGTAGGGAAGACACCCACCTTGCACAAGAATGACCCATGCATCTATCTCTGGAACACCACAGGGCCCACCAAATACCTTTAGGAATGGTTCTTGAACACAGAGTCAAGAGTCAGCCTTGAGCACTGCTGCTTGGGGTCCAAAAACCAAAATGAATGGATGAATGAATAAAAAACAGGGCTGGTGAGATAGTACAGTGGACAAAGCACTTTTTTTTTTTTTGGCTTTTGGGTCATACCTGGTGGTGCTCAGGGGTTACTCCTGGCTCTGCACTCAGAAATCACCCCGGCAGGCTCAGGGGACCATATGGGAAGCCGAGAATTGAACCGGGGTCCGTCCGGGGTTGACTACATGATATATGCATACAAGGCAAATGCCCTACCACTGTGCTATTGCTCTGGCCCTGGACAAGGCACTTGCCTTGCATGTTGCTGACCTGGGTTCAATCCTGGATACCCCATATAATCACCTCAGTCCTCAAGGAGTGATCTCCTGAGTGCAGAGGCAAGAAAAAAATAAGTCCGGAGCACCACTGGGTGTGACCCAAAACCCAAAAAATAGAAGAAGAAGAAAAGAAAAAGAACAGAAAGCAAGGGGCCTGGATCAATAAAACAGTGGGCAGGGTATTTGCTTTGTATGCTGCTGATTTGAATTTGATCTCCAGCATTCAATATAGTTCCCTAAAACTGCCAGGAGAGATTCCCTAGTGCAGAGCCAGAAGTAACCCCTGAGAACCACTGGGTGTGAACCAGCTCCCCCCCCCCAATTTTTCTTTCTCTCTCTTAGGGGAGAAGGAAGGGAAAGGGAAGGAGACTAGGAGGGAGGGGAGGGAGAGGGAAGGCCCCAAAATTTTTTAAGAAAAAAGAAAAGATAGAAATTGGGATGATTTGGGACCCGGAGAGATAGCACAGCGGCGTTTGCCTTGCAAGCAGCCGATCCAGGACCTAAGGTGGTTGGTTCGAATCCCGGTGTCCCATATGGTCCCCCGTGCCTGCCAGGAGCTATTTCTGAGCAGACAGCCAGGAGTAACCCCTGAGCACCGCCGGGTGTGACCCCCCCCCCCAAAAAAAAAAAGAAATTGGGATGATTTGGGGAGGAAACAGATTAGGGGCGTGGCTCCCACAAGCCCCACCCACTTCCTGTTTGGGCCCTGGGCTGACCTCAGGTTTGTATCCTGCAGGTAAGGACCAAGGACGTGCTGTTTGAGAGCATCAGTCACCTGATCGACTACCATGTGCAGAACGGGCAGCCTATCGTGGCCGCCGAGAGCGAGTTACACCTGCGCGGCGTGGTCAAGCGCGAGCCCTAAGCTAGGTGTGTGTGTCCTGCGCCCCGCCTTGCCCAACTTTTTGCACTGCCCCCAACCCCTCACCCCTTTGCCGTGGCTCCATGTGTTTCAGGGGCTTCACACCATGGGGCACCTCTTCTCGACAATTCCAGCACCTTCTATCCTTCCTGCACTGGAAGCCTGGTCCCTGTCATTGCCATCCCCCCAGTTCCTTGACCTTGCCCACCCGCTGCTAGAAGCTGGACCTATTTTGGATATTTCTTTTTGGGGGGGGCATGCATTTGGGTCACACCCGTTGGTGCTCTAAGCTTATTCCTTTAAAATAAAAACTTTTTATTGATTGATTGGTTTTGGGGCCACACCCAGCTGTGCTCAGGAGTTACTCCTGGCTCTGCACTTAGAAATTGCCCCTGGGGGGCCGGCGAGGTGGCACTATAGGTAAGGTGTCTGCCTTGCAAGTGCTAGCCAAGGAAAGATCGAGACTGTGGTTCGATTCCCCTGTGTCCCATATGGTCCCCCCAAGCCAGGGGCAATTTCTGAGCGCTTAGCCAGGAGCATCAAAGAAAAGAAATTGCCCCTGGCAGACTGGGGAACCATACGGGATGCCATACCGCTGTGTTATCTCTCCGGCCCCTGAACTTATTCCTGGTTCTGTGTCCAGGGATCATTCTTGGTGGTGCTTTTGGGGAGCCATATGGGAAGCCAGGGATCAAACCCAGGTTGGCCATGTTCAAGGCAAGTTTCCTCCCTGTTGTGCTATGGCTTTATCTCCTGTTCTGAGTGGTTCTGTCCCTGGGACCCACCCACTCTGTGGGTTGGAACGGATCTGATTCTCTGTCTGGAATGTGCTGGGTTCCAAGGTCGGATGGCCGTGTGGTGCTGGTATGTCAGGCCCTTTGGAGGGCCGAGAGCCTTGTGTGTGTGTGGCGGGGGCACTGGAAATCACCTTGCAGTGTTCTTGCTTTGGTGGGCAAGTGCTCTCTGGGGGGGGGGGACTTGTCACCTTATGGCATAACTGCTCCACAAAAAATTGGGGGATGCCAGGAGGGGGAAGTGCTCAGGACTGGCTGGGGAGGTGGTGACCATCAGGCAGGAGCGGATGTGTCTGAACAGGGCAGTGGGGGGTGCAGAGCTTGGGAATCGGAGAGGGCGAGGAGACCAGGAGCAGGCCCGGGAGTGGGAGCTGTGGAAATTCCCCAGGGTTCAGGCTGAAGCCTCCAGGCCAGGCCAGGCAGCGATTCGTCCCCATGACAACACTTTCTTCCTGCCTCCTCCCCCACTGCACGCCACCATCTCCTCTGCCCCAGCAGGCCAAGACCTGCACGTCCACACAACCCACACAACGGGGTGCCCAGACTAGGGGTGGGGGTCCTCAGAATGATATGTAGGCTGGGGAGCCATGTCAACACTGGCCTGATCCCCTCCTGCCTCTGTTTTTTTTTTTTGTTTGTTTGTTTTTGGGGGGTGTGTGTCACATCCTGCAGTACTCAGGGCTTACTCCTGTCTTTGCACTTAGGGATCACTCCTGGTGGGGATCGAGAGACCATAGGGGGTTCCAAGGATCAAACCCATGTCAGCTCTGTGCTAGACATGCATTTGACTGACTGTGGTCCCCTGCTTTCCTTCTACCCTCAAAGGGGTTTGCTGCCGGCTCTGTTGCAGCCCCCAGCCCGACTCTGGGTAGCCCCTCTTTGTACTCTTAGCTCTTCCCAGTGCCTCTGAGCTGGAGCCATTCACTGAGCACTGCACGGAGAGGGTAAGGCCTTGCCAGAGGCTCAGCAAGAAACTGTGGGAGGGCAGGAGCAATAGAACAGCAGGGAGGGTGCTAGCTTTTGAACATGGCTGACCTGGGTTTTATCTCCAGCATCCCATAGGGTTTTCTGAGCCCTGCCAGGAGTGACTCCTGAGCATAGAGCCAAGATAAAGCCCTGAGCACTGCTGGATGTGGCTCCCAAACAAAACAACAACAAAACCCAACTGAGCCTGAACTGTCCCTCCCCAAAACTGGGTCACTTTATCTCCCGAAGTGAGGTTCTGTATCGAACCTTCTTTCTTGCCCCTTCTAACCTTGATCTTTCTTTTCTCTTCCCCAGGGGCCGGTCCTGAGCACTGTCTTGTCCCTGTTTCCCGGTCGTGGACGTCTCTGAACCCTGGTCAGAACCGCCACCATCTCTCCGTCCTCCGCATGGGTTTCTGGAACCTTCCTTCTTCCCCTGGGCTGGGTCAACCTGGCCAAAGGGGCCCCAGTGTTGCCCTCCTGCAGGCCTCTGCCCATTAGCTGGGGTGGGGGGTTGCATATACCAAAGACAGAACCTCTTCTCGCCTTTAAAGAAAATATCTCAACATCAGCCTCGGTTCTGGGAAACCCAAGAGCTCCCCAAAGATCCCCTTTCTCTGCGTGGACAGATTGAGGTGCTCTTTTTTATGGGGAGTCACACCCCAGCTCCCTGTGGCTTGGAGATGTATTCTGATCCCGGCTGGACTGTTTTACCTCCTGAAAAGTTGGTGTCCAATTGTCTTGGTGGTGGTGGTGGTGGTGGTGGGAGTATTGAGATATTCCAGGGTCCAGGCTGGGCGTTGAAGTGGAGAGGCGGCTTTGAAGCTAATCTAGAATGAGAGAGGGACATCCAGTCCCCTCTGGGACAGTGGGGTGGGGATGGCAGTGACACCTTCATGCCAGCTGTAGACCTGAGCTGGACACTTGGGAGTCTTTACATTAAACCTGGAATGACCACAAGGAGCAGACTTACCCTTATGTGAAAAGGGGGCTTGAGGGGTCTGGGTGAGTTCCCCTGGGGGAAAGTCAGGATGGCACTAAATTTGTTCTCCCCATCTATTTCCTGAGACTGTGATGAGCCCTGTTTGGGAGGAAGGGAGGGTGTTACCCCCTCTCTCTTGAGTCCCCCCAACATGTCCCCTCATACCTCTATTTTCATCCTGAGAAAAGCTGCCCTGCTTCTTAAAACACCCATGACCTAAGTCTCCCCCAGTACTACAAGATACCTTTCAAGATACCCCAATATATCTGGCAAAATCTCCTGGCTTTCTTCTCCACACTGCTCCGACTCAACCTTCCAAATGTTTTTGGGTTCCTCTAGACCCCTCCATTTCCAAGACCCAGTCCTGTGCTCAGTACTACCCTTCTGGTCCTTTCAATTTCCTCAAAGCAGTTCTCAGCCTCACTACATCTCTTTTAGCCTGAGCATCTGTATCTCCAGGGAGAGCTTCAGCAATGCCTGGGGCACCTGAGAAAGGTTTGGTGAGTTGATCACAGACTCAGAATTCAAGGAGACAGAGACAGAGGGGTCTCTACCTGAAACATGGAGGTTGACAATCTCTCTCCCACTGAACAGCCATTAACCCCCACCCAGTCACATGATTTCTTTCTCATCCCTACACAACCCACCATAACCCATTCACCAATCTATCCAGCCTTTCATCCTCCCATCCATTCAGCCAACCAACCACCCATCTATCCATTATTTATCTATCCACCATTAACCTATCCATCCATCCATCCACCCACTCATTCAAACATCCACTCATCCATTCACCCACCCATCCATCCACCTACCCACCCATCTAAACACCCATCCATCCATCTACCTATCCATTCAACCATCTACCCATTCATCTACTGGTCTAAACACCCATTCAAACATCCACCCACCCATATATCCACCTATCCACCCACTCATCCATCCACCCATCCGTCCTCATGTACCCATCTATTCACCTATCTAAACACCCACCCAAACAACTACCTACCCATCTATCCACCTACTTATCTACCCATCCAAACACCCATCTAAATATCCACTCATCTACCACCCATCCATTTATTTAACCATCTACTCATTGTCCATTTATCCTCCCACCCATCTATCACCCCTCCATTCTCCCCTCCATCTCTCCACCTATCCTTCATTCCACTCAATGGACCACCTGTTCTCAATGTCACATCTTTAGTATTCCTGCATTTTGTTCATCTTATCTTCTGGGTAATGCCCCAGTGACCCAAGCAGCCCTGGTGGAATGAATAGTGCAGTGATGTTAATCATCAAATCACCACTAAAAGTATTGTGACAACTGTTGAGCAAAAAATGCTGGATTTGAGGACAACACCTGGTAGTGCTCAGGGGTTACTCCTGGCTCTGCATTCAGAGTTCACTCCTGGCCATACTCGGGGGAATTTATAGGATGCTAGGGATCTAACCCAGATCAGCTGCATGCAAGGCAAGCTCCCTTCCTCAGGTTTCCCCAATGGAGAACACTAGAGTGCAGAGTCCTTACGAAGTCTGGGAGGCATCCAGACACAGGACTGATATCAAGAGGCAAAGGAGATTGTAGGGGGAGAGAACATTCTGGGCAAGGTAGGATTATGCAGAATCTGTGATGTGTGGAGCGTGGCACGTTCGGGGAATGAGAGGCCCAGTATGGCAGAAGATGAAATCAGAGGGGTGGGAAGTGAGGGGTTCAACTGGGTATAGCTGGGAGTGCTACTAGGTCTTGGAGATGTAGAGGGACCATGATTTCTAAGTGGAATAGATTTTTAGGCTGGGGCGCACTGAGTGGCTGCACTTGGCTCTAGACCAAGGGAATATCCCAATCCATCAGATTTAGATACATTCGTTTCTTCTTTCATCCATGCCTTTGTGCAGACCTTCCATGAGGAGTCTTCTTCCATTATCCTCCGTATCTGTACTCATACTCACTGTGGTCCTGGCCCTCCAGGATTCTGACCCCAGACCCCCTCTCTGCCTGGTAACCCTTTGGGTATTCAACTCCCACTTGAAGATGCAGAGACTGAAACTCAGGTGCTCTGGCTTGTCCCCCAATACACCACAGGGAGGCGACAAAGCTCGGGTCCTCAGCCCCTTTGCTTCCCTGCGTCCTGCCCCTGGGTGACCCCATTTCCTTGTGGTCCAGACTGAGGCTGCTGGAGATAATGGAAGCAGGGAGCCTGGTTCTTGTGGGTCCTTGCCCTGTCCCTGCCTCATTTCCCAGCAGCTCTTCAGTCAACAAATATGTACGCAGGGGACCCTGGAGAGGGGCACAGGAGAGATGGAGACTCAAAGCAGATCCCAGCCTTGTCTGGGACTTCTCTGGAGTGAACAGGAAGGAGCCTCCATACTCTGCAGAGGGGCCTGAGATGCGAAGGGGATGTCGGGTCTCTGCCACCTTTGGGAATGGAGACACTGGTGTACACACAATATACATGGATCTGGTCATGCACACACGTGTGTAACACATAGGTACCACCACACTACACACAATTGTATATACCCCCCACAAAAGCACATCTGTACATGCACACACAACATGTGAATCCCCCACATGGACATGTACCTACACACACACAGACTCCCACACAACATATGTATTAGATGTACTTACCATGTTCTGATACATGTATATAAACATGTCATACATATGAGTACAGTCCCATCCTTGCACATGCACATACATACTGGGTGTGCATATGAATGTGACATGTATGTGGCCATGCATGTATCCCCACACATGTATGTGTGGCACATTTTCATATACACAGTAACACCTGGGGCACACAGACATATATGGGCAGAGACAATACACGCAGACACACACATACACGGCATGTGTACAGACCCAGACACGGCATGTGGGCATCCCCTCCTAACAGGCAGTCTCCCCTCTCCCAATGACTCTGTCCTTCATGGAGTCCCCCGGCGTTTCAGACAGCACCTCATTTTCTTTTCTTTCTTATTTTTTAAGCACCTAATTTTCATGCTCAGGTTAGAAGACAGACTCAGAGGAGGTCCTGAACCCAGGGCTATGGGGCTCCCAGTCTTGTCCTTTCTCTTTTTCCCTCCCCAGGGTACCCAATTCAGGTCTGGCTCCTGGGAGAGCCCTCTCCTGCCTGCTCAGGGAACCTAAGCCAGCTAAACTCAAAGGGAGGCTGGTCCCCTGAATGCCCTTTCTAGGGCAGGGGTCCCCCCTCAGTGTTTGGCTGAGTGAGCCAGGATGGAGCTCAGGGCTCTGGGTTACACCAGGAGTCAGGAACAAGCCCCACACCCTTCCTGGTACCTACTCTCCTATTGGTGGTATCTTCCACTTAAAGGTCCTAAGCACTTTGCAGTCAACAACCTCAAGAATCCTCATCTGACTCTGACTCAGGGAAAGATCTTGTAGTTAGAACACAGTACAGAGAGGGCTAGAAACTGGTGAAAGTCACACAGCAAAAGGAAGTATTGACGTCAGCATTCGGACCCCAGATCAGTGCCAGGAATTGCTCAGCTCTAAACAAGCAGGACCCTGCCCCACTCCTCCCTCCTGCCTGGCCCCACCAGGAGGAGAGAACCTGTCTGCAGTGGGAACCCCAAACCCTCACTCTAGCCTGTCCTCAGAGCCTTAGCATTGGCCTCTCTCTCTCTCTTCTCTGTCTCTCTCTGTCTCTCTCCTCTCTATCTTTTTCTCCTCTCTCTCCTCTCTGTCTCTGTCTCTGCCTCTGCCTCTGTCTCTGTCTCTCTGTTCAGAAGTTACTTCTGGCTCTGCGCTCAGAAGTCACTCCTGGCAGGCTCTGGGGACCATATGAGATGCCAGGATTCGAACCGGGTTCCATCCTGTCTTGGCTGCATGCAAAGTAAATGCCCTACTGCTGTGCTATTGCTCCAGCCCAGCATTGGCCTCTCTTTGTGAACATCTACCTACTGTCCTTGGCTGTGCATTGGGGAAAGGGGTCCCCCAATCCTCCCCGTTTGCTTCAGGAAAAGAGGCTGGTTCCTTTTCCACAGTGATCTCTGAGTCCTGGACTCAAAATTCTGCCCAAGATGACACAGAATCTGGTATCCCCAGGAGTTGAACCAGACCAAATTAGTTTAATTAATTGGATGCTGTAAGGAAAGAATATTTAAAAATCCCATGTGCTTTGGGGATCCTACAGAGACAAGAGCTTAGACAAGCACTTTCCTCCTGAGGTGCTTCATGCTAACTTCTTTTCAGGGGGCCTGCATGCCTCAGGCCTGCATGCATGATGGGTTTCCTGGAGGTGGCAGCCCCCTGGAACTGAAGAGGCTTTGGCATCATTGGTGGTGGTGGTGATGTGTGTGTGGGTCCTGTCCCACCTCCCTCTGAGCCCAGCTTGTCCCATCTGGACAACAGAACCAAGTTCAAATGGAGGAGTGGGGGTGATGGGTCTCCCTTTGACAACTCCCTCTGTTGCTGGCCTGGATGTCACTCTTAGGACATTTTCCACTGAAAGAGATCCAGGGACAATCTTTGACTCAGACCAACATCCAGTGATGGATGCTCAAGGCTGATTCCTGGCTGTGAGGTCAGGAATCACTCCTGACGGTGCTTAGGAGTTACTCCTGGCTCTGGGCTCAGGCATTATTCCTGGCAGACTTGGGGGAACAAACAGGGTGATGAAGATTGAACCCGAGTTGGATGCATGCAAGGCAGACACCCTCCCCTTTGTCTTAATTGGCTATTATTATTATTATTTATTATTATTATTTTATTATCTGCTGTTGAACTCACCCTCCTAGTCCCGAGAGCTGCTCAGCAGGCAATACCCACCCACATGTGGCATGTGAGGGGTGGCGGAACCCCAATCCGCCAAGACCCCAAGCTCCTCCTCCCGCTCTGCGCGCTGAGTAGGAGAAATACGGCGCGGGGCTGGGCCGCTTCCCGCCGCCCCTGAGCCGGGCTGCGCCGTGGCAGCCAGCCGCGGCCGCGTCCCCGCGCCCAGACCCCGCGTGTCCGCGACCGTGTCCGTGTCCGCGTCTGCGTCCGCGGGGCCGCCCAGCCTCGGGTCAGCACCCTCTTTTAGGGCAGGTGAGTTCCAGGACAACCCCCCCTCCCTTTCCTCCAGCCAGTTCCCCGGGTGGGGGGGCCCTGGGGACCCCACCCCCACCCCAGGATGCGATGGGAGCTGGTTGGCAAGGGGCGAAAAAGGGGTGTCGTCCCCTACTCCTCGCCCCGTCATCCTCAAGAGCCCCCCACCCCTGCGGGACCCTCAGGCCCCTGGAAAGCCACAGGTGGGAAAGAGATGGAATTCATTTTTTTTTCCATTTCATTTTTTATTTGTGGGGGGTGATGTTGGTGTCTAGCCTAGCCCAGTCTAGTCTGTCGCCTTGGATCCTTTGCGAAAAAGCTCTTGGAGATCCCAAAAGTGGGGTTGGGGCGGGGGCGCGAGTGGGGACCCCCCTCGGTCCCTGAGGGAGGGAGGCCCCACCTCCTGGGCCGAAGAAAAAGAAGAAGTTCAGGCCGTGACACCCCCTTTGCCTGGGTTTCCAGAACCGGGGTGCTGGGGCGGCTGAGTGGGTGGGTGGGCGTGGGGTCAGGGCTTCACTCCCTCACCCCCGAACCATGCTTTCCCCCCCGCAGACGCCGCCCCCATGAAGAAGACCAACATGTGGTTGCTGGAGCGGCTGCGGGTGTCGGGGGAAAACGGGGCCTCGGGCGGCGAGGGCAGCGACAAGGCCAAGGGGCCGCTGTACAGCAACGTGCTCACCCCGGACAAGATCCCGGACTTCTTCATCCCCCCGAAGCTGCCCGGGGCGCCCCCGGAGAGCGAGGGGCCGGCGGCGGCCGAGCAGCCGGCGCCCTCGGCCTCCCCCGCGTCGCCCCGCCGGGCGCCCCGCAGCCCCCGGCTCCCGGCCAAGCTGGCGAGCGAGAGCCGCAACCTGCTGCGGGCCGCCACGCGCCACGTGATCCAGATCGAGAGCGCCGAGGACGGGGGCGCGGACGACGACGAGGGCCCCGACGCCCCGCCGCAGCCGTCGCCCCTGGGCTTCGCGGCGCTGGCCGAGAGCCCGCACACGCGGCGCCGCGAGTCCCTGTTCCACAGCGAGCACGGCGCGCTGGCCCAGCTGGGCTCCCCGGGCGCGGGGCGGCGGCGGCGGCCGCGGCGCGGGGCCGAGGGCGGCGGCGGCGGCGGGGACGGCGGGGACGGGGCCCCCCGCGATCGCGAGCGGGAGAGCGGCGGGCTCCGGAGCCCCGGGCGCGCGCTGAGCGGCGGCGAGAGCGACACGGGCTCGTCGGCCGAGTCGTCGCCCTTCGGCTCGCCGCTGCTGTCGCGCTCCGTGTCGCTGCTCAAGGGCTTCGCGCAGGACGGCCAGGCCAAGGTGCAGCAGCTCACGCAGTCGGTGGGCCGCGCCGGCTCGCTCTCGGCCGACGACAGCACCCCCGAGCCCAGCCCCGGCGCGCGCCGCCGCCGCCCGCGCCACCACCACCACGCGCGCCTGCTGGCCCGCCGGCCCAGCCCCGAGGCCGGCCCCGAGCCGGGCGCCGCGCCGCGCGCCGAGCACGCCGTGCGCCTGGGCCCGCGCGGCAGCGTGCGGCTGCTGGCCGAGTACGAGGCGGCGCAGGCCCGGCTGCGCGTGCGGCTGCTGGCCGCCGAGGGCCTGTACGACCGGCTGTGCGACGCGCGCGCCATCAACTGCTGCGTCGGGCTGTGCCTGGTGCCCGGCAAGCTGCAGAAGCAGCGCAGCACCATCATCAAGCACAGCCGCCACCCGGTGTTCAACGAGGACTTCTTCTTCGACGGCCTGGGGCCCGCCAGCGCGCGCAAGCTGGCGCTGCGCATCAAGGTGGTCAACAAGGGCAGCAGCCTCAAGCGGGACACGCTGCTGGGCGAGAAGGAGCTGCCCCTCACCGCCCTGCTCCCCTTCTTGTAGGCGGCCCCGACGGCCGGGCCGGGCCGGGCCCCGCCTGTCAAAGTGCGGGTTCGGGAGCGGAGACTCAGAGAGGCAGGCTGCCATAGAGAGAGGCCTGGAGGCGTGGTGGGCGTGGCCCGGAGGAGTAGGGGCGTGGTCACGGGCGGGGCGTACGGGCGGGTCTGGCGGCTCGTAGGTGGGCCTGGAAGCATGGGCGGGCCTAGAGGGTTGGAGGCGTGGCGTAGGGCCAGGGGCGGGTGGCTTGTGGGCGGAGCCTGGTATGTGGGCGGGGCACGGCGTGGGGTGGACCTGGGGCATAGGCGGGGCCTAGAGGCGTGGAGGCGAGGCTTGCAGTAGAGCCATGGGGGCGTGTCCTAGCGGTGTGGAGGCGGGGCTTAGAATGGACTGTGGGGCGTGTCCCAGATGAATAGGGGCGGGTCCTAAGATGTGGAGGCGGGGTTTGGAATACAGCCGCAGGTCGTGTCCTAGATGCATGGGGCGGGGCCTAGCGGCGTGAAGGCGGGGCTTGGAACGAGCTGTGGGGGGGCGTGTCCCATATGCATGGGGCGGGGTTTGGATAACCTCTTGGGGCGTGTCCTAGATGCGTGGGGTGTGGTCTAGATGTGTGAGGCAGAGCCTACGTAGAACTGTGGAGGCAGGGTCTACTGACATATAGGCAGAATATGGAGGCAGGCCTAGAGGTATAGGGCATGCCCTGGAGACATGGAGGCGTGTCTTAAAAGCGTGGAGGCAGCAGAATCGAGGTGTTTGGGTCCACCTCTCTGGTTGCCTGCTGAAGGCCCTTCTCTTGCTCCCCGATCAACCCTTTGGCAGGAGGAAGAGTGGCTCTTGCGCCACCACTGCTGAGAGTCCCACCTCTGTGCCCTATGCGAGCCTAGGGCCTTCCCACGCTCCTCACCCCTTCTGAAACCTAAAGGTGGCTGAGTACCCCGATCTAGGAGCCATTCAGAGAGATTACAGACCACAGGCTCCCTCTCCCCTGCTCCAGAATCGTCCTCCACCAGACCCAAGCAGAAGCCCCTCTCCCAAGCAATCCTGCGACCACCCTCTGCTAAGCCGTGGGTGTGGTGAGGGACTAAGGTCGGGAAGGGACAATCACGTCTGAGAAACACAGAGGGACTGCGGAGTCCCGTAAACCCAAGGACTGAACTTCACGGGCCGCGTTTCCCTGGCAGGAGCCCCAGGATGGATTTACAGGGTCCCCTGAGCATCCTGCCCTGGGCCCCCAGCCCACTCCCTGCAGCCTTGATCTCTCCAGATCCTTTCTGCTTGCTTTTGTGGATGTCACCCTGAGCCCTCCATGGTGGCCCAGAGCCTAGAACTCTCATTTCTTGTTCCCTGGCTGGGGAGGGACCCCCTGGCCTCTACAAACTCTACACATCTGAACTCACAACTCTACATTCGTTTTGGGGGGGTGAGAGAAATCCCCCCCGAACAACTGGGGGGAAGCATGAGCACCCTATGAGCATGTAATGTCTAGCAAGGTCACCAATGAACCTTTGACAGAACAGGGGTGGCCATAAGACCCAGGGATTCTGCCCTACCCCCTCCTGCCTTCGTCCTTCGCATTTCCGGTCTTTTGGGGCTCTCCCTTCTTTACTTTGCATCCTGAGATAACCCCTCTATGCAGGGCTGGGAGGGGGCGGGAGAGGCTTAGGTGTTTGGGGAATTTTACTTCTCCCTTCTGTGCCACTTCAATTCCCCACAACCTGATGTCCCCCATATTTTAGAATCCTTGCTCTGTTTGGTATCTGTGTTCTGACTTGACTGTGGGTGAATCTTGAAGACACCCTCCTCCCCCCGATCCCCGACCAAAATGTATTTGTTTATAATTGCTGTTTTAGTGCAATAAAGGTGTTCCCAGAAGACAAGACTGGAGCGGAGATTTGTCTGCTCTGTTGTTTCATAACAAAAGAGGAATTTCGCTTGGAATTCCAGGGAGGTAGGCGGGAACCCCCAGAGGCATAGAGAATCAATCTCTCTCTCTCTCTCTCTCTCTCTCTCTCTCTCTCTCTCTCTCTCTCTCTCTCTCTCTCTCTCTCTCTCTCTCTCTCTCTCTCTCCCTCTCCCTCTCCCTCTCCCTCTCCTCTCTTCTCTCTCCTCTCTCTCCTCTCTCTCCTCTCTCTTCTCTCTCTCTCTCTCTCCCTCCCTCCCTCCCTCCCTCCACCCCTCTGGGTGAAGGTGCAGAAGGAATCCAGTATAGGTGGATGCACTGAGAACCCTTGAAGAGGACAGAATGTGAAATGTCGGGGGCTGTTCTCAGATTCAAAGCTGTGAACCTCCTTCCCACAGACCAGAAGCAGTTGAGGCTCAGGACTGGGGTGAAGCTCTAAGGATGAGCAGTGGCTGCAGGACCCCTGGGTGGGACCCCCTAACCCTGCCTGATCACACCCCCAGCCCTCCTAGCATTCTGGATTCTGAGCACTACTGGATGTGAGCCAGAAGGACAAAATAAACTGTCTTAGGCACAAGCCAGCACAGTGGAGTTCTGGGTCAGGGATGGAGATGGGCTCTGCCCCTTTGGAGCTCAATCTTTTAGGGGACAAGAACCAAACCCCTTTGCTACCCTGAGAACTTCTTTCTAACACCCAGGTCCACCCTGTTCCAGGACCTTATTATCCATCTGATCTGTCCCAGCCTTACACCCCCATGGGAACCAGCCAGGAATCTAACCCCTAGTCATGAAATTTACCTCCTCCCTTTGGGGCCCCACAGATAGCAGCCCCTCCAGGAAGCCTACCAGGTCTTTTTTTTTTTTTTTTCTTCTGGAAGGTACCTTATCTTAGTGTGTCCCCCATCTCATAAGCCCATCTGTCTCTAATACCAGTATGGGGATAGGGTGATTTCAGCTAAAGGAGTTCTGGGTTCCAATACTACCCACCCTGAGAATCTTCACTGGAGGAGGTGGGGTACATGAAAACACAAGTTGGGGTACCTACAGGGTTGCTGACTGCCGCCCCCTGCACACCCCTTCCTTTGCTCACCCTTTGGAAGGTCTCTGATCTGGCTGCTATTCCCAGAGTAGTTACCCTCATTCACTCATAGAGGAGTGAGACCCCCCCTATCTGGTAGGAAACAGTCTGGGGGCTAGGACTCGCCTCTTGAGTCTCACTGAGTTGGAGCATGGAGCAGACCTCCCCTTGCTTTTGGGAATTGGGAGCTTTGTGGCAGATGGGGAAACTGAGGCCAGGCTGGGGCATCAGGGGGCAAAACAGAGTATCTGAACACAATGCCAAGGCCCCGATGGGGAAGGTCCAGCCCCCTGCTGGCTTTTCCACCTACACTCCAATACGCCCACATTCCGAAGACCCACTTTCTTCCCTATGCACCCACAAAAGACTCAGTTCGGTAGCAGCAAGTACTGAGCCCCAAATGGAGGGTCACAGTGCCCTGAGGAACCCTCTCCTCAAGCCTGGCCTAGTGGAGCAGCTAGGAGCCAGGCAGTGGCACCTCTTGAACCCCAGGGGTTCACCAGTTACTGGATGGCTAGGGATCCAACAGCTGAGCAGGGTTTCTGGGGGAGCTCCAGGCAGGTGGTGAGATTCATCCCTTGGAACAGGGGTGTCTCCCTTCAGCCCCCCACCCCGGGCTCCCCTCCAACCCTAGCCCTGGTGCCTTCCTGTGCTTCTGGTCCTAGGCTCAGGCTGAGCCTGGCAGAGTCGAGGGAGCCTCTTGCGGGCCTGAGACGGAGCAGCCGCTGCCTGGGATGAGCTGCTCAGATGAGCTGCTCCTGGACGTTGCCAGGGCAACGGGCCTCGCTCGTCTCTTCCCCGCAGCCTCTGTGCAGGGCGCCTGATGTATGTCCATGTGTGTTCGGAGACCTGGAGCACCAGGTGCGTTCTTGCTAGCCTGGCCACAGGAGTGTGAGAGCCACCGAGGGCGTGTTTAAGCATTTAGCATGGCCACACAGGTGGACTGCAGGCATGTGGACATGTGTGTGAGAGCAGCTGTGGGTGGGATCGCATGTGTGGTGGACACAGCTCTGCTCCTGCGTGTCTGCTGAGCCACACCATCGCTTGGTACCATGGCCAAATGCTTGTGTAAACATATGGGCAAGTCTGTGAGTACAGAGTCATAAGTGTGTTGACACAGGTGCACGCTAATGTGTGGTCCCATGGGCGCAGCGTGCGTTTGTGGGGCCACGTGGGGGTTTTTTTTGTTTGTTTTTGTTTGGGGGGGGCCACACCCAGCAGTTCTCCGGGGTTACTTCTGGCTCTGCACTCTGCACTCTTGGTGGTTCTCAAGGGATCCTATGGGATGCTGGGGATCAAACCCGGGTTGACCACATGCAAAACAAACTCCCTCCCTGCTTTGATATCACCCTGTTGCCACATGGCCAAGTATGAGAACACAGTTCTATATAGACGTTTGTGTAGCATGGAACATGTTAGTACAATGACATATGTACATGGGTGCATGCCAGGAGGTCACATACATGTTAGCAGTCTCATGTGTGGGCAGCTTCGTGTGGGCAGATGTGTAGGGTCATGAGGTCACACATGTGTGTGGAGCCAGGAGCCTGTGTGTCTATGTGGCCGCAGGCATCCATGTGCTTATGTGTGCGGTTTCAGATCTGAGTGGAGCCACAAGGAGGGTAAATGTGGTGCAGTGGTGTCACCTGGTGATGTGATGGCAGGTCTCAGTGAATTTGTAAATGTGTGTGAGCAGGTGGTTCCTGGTGCATGCATGTGTGTGCCTGTACAGAACACACCCACAAGGACAGGAGCCAGAGCGAGAGCACAGTGAGGAGAGCATTTGCCTTGCACAAAGCCAGCCCAGGTTCGATCCTCGGCATCCCATAGGGTTCCCTAAGCACTGCCAGATGTCAAAAATATTGCTGCAAGTTTCTGACCTCACTTAGGACAACCTAGGGCAAGGTGGACAGCGGGGCTCAGAGGTGTCTGGAGAAAGGCCTTCAGGAGCCACTGCAGTGAGACCGCTCCCTTTACTGCCAGGGAGAAGGACTACTTCAGTAGTCACACAGTTAATAGGATTTACCTGCACAGGAACTCGAACAAAGAGAAAGAGAGGGGCTTACTGGCCACTTGTAATTGTAGAATGTTAGGTCTGTGAACGTGACCTATGTAACTAGGGGGACTTGACCTCCATTGTGACCTGCCAGGTGTTTACTCTAACAGGCACTCATCTCCCTCTCCCCCATTAGGGGAGTGGATAGCTCAGCCTAAAAAGATGCCTCCTTTCAGGGACCTTAGCAGGCATAAGGTTTTGTCCTACTAAAGTGGCCATCTCAATGGGGTTCAAACCTATCCCTGAAGGGCCCTGACTACAGCCAGAAGTGATTCCTGAGTGCAGGAGCCAGCCCTGAACACCACTGGGAATGGCCCAAACAAAGCAATCCCACAAGGTTCTGCACCTCTTGGAGACCCTCCTCCTTCCATGTGCCCAGCACTCCTGCTTCCTAGGGCATTCCTACCCTGCAAGGGCTCAGCCTCCTTCTCAAGTCCTTGCTCTGTGCTCTGGATCTGCTGTTTTGCTGCTTGCAACTGGGGCGTCTGTGGTCCTATGCAGATGCAGGAGACATATGTCCCAGTGGGGCAGCCATCCTGTCTCTTCCTGTGCTCAAGAGATCCAAAGTCTAAAAGGTGTGTACCTGACTTGGCGCAATGGCATGAACGAGCCCGTTCCTCAGAGTGCAGCCAGTCCAGGGGACAGGGGAGCAAGGAGATGGAGAGCTGATGATGACGCCTGGTGACTTGAGGGCAGCTGGATTCAGCTGAGCCTGAAGTTCAGAAGAATGCCCAGTCCGCTGGGGCAGGACAACCACATTTCTTCCTGCTTACTTTGCCACTTGGATTTTATCTTATTGCATTCAAAAAACACAGATCTAGGGGCCAGAGAGATAGCATGGAGATAGAGTGTTTGCCTTGCATGCAGAAGGACGGTGGTTCAAATCCTGTCATCCCATATGGTCCTCTGAGCTTGCCAAGAGCAATTTCTGAGCATAGAGCCAGGAGTAACCCCTGAGTGCCACTGGGTGTGACCCAAAAAACAAAACAAACAAACAATCAAAAACCAAAAAAAAACATCTGTAGGCTGAAGTGGGGTGATGCTATATTTGGGCACTTATCTCACAAGAGAAAAGAAACCCCAGGCAGAACCTCCAAGGCCGGGTTGGGGTTTTGAGAGCCCAGAAAGGGGTCCTAGCTCAGGGCATGAGATTTTCAGGGCATTCACCCAGGAGGGTTGGGTAAACTCTGTAAATGGGGGTAAGCATTGGAGAGCAGGGGGCTGGGGCTCCATCGCACCCCAACAACCTCGGCAGCACTGCCCACCAGCCTTCTTCTCTACACCAAGTGCCCTTCCTGGACCTTCCAGGGCTCTGGTGCTTCCTATGCCACTCTGTGGGAGCACTTTAGGGCAGGCCTGAACCCCTGTGAGGTCCCTATATGCCAGGAGACACTCCTCCACAATGCAGCATTCATTTTGAGGGGATCTTGTCCTGACGTGGCATGCGGGGAGGGCATCCCAAGGTGGGACGCAGGATCCCCCAATTTCTCCAGTGGTGTGTCTGGATCTGGACTGTGCCACCCCCTCACCCTGCACCCCGGGGAGAGCCTGAAGCCAGAGAGAAAGAGGGAGGCGAGGGGGGAAGTGAGTAATTGCATCAGTGGAGATGACGGGGCATTGGGGCGGCCGAGGCTGTCTCCAGCAGCATTTACTCCATTAAGCCTTTGTTTTCTGCTCTACTGCTCTGCAGCGGATGGATGGAGGAGAAAAATGATTTTAATAACAAGGGGATGAAGGGAGCCTTTGCTGTACCCCAGTTTCTGGCCAGGCGCTGATCCCCAGGAAGAGGTTGGGATGGATGCCCATAGTGGTCAGGGGTCAGTGTTCTTGGGGCTCAAGTCTTAAGACAGGTGTCCTCAGGAATTCAGAGATGTCCAACTGCTCTTGAAGATTGATTCCTTGACTCAGTTTACAAGGATGTTCTGAGGGCTTCTCTCACACACACATGGGGAGAGATAGTTGAGGGTTTAAGGTACTTGCCTGGATTGAATAGCAGGTACCCCCAAAGAGTCCCCTGGGCCCTTGCCGGAGTGATCCCTGAGCAGAGAGCCAGGAGTCAGCCCTGAATATCCCTAGGTGGGGCTCCCAAGCTACCTTCCCAAAGCTCAAACACTTGCAGGATTGTCTATTCAACCATCACAGGTCCACCTGTGGGGCCAGAGTGATAGCATCTTGTTTGCCTTGCACGCAGCTAACCTAGGTTTGATCCCCAACATCTCATATGCTCCCCTGAGCTTGCCAATAATAACTTCTGAGTGCAGAGCCAGGAGTAATCAACCCCTGAGCACTGCTGGCTGTGACCCCCAAACAAAACTACAACAGAGATTGGGGTGCTTGCTTTGCACTACCAGGGCAGCTAGCTAACACTTGGCATCACTGCATCCTTAGATCTTGTATTGAACCACCATGGAACAGACCTCCTCCAGGTTTCCCAAGCCCTGCTCAGGAGTTCTCTCCCCACCCCAATAAAATAAATCAGATTCTGAGCCTGCCAGGGCAGCCAGTATCACATCACTGGGAGGCCTGGATATGCTCGGTTGCCATGGCTGATAATTCTGTTTCAATTTCAACTTCCAGAAAGTTGTTTCTAGATTAGCAGCAGGGAGCACTAGGCCTGAATCTATCCATTGTCTGCTTTTCACCGTCCATGTTGTCAGGTTCTGCACCCCACTATCTAGTCCTGGACCGATGCCCAATTCTGTGCCCACAGGGCTGGAACGAAAGCACAGTGGGGAGACAGTATTTGCTTGCACCTAGATTCAATCCTCAGCATCCCATACAGTTCCACAAGCTCTGCCAGGAGTGATCCCTGAAAACAGAACCAGGTGTCAGCCCTGAGCACTACAGGGTGTGCCTGCCTCAAATTTGGCTCCCACAGAATTTGGGGCTGGGAGAGTCACACCAACTGTGCTCAGAGGCAGTTCCTGGCTCTATATTCTAAATTAACCCCTGGTGATTCTTCAGGGAGGTGTGTGTGTGTGTGTGTGTGTGTGTGTGTGTGTGTGTGTGTGTGTGTGTGTGTGTGACATCTGGCAGCGCTCAGGGGTTATTCTAGGCTCTGTACTCAGGAACTGCTCCTAGCAGGCACAGGGGACCATTTGGGATGCCAGGGATCGAACCGGGGTCCATTCAGGTTAGCCAAGTGCAAGGCGAATGCCCTACTGCTGTGCTATTCTCCGTGTGTTTCTGTACCATGGAAGACCACAATGCCGGGATGATTCACCTCCTCCTGCCTTTAACACAAAGCCACCTATTTCCTGAAAACCAGGATGCACCTCTCATCAGTGGTGCTGTTCGGGGCTGGAGGATTTCACGTGGTTACAAGACTCATATTGAACCTGTGCTCCCGATTCAAATGTCATCGGCTGCTTCCGTGATGTCCCTTGGGGTGGGGGAGGGGTGCTGGGTACCCAAACCAGTTGCCATGACAACAAATGCAGGTGCCTGGGTCATCCGGCATCCAAAGATCCAAAGAGCCTGAACTAGGTCTCCTGGGAATCAGCCTACAGGAAGGGAGTCCAGAGTAGAGGAGAGTGAAGGGAGAGGATCAGAGGGGTATATTTATTAAAATATTTTTTAATTTTTTTGTTTTCTTTTTGGGTCACACCCAGCAGTGCTCAGGGGTTACTCCTGGCTCTACACTCCTGGCAGGAGTGTTGCTCCTGGCAGGCTCGGGGGACCATATGTGATGCCGGGATTTGAACCACCGACCTTCTGCATGCAAGGCAAACGCCCTACCTTCATACTATCTCTCCGGCCCCTTTAAATTTATTTTTGTGTTTTGGGCCATACCCAACAGTGCTCGGGGCTTACTCCTGACTCTGCACTCAGGGATCCATCTTGGTAGGCTCTGGGATCCTATGGGATATTGGAGATCAAACCTACATTATATATTTTCAAGGTAAGTGCCCTCTCCACTGTACAATCACTCTAGCCCCTTATTATTATTATTATTATTATTATTATTATTATTTTGTTTTTGTTTTTGGGATACACCTGGCAGTGCTCAGGGGTTACTCCTGGCTGTCTGCTCAGAAATAGCTCCTGGCAGGCACGGGGGACCATATGGGACACCGGGATTTGAACCAACCACCTTTGGTACTGGATCGGCTGCTTACAAGGCAAACGCCGCTGTGCTATCTCTCTGGGCCCCTCTTATTTTTTTTTTTTTTTTTTTTGGTTTTTGGGCCACACCCGGTGACGCTCAGGGGTTACTCCTGGCTATGCGCTCAGAAGTCGCTCCTGGCTTGGGGGACCATATGGGACGCCGGGGGATCGAACCGCGGTCCGTCTCCTAGGCTAGCGCAGGTAAGGCAGGCACCTTACCTCGAGCGCCACCGCCCGGCCCCTCTTATTATTTTTTAAACTGATTTAAATTGTTTTGTTTTTGGGTCAGACCGACCAGTGCTCAGAATTGATTCGTAGCTCTGCACTCAGGAATTACTCCTGCTGTGTTTGAGACACCATAGGAGATGCTGGGGGATTGAACCTGGGCTGGCCTGTGAAAGGCAAGTGCCTCACCCACTGTACTCAGGCCCACAACTTTCCCTGGTGTGCTGATGGGGGCACATAGTCTCATTTTAAGGGTCTCCACCCACCACTTTTCTAGACCTTGAACTAAGATTGGAAGCCTAAAGGTTCGCTTTGAAAACCCAGTTCCAGATTCAATACTTGAGGGGCTGGAGGGGAGGATGGAGACCAAATGAGGTAAGTGAGGGCCCTAACCTGTGTTGCCCCACATTTCTTCCATCATCACCTCCCACCACTGCAACACAGCAAGGCATGTGCAGGCACAGATCCCTCCACAGCTTAACCAAGCCTCAGCTTATCTGCCAGGTAGCCTCAGCAATAATTGCAGGTGATTGGGGCATCACCTCCTTCTTGGGGATGCTGTAGCCAAGACAAGATCAGAGACAGGGAAAGGGAGAGGGACAGAAAGATCAAAAGGCTATGACAGGGGCCAGAGAAATAGCATGAAGGCAGGGTGTTTGCCTTGCATGCAGAAGGATGGTGGTTCGAATCCCAGCATCCCATATGGTCCCTGGAGCCTGCCAGGAGCAATTTCTGAGCGTGGAGCCAGGAGTAACCCCTGAACACTGCCGGGTATAACAGAAAAACAACAACAAAAACCAAAAACAAACAAACAAACAAAAAAGGCTATGACAAAATATGGTGTCACCTGAGGCTCAGAACAGGGATAGTGAGGCTATCTAGGGTTGAAGGAATGTCTGTCCAGACACCAAGAACCCTGGTTACAAGTAGGGCAGAAATGGCCCAAAGGTTAGGGAGAGTCAACTCCATCCTCTTCCCTATCACATCCACCCACTCAGCTCTCCTTCACTCTCCCAGGCTCCCATCCCTGCCACACCTCTTAATGCCTGCCCCTTTTTGCTCACCCCTTTTAGGCCCTTCTCCTAGGCCTCACTCACAAGTGCCCTGTCCCTTGTTGTCTAAGTCTCAGCTTCTCTTCCAGGAAACTCAGCTCCAAGAATTACAGGAGTCTGGGGGCATCGCCTCCTCCTTGGGGTGCTATGGCAAGGAGCAGGGCTCATGGAGGACTGGGTTGGGGATTCGTAGGGGCTGGCTCAGAACCTCTTCTGCCTTCAACCTGGGTTGTTCCAAGCATCTGATTCTAAGACTGAAAATAATCTCCCGCCGCCGCATGACTCAGCCACTGTTCCTTGCAGTGCACCCATACACCCCAACTTTCTTCAGAACGCTGCTGTGATGACAAATCAAATGTGTCCCCTTGGCAGGGACTCAGGACAGGAAGCTATTTGTTTTTTTTGGTTTGGGTTTGGAAGCCACACCCAGAGGTGCTGAGAGGTGACTCCTGTCTTAGTGCTCAGGGGGCCATATATGGTGCTGAAGTTTGAACAGACGCTGGTTCATATGCTGTCCTATCTCTCCAGGGTCAAATGACTCTGGCATGTACCAGGACCAAGACTGTCATTAGTGTCTCAGTCCCCTGTGTGTGGAACAATCACACAGAATCCTGAATACAGATGTGGGTGAGAGCAGAGACACAGGATGCTATCTGCCCCCTCACCCCCAACTCTTTTATCTGCAAGTTTCACTCTGCCTCTTGCTTCCCTAAATGCTCCCTGCTGGTGTAATTTGGGGGAAATCTCAATTCTGAGAAGCCAGTTTGGGTAAAGTACCAGAACCCAGGGACCAGAGGTACCTGAGTTTGAACTTGGGTGTCCCACCCTTATGGGGTGCAATTCTGTAGGATTTGGGGACCAGAGTGATAGTATAGTTGGGACAGTGCTTACCTAATATGTGACTAGGGTTTGATCCCCAGTACCCCAAATGGTGCCCTGAGCCCTATTAGTCATCCCTGAGAGCAGAGTCAGAAGTAATTTTATTTTTCTTTGGCCGCACCAAGCAGTGCTCAGGGCTGACTCCTGGCTGTGCACTCAGGAATTACTCCTGTAGGTGATCAGGTTGCCTGCGTACAAGGCAGTACAAGGCAAGCATCCTCCCCACTGTACTATCTCTGGCCCATCTAAAAAAAAAGTGTAGGATTTTTAAAAATTGAATCACCGTGAGATATGCAGTTGCAAAGTTGTTGCTTGAGTTTCAATCATACAATATTCCAAAGCCTGTGACACTTCCTGTCACCAATGTCCCTAGTTCCAATGTCCCCAGTTTCCTTCTTACCTTCCTCAAACTTGCCTCTATGACAGATACTTCTGTGTGTGTGTGTGTGTGTGTGTGTGTGTGTGTGTGTGTGTGTGCGCGTGCATGCCAGGGTCATGATTGACACAGAAGTTTGCAAAGCAAATGTCCCACCTCTGAGATCATCACCCTGAACTCAAGTTTGTTTTTGGGAGATCCTATCCCACAATAAGAGAGCAAGGACCCTTCTTAAGGGGGTGAGCAAGATGGTAAGATATATTCGTTTCCCACAAGAATGGAGTGGTAGAGAGCAGACACTGCAGGGTGGGGGGAAACTATTTGGTTAAACAGTTTGATTAGTTTTTTTTTAACTACTCAATCTTTTTTTTTTTTTTTTTTTTTTTGGCTTTAGGGTCACACCTGGCAGCGCTTAGGGGTTACTCCTGGCTCTATGCTCAGAAATTGCTCCTGGCAGGCTCAGGGGACCTTTTGGGATGCCGGGATTCGAACCACCGACCTTCTGCATGCAAGGCAAATGCCTTACCTCCATGCTATCTCTCCGGCCCCAACTACTCAGTCTTTAATTAGTTCCCACTTTGTTGTTGTTGTTGTTTTAACTTTTTGGTTTCTGGGCTACATCCAGAGATTCTCAGAGCTAACTCCTGGCTCTATGCTAAGGTGTCACTGCTGGCTTGCTTGGGGGACCACATGGGATTCAGGGGATTGAATTTGGGTTGGACACTTGCAAAGCAAGTGACCTCCCCAACTGTACTGTCTCTCTGGCCCCCACTTCTCACTTTTTTTACCTGTCCCCGAAGACAGGTGCTCTTCCTTCACATTAATGATGCAGAATAACTTTGGGGTACACCTCTGGCCCCAGATAACCCTTAGGAACCTCCAAAGTTAACAATACTGACTCCTTCCATCTGACATCACTTGGGTGGGGCCTATACATCTGCTTGGCCCCAGCCCCTCACCCAGGATTCCACCCCATGGGAGGGTCTAAATGAACTGAGCGGGGGTCATCTTGCTATTATTAACACATGAAGCAGACGTGGGGGGGGGGGTAAAATGTCTCCACCAGCCTTTTCCAAGCAAACCTTCCTTAGCTCAAGTGCGAAGAGCGCCCAAGCCCCATTGGAGGTGGGTGCAGGAAGCTGCGAGTCCAGTTGGAAATGGACTGAGCTTGAGGATTAAAAACTGAATCCTAGTTTCTTAGAGTTACTCCTGGCTCTTTGTTCAGAAACTACTTCTGGCAGGCTCAGAGGACCATATGGGTTGCTGGGGATCAAACCTGGATTGGCCACATGCAAGGCATAAAACCATACCCGCTATGCTATAGCTCAGTCCCCTGACTCCTGGTTTCTGCCACTGCTTGTGTGGCCCACTAGGAGCAAAGAGAACCAGAACCGAACCGACTCCCTGGGGCAAAGTGGCGGTGTGAGAGGAGAGACAGCCAGCCAGCCAGCCAGACAGACAGCATCTCACTTGCAGACAGCCCCAAAGCACAGGGGCTTGCACGGCCACCCCCATCTCCATTAAAGCTGGTTTGCACCAGCTGTGCTGTACCCCCATGGGTCCCCTATTTGTCACACCTTCTTCCAGGTCCTCTGTCCCCCTAAGCCCCATTGGGTTCAACATTCTTGGACAGAATTTTCCTGGCGGCAGCTAGGAGCGCCTCTGGAGCATCCTTGCACCGTTGCTGCGGTGGATGAGTCGCGTTCATGTCCTGTGTTATTATGGGCAATTGATTCCTTCTCGGACCCGTTCCCTGCCTGGAGGCTGAGTAGGGGTGATGACGATGAACCCCACCTGCAGGCTGACCTCTGAGGGGCATTTTAAGGCCTAGGGAGACTCGATGCCCTTGAGAAGGGCGTCATCTACCGTCCATTCTTAGGTACTGCAACCCCGTGTGCTGGAGCGCTCTGGTCCCATTGGAGGCCATGGAAGGCTTGAGAAGATGAAGTTTCTAAGATAGTTGCAGGGCTTTGTTGTTGTTGTTGTTGTTGTTGTTGTTGTTGTTGTTTTGGGGCCACACCTGGTGACGCTCAGGGGTTATTACTGGCTATTCGCTCAGAAATCGCTTCTGGCTTGAGGGACCATATGGGACGCTGGAGGATTGAACCACTGTCCATCCTAGGTTGGCTGCGTGCAAGGCAAATGCACCACAGCTCCTGCCCCACTATGATCCCTTATACATTGTTTTATTTCTCTGACCCCAAAAGTAGATGAAAGTTGTTGTTGTTGTTGTTGTTGTTGTGTTTGCCACACCCAGGAGCTCAGGGTTTACTGCTGGCTCTGCATTCAGGAACCAATCCTGGTGGGGCTCAGGGAACCTTATGGATGCCGGGATCTAGCCCAGGTGAAACACATGCAAGGCAAGTCTCATAGGTGTTGAACTATCTTTCCAAACCCAGTAGGTAAATGCTCTAACTTTCAGGCAGAGAGGCTGGAGATAGGTAAGGCACTTGCCTTGCATGAGGCCTATCTTAGGCCCCAAACACTGCCAGGAGTCACTCCTGTGCCCAGATTCAAGATTAGTCCATAAGAACTGTGCCTGCCTTACCTGCGCTAGCCTAGGACGGACCGCGGTTCGATCCCCCGGCGTCCCATATGGTCCCCCAAGCCAGGAGCGACTTCTGAGCGCATAGCCAGGAGTAACCCCTGAGCGTCACCGGGTGTGGCCCAAAAACAAAACAAAAAAAAAAAGAACTGCCAGAGGTGGCCCCCAAACCATCTAATTTAAACCCAGATTTGTTCCCAGCAGTCCTTATAGTCTAGGATCTCATCTAGAATGATCCCTCTTCTTTTCCTCTTTTTGTGGTGGTTCTTGTGGGACTGCACTTGACTATGCTCAGGGTTTACTCCTAACACTAAGCTCAAAGATTTCTCCTAGCAGGCTCAGGGAACCATATGGAGTGCTAGGGATCAAAACCGTGTCCAGGGCCGGAGCGATAGCGCAGCAGTAGGGCATTTGCCTTGCACACGGCTGATCCAGGATGAACCTTCGTTCGATCCCTGGCATCCCATATAGTCCCCCAAGCCAGGAGTGATTTCTGAATGCATAGCCAGGAGTAACCCCTGAGCATCACCAGGTGTGACCCAAAACCCCCAAAAAAGAAAATAAAATCCAAACCACAAAAAAAAACCATATCTGCTGAGTGCAAGGCAAATGTACTTGTCCATTGTACCAGTCCATTGTACTATCACTCTGTCCTTCAAGAATAATTTTCCTCTTGGGGAGGAGAGATAGCGTGGAGGTAAGGCATTTTTTTTTTTTTTTTGGTTTTTGGGCCACACCCATTTGACGCTCAGGGGTTACTCCTGGCTATGTCGCTCAGGACACCCATTTGACGCTCAGGGGTTACTCCTGGCTATGCGCTCAGAAATCACCCCTGGCTTGGGGGGACCATATGGGACACTGGGGGATCGAACCGCAGTCCATCCGCTTGCAAGGCAGACACCTAACCTGTAGCGCCACCTAACCTGTAGCGCCACCTTCCCGGCCCCGGAGGTAAGGCATTTGCCTTGCATGCAGAAGGTTGGTGGTTTGAATCCCGGCTCCCATATGGTCCCCTGAGCCCGCCAGGAGTGATTTCTGAGCATAGAATCGGGAGTAACCGCTGAGCGTGGCCAGGTGTGACCCAAAAAACAAAAACAAACAAACAAAAAAGAATAATTTCCCTCTTGACTTAGAGGAATTTTGGTTTTGTTTTGTTTGGTTTGGTTTGGGGGCCACAACAATGATACAAAGGGTTTATTCCTGTCTCTGCACTCAGTGATCTCTCCTGGCAGTGCTCAGGGCTCAAACCTGGGTCAGTTGTGTGCAAGACAAATGCCCTACCAATTAAACTATCTATCTCTTCTCCCCTGGCTTTAGAGAAATAAATGTACCCTCCTGTAACCATTCCTGGCCTGTTGTTTCTTCTTGCAGGTCTAGACAAGATGCCACCAAATGCTAGAGATCTTGCAAAGAGATGCCCCACTGTCTGCCTTTTGCTGGTACTAGGAGAGGTACCTGGTGGGCAGCTGACTGGAGCAGGGGACCCAGATGTCATTCCCTCTCCCAGGTGTCCCCCCCCCCCCATCCTCCCTTGGGCAGTCTGGGAGTAGAATGTGGATGGAGAATGTGGCAGAGGGACATTGTCCTGTTGCCTGGCAACGATGAGGCACACTTGGGTGCAGAGGAAGTGGGACCACAGGGCGGAGGAGTGGCTGGCCCATGGGGGACCAACAGCTCAGCAGCAACCATGGCAGCCTGGAGTCACAGGGCAGAGCAGCCGGGAGTCCGAAGGAGGATGACTTAAGTCCCAAGATTTCTCTGTCTGACAAACTCCGTGTTCACAGCTCTAAGAGCCATGATCTGGACAACGTGGTGGTGCATTTCCCAGCACCCCAGGAAGACGTGCTCCCCAAGCCAATGTCCATACAGGAGCTGGTGGAAAGCAGAGACATGGATGTTGCCATGGTGGAGAAAGAGAAGGTGCTGGATGAAGAAATAGAAGCTAGGGCGACTCAGATGAGGTGCATTGAGGGAGATGCCCAAGGGAAAAGGGAGAGGGGTCTGTTGGCAAGAAATGAGATGGGGGGGCTGCTCAGTTGGGAAGACCCTGTGGGTAGGGAGTGGATAAATGTGGGAATTGTGAGTGGTGGATTGGGGGGCTATGTGGAAGGTCAAAAGGAAACTTTCCAGGAGAAACAAAACAGGGGCCTGGCAGGAAATGTCAGAGGAATCTGCCAGCTGGGGTGTGTGATGGGGGAAATGGAGGGGACAGTCTCTGGGTTCCAGGACCTCATGTCTAAGTACTCCCAAAAAGTGCCACGAAGAAAGAGACTTGAGGAGTGGCATGGTAGGTAGGGCTTTTGCCTTGCATGCAGCTGCCCCAGGTTTGATCTCCAGCAGCCCATATGGTCCCTTGAACCTTCCAGGAGTGATTGCTGTGCCCAGAGCCAGGAAAAACCCCTGAATACCACGAGTGTGGTACAAAATACAAAACGAAAAAGAGGCAATGGAGCATCTAAGGCAGGGAGCTAAGAGGGGCTGAGGGGGCCAGAGATAGATAAAAGGGAGCTGATCTATCTCAGCCATTTGGGGGTTCTGGTGGGAAAGACAAAGGAACTTTCCACTCATGGAGGTCGCTTGATCCCCGTGTTAATCCAGTCTGACCCTCCAGGGGCAGGTGGGATTCCATTTCTTGCAGGAGGGGGAGCCTAGCCAGAATCTGCTCCATGGTGCAGCGTGAATGCATGGGGTGAGGAGATGAGAGGAGCACTGACCCTGGCCCCATACCCCCTAGTCGGCTGTCCATCTCCAAGCGGCCCCCTAGAACCCCTGGGGTCAGACTGTGCAGGAAAAGAAGGCTCGCGGATTTGGCCAAACCCAAGACCAACTGGCAAGTTATAAGGAACAGGTAAGGAAAGGGGGAAGGAACAGGTCATACAGGCCAGGTAAGGGGCGGTAGAAGGAGCACCCCATCACTACCTCCCAGCCCCACCCCAGGGTTTATATGTAAGGGGGTAGTTCTCAGGGAGGGCCAAGCCTGGGGGGGCAGAAGGGGTTCCTACAGGCACCCCAGAAGAAAGAGCAGCGCAAAGCAGAGAGCCCTTCCTCAGGATGGTGTACAACTGTACGGGGTTTTCGTGGTTCTCCCCGAAAATGAGGATCCTCCACTTCTGTGTCTTTTGGTGAGTTCAGGACACTGCCTGCTCCCTGGGGACCAGACACGATGGGGATGGGGTCCCCTTCCTGGAGCCCCCTTTTCCAGATCTCTGACACCAGGTCGGGGAAGGGAGGAGATCTTACAGGGTGGACCCCAAGAGTCAGCCTGGCTGCAAGGCAAGCTCTCCCCCTGTCCCTTGCTGCCCTCTTCGGATTTCCTGCGGCTACCCCGCCTGCCTCCCGTTTTTTCTGTCGGTGTTTAGGGGTGCCCTGAGTTGTGTTTCAAAGTGGGTCCTTCCTAGTGAGCCCTCATCTGAACCACGCCTGGTGTGTTCCAGGCCCTCCGTGTATTGGTCCGAGCAGTTCCTCAAAGATTCCACTTTGTCCGTCACGGTACCAGGTAGGCCGGCCCTGCACTAGCCCCGCCCATCTCGCCTCCGCTCCATCTCCTAGCCAATCGCTGCTCGCTTCTGCCTCGGGGCCCCGCCTTCCCTCCAATCTCTGCCCCGCCCTGTCTTCGCCCCACCCACAGCTTTTGCCCCGCCTCCGCCCCACCTCTCCTCCAATCGCTGCCCGCCTCTTTCTATTTCTTTTCCCTCCGCCAAGCCCCGCCTCTCCTCTGCCCCGCCTCCGGCTCTCTATTCCTCCAATCGCTGTTCACCTCTGCTCAGCCCTGCCCCTGTTTCTCCACCCGCCCGCCTAAGCCACGCCCACTCTCGCCTCCCTTCCATCCCACTGAGTTCCTCTCTCAGGCTTTGCTCCAGAGGAAGCCCCAGTTCCACCATCTCTCCCCACTGCTCCAGTTTCCGGTTTCAGTCCTGTACCCCCAGGCTTGTGCCTGGCTGCCTCTGGGATCACCTACCTACAGGCCCCTCTATCCATCTCCTCCCATACTTCCCCCATGTACCAGGCCTCTTTCCACTGTTTTTCCAGGGGGTCTTTGATCTGAACTCTCCCCAGATCTTGGGGTGAGGGCTCTGGGCAAACTCTCAAAGAGAATCTTGTTCTCACCCAGCCTCAAGGGTGCAAAGTTTTCACCAAGACTTGAGGCTGGAGCCATTCATTGCACAGCAGGGAGGGAGAGTGCTTCCCCTGCATGCAGCTGACCCAGGTTTGATCCTCAGCATCCCAGGAGTGATTCCTGGTTATTATAGAGCCAGGAGTGATCAACCCCTGAGTACTGCTAGATATGGCCTCAAAACCAAACCAAACCAAATAAAAAGAAGCAAAAAAGGCTTTCCCTCTGGGAGTCGGAGTCATACCAGGAGTGACTGATTCCAAACAAGAAGAGCATGGAGTCAGATGTCAGATTTGAGCCCAAAATGAACCAACAAAACCCCGCAAAATGGGGCTGGACAGATAGCACAGCAGTAGGGCATTTGCCTTGCAAGCAGCAGATCCAGGATGGATAGTTGTTCGAATCCCGGCATTCCATATGGTCCCCCGTGCCTGCCAGAAGCAATTTCTGAGCTCAAAGCCAGGAGTAACCCTGAGTGTGGTCTGTGAGACTCTCCCCAAAACAAAACAAAACAAAAACGACAAACAAACAAAACCACAAAATACTTCCTGTCCGGCCCGGCTTCTCCCGGTCAGAGAGCAGACCACTGGGTGGGAGCAGAGGGTAGATTCTTTCTCTGTAACCTGGAGAAACAAGAGAGGGTTCAATGGGCTGGAGCACAGAAAAGCTCCGGTTTGATCCCCAACCCTACATAGTTCCCCAGTACCACTAGGAGTGACCTCTGAGCATAGAGCTGGGAATAGCCCTGAGCACTGCCAGATGTGAATCCCTTCCCCTCAAAACAGTAACCTGGAGAACATTCCTTGTTGGAGGGAAGTGCCTGGAGGGATAATGTACCCCGGAATCAAGCAGGTGAAAGTTGGGGTGCAGGAGAGTAAATGGGGCTCTTTCCTGTTTAAATAGTCGTCAGCCATCGAATGGAGGAGTTGTCTCGGCCAAAGAGGTTTTTCTCAGACTATTACAACAACTCCAGGTAAGGACTTTGGGGGTGCAGGCTGGGAGTCTGGGGTGCAGCTCAGACACCATAGATATGCATGCATGTCATTTGACAGGCACACACGTACTCCGGCTGGCATCATAGGGGCATACACAGGCGCCCAGTCAAGGTGTGTCACAACAGACACGTATGCACAGAACACATTGCCACACACACAGACATGGCAGGCTGGGACATGCTGACACATGTGGGCACACACATTCACATGTGCTGGGTTGCTCATGGCATGAGCACACACACAGGGATGCCCCAGTCCTCTCTGCAAGCTCTACAGTCTGACTGTCCCCCAGAAAGTCTCCCATCTGGACTGTGAGTCGACCTGCCCTGGAATATCATGCATCCAGACGTCTGAAGGAACTTGCCATCCCCAGAATTCGGAAAAACATCTGGAGCATTAACATGTGCCAGGTATCTGTGCCCCCTCATGAGCCATGCAGGAAGGGAGTTTCTTCCACAAAATGGGCTCCTCTATCCTTCTTCAGAGCAGCTCACCCCCCCCTCTCAGCCCTATGGAAAGTGAAGTCTAAGCTGGAGACCCCAACTTCATCCTACTGACCCTGGGCATGGGATCGAGAGCCACATTACCTCCCTAGTGTTCTCTGATGAAGATGATGTTCCCAGCCCAAACACTTACTCCTTTCCTTTGGGGATGTACTAACACTCAGGCACGGAAACTTCTGGGTGAAGGGGGGAGTGTTTGTACCCCTGTAGGGGAAATTCACAGAATCAGGGTCTCTTTTGTCAGAACTTTGTCAGAACTCACACTCTGGTGCTGGAATGATAGCATTTGCCTTGCACTCATCAGATCCAGGTTTGACCTCTGGCATCCCATATGGTTCCCCGAGCCTGCCAGGAGTGATTGAGTCCACAGTACGCCCTGAGCCCAAGCGTGGACCCCAAAAACATCAAACAGAACCTACACTTGGAGCAGATACCTTCTGTTTGTATTGGCATCAGAGGTCTGGTTACCACTCACTTGGGTAGGGCTCTTTTGTTTTGTTTTTGGGTCACACCTGGCAGTGCTCAGTGTTTACTCCTGGCTCTCTGCTCAGAAATCGCTCCTGGTAGGCTCAGGAGACCATATGGGATGCCGGGATTCGAACCACTGTCCTTCTGTATGCAAGGCAAACGACCTACCTCCATGCTATCTCTCCGGTCCAGGGCTCTTTTTTCTAATGTTATTTAATTTATTATTATTATTATTATTTTGGTTTTGGGGCCACACCCTGTGATGCTCAGGGGTTACTCCTGGCTATGTACTCAGAAATCGCTCCTGGCTTGGGGGACCATATGGGATGCTCAGCCATGGGCAAGACAAGTGCCCTACTGCTGGGCCCCTATTTTATTTTATTTTTAATTTAAACACCATGGTCACATGGTTGTTTATACTACAGTTCTTTGTTTGTTTGTTTGTTTGGGGGGTTGGGTTATACCTGGCGGCGCTCAGGGGTTATTTCTGGCTCTGCCCTCAGAAATCACTCCTGGCAGGCTTGGGGGACCATATGGGATGCCAGGGATCAAACCTGAGTTGGGTCGGCTGCATGCAAGGCAAATGCCCTTCCTGCTGTGCTATCACTCTGAGCCTACAGGATTTTTTGTTTGTTTGTTTTTTGTTTGTTACAGGTTTTTGTTTTTTAATAAAGTTGTTCACGATTGAGTTACAGCCATACAAAGTACAACAATCCTTCCCTCCACCCACACTCTCCCATTTGCTCTGGGCAAGCAATTTTACTTCTCTCTCTCTCTCTCTCTCTCTCTCTCTCTCTCTCTCTCTCTCTCTCTCTCTCTCTCTCTCTCTCTCTCACCCATACTCTCCCATGTGCTCTGGGCAAGCATTTGCATTTTTTTTTTTTTGGTTTTTGGGCCACACCCGTTTGACGCTCAGGGGTTACTCCTGGCTATGCGCTCAGAAATCGCCCCTGGCTTGGGGGACCATATGGGACACCGGTCTGTCCTACGCTAGCTAGCGCTTGCAAGCATTTGCATTTTACTTCTCTCTCTCTCTCTCTCTCTCTCTCTCTCTCTCTCTCTCTCTCTCTCTCTCTCTCTCTGTCTCTGTCTGTCTGTCTGTCTGTCTCTCTCACACACACACCTTTTTTGACATTGTGGTTTGTACTACTGCTAATGAAGTGGTACCATGAAATGACCCTTTCATGTTAGACCCTTCTCTACTCTAACTGCACTCTCCATTCTTTGTGACAAGCTTCCTACCATAGACTCCTTCACTTGGCCAATGAGTGGTTGATTTTTGTGTTACACCTGGTGGCACTCCAGGGTTCCTCCTGACTCTGCTCAGGAATCACTCCTGGAAGGCTTGGGGGACTATATGAGATACTAGGGTTTGAACCTGGGTCAGCCTCGGCAAGGCAAACACTCTACCCATGTGCTATCACTCTGGCTCAGGATTTTTTCTTTTTGGGGAGAGCACACCTAGCAGTGCTCAGAGGTTACTTCAAGGTCTGTACTCAGAAATCACTCCTGGCAGGCTCAGGGATGCCAGGGATCAAAACTGGGTCGAGGGCCCGGAGAGATAGCACAGCGGCGTTTGCCTTGCAAGCAGCCGATCCAGGACCAAGGGTGGTTGGTTCAAATCCCGGTGTCCCATGTGGTCCCCTGTGCCTGCCAGGAGCTGTTTCTGAGCGGACAGCCAGGAGTAACCCCTGAGCACCGCCAGGTGTGGCCCAAAAACCAAAAACAAAAAAACAAACAAACAAAAAAAAAAACTGGGTTGGTTGCATGCGGTCAAATGCCCTACCTGCTGTGCTATCTCTCTGGCTCAGAGTTCTTTTCTTTGGTTGTCTCTTTGGAGCTTTTGGTTGGTTGTTTGAGGGCCACATGCTGGGGTGCTCAAGGACTTATGTTACTCTTAGCTCTGTGCTCAGGGATCACTTCTGGTGGGGCTTGGAAAAACATATTAGGGCTGGAGAGTGAGCATGGAGGTAGGGCATTTGCCTTGCATGCAGAAGGATGGTGGTTCAAATCCCAGCATCCCATATGGTCCCCCGAGCCTGCCAGGAACGATTTCTGAGTGTAGAACCAGGAGGAACCCCTGAGTGCTGCCAGGTGTGACCCCCCTCCAAAAAAAAATTAAGTCCTAGGTATTGAACCATCTCTCACATCTCTCTCTCCCTCCCCCCCTCTCCCTCCCTTTTTCTCTCCTATTTCTGAGAAATCAAGCTGAACCTCCTCTTTTATTCAGGTGTCTCAGGTGTCCAAGGCAGCGAGGAAGGCCATCCCTAGTCCAAGGATCCTCCGACTGGCAAAGCCCCGGCCCCCGGCCACGATGTTGGAAGAGTGGAACCCTATACCGAAACCCAAGCCTTATGTGTCGGACTACAACCGCCTCCTTCAATTGGCCAGTGAGTGGGTCCCGCTGAACTGGGCACCCAAAGCTGCAGTGGCCTTACCCATTGCATGGATTGATGCTGGGAGGTGGCCCCAGGATTGGGGGCGGAGCTGTTCGAGGGGCGGGGACCTCTATTGGGCGGGGCCATGATTTGAGGCGTGACCATATATGGGAGGAGCATGTCCATCGGGCGTGGTCGTATCATGGGCGTGGTTCGTGTGTGGGCGTGGTTTTATATGGGGCGGAGACTGGCTGAAGGGCGGGCCCACACCGGGCTCTTTCTCTTGGTGCAGCAAGTTGGCTCACCACGGACTTAGCCGAGCACCCAGGGCTGCAGTCTCAAAGCAAAGACAAGAAGTGCATGGACTCCTTGCCAGCAAAGCGGGCGTAGAGACATCCTGGGGTGCAGCTGGCAGACTGGGGTCTTCCCCCCACTGCACCCCACATGCTATTTCCTCTTCTGTTCCTTCTAGCACCCAAGGCCCTGCCCGAAACTTGTGTCCCTGATCGGGACCCTCGCTGGGTAGTCCCCAGCGTCACCAAGAAGGCGGTGGCTACCGCCCGAGTGGTGTCCCTGGCCCAGCCGAAAATGCGCAAGGACTTAAATACGGATCGCGACCCTTACCAAGTGTCCCCTGCGTCCTTAGTGGCAAAGGCCACCCCTCGGGTCCAGGAACTCGCCACCCCCAAGAGTATCACCAGGAAAGTTTGAGCGGCTGGCCCGCCCCTCCTGTGACTCCCTTTTCCAGTAAACACCCAAGTGCACCCATGTAGAGGTCTGAAGGGATGACTTGCGGGGGTTGAGGGGAGCTGGGAGGCCCGTGATGGAGGAGCCGCTGGAAAATATTTCTGTAAAGGATCCTGACTTGAATCTATCTGTGTGCGCCCTTATTTCTACCTTGCCAGCACCTACCATCCCCATCCCCACCGCCCTTCCCTCAACACTCCCCGCCCCCAGAGTCCCTCACATTTTTTGTTTTGGGCCACACACTGGCTGGCTCAGGGATGACTCCTGGCAGGACATGAAGGACATTCTGGGATGCAGAAAACCCGGGTTGGCCACTATACTTGCTTGTTTCCACCCCAGCACCCCAATTCTTATGCCCAGCTTCTGTATAGCTTCTAGGGTGGAGGTGGGGGCCCGTGATTGCTCCCTGGGATGGTACTGAAGTCAATAAACCTTGACCCAGGGTGCCTGTAACCACTTCCCCATACTTTTGTGGGATCTGACATCCACACATTGTGGGTAGGGTGGGGGTTCAAGGGGCTGGACTCATGCCTGGCATTCATAGTGTGGTGTGCCAGGCTCAATCTCCTGCACCATATGTCTTCCCCTCCCTAACACCCTCTGGAATAGTTCTGGTGGCCTCAGCACCGCTGGAGAGAACACCCCCAAGATGAAGTCAACAGAATTTTTTTCTTTGTTTTATTTCGTTTGGGGAGGGGGCACTGTACTTCAGGGTTTTCTCCTGGCTTTGAACTCAGGAATCACTCCTGGCAACACTCAGGGAACCAACCCTATGTGGTGCTGGGGACAGAATCTGGGTGGGCAATTCAAGTGCCTCCCCCACCCACTGTGCTATCTCCCCAGTATCCTCCTCACCCAAATCTCTGACTCAGACCCAGATTTGACAGAGAGCACAACAGGAGCGGGCGCTTGCCTTGCATACAGCAGTCCTGGCTTCCATTTCCCTGAACCCATGTTCCCTGAGCGCTGCTGGGTGTCATGCAACCCATCCTCTCCTTCAATAAAATAAACAAAAGAGAAAAATTATTTCCAGGAAAGCCACTTCCGGGCAAGTGCCCCAGGATTCCAGATGCCCCACCCCCAGCAAGGCTGACCCAGTTGCTGGAAGCCTGGAAGGGGCTGGACATGGGCCATTCCCCAGGGGCTTCTTTTTTTTTTAACCCTATTCCTAACACCCCTGAGAAGGAATAAACATGAATCGATGACCTCAATGATCTTAAAGAGCCGGGGATGAGAAACAGGAAGCTGGTGACAGAAGCTAGGACATCCTTCCTGATTTCTGACACCGTCCCAGAGAAGCAAGGGGCTTCAATTCTGTGGTTTTTGGGCTGCACTAGCAGTGCTCAGGGCTGACTCCTGGTTCTGTGCTCTGGGATCACTCCTGGTGACACTCTGGAGACCCTATGCAGTGTATCGGGTAGAACCTGGGTTGTGAGTGTGCAAAGTAAGTGCCGTTTTCTGCTATACTATCCCCAACATGGAGAGTTTATTTTAGTTTTGGGACTATCTCTAGAGATATTCAGGGGTTCTTTTTGCTCTGCACTCAGGAATTACTCCTGACAGTGCTCTCAGACCATATGGGATATGAGACGCTGGAGATTGAATCTTGGCCAGCTGCATGTAAATTAGGTTCTGGCCCCCCCAACTAGGGGATAATTTTTGGGGGCCACACTTGGCGGCACTCAGGGGTTACTCCTGGCTCTGAAATCACTCCTGGCAGGCTCGAGGAACCATATAGATTGCTGAGGATCGAACCACCGTCAGTCCTGGGTCTGCCGCGTGCAAGATATACGCCCTACTACTGTGTGGTCACTCAGCCCAACAAGGGGATTTAAATGGTGATCCCACTCACCTCAAGATCAACAGCTAATATTTTAAAAATAATTTTATTGAATTACCATCAGAGGCAGAGTTAAAACGTTGTTGATGGTTGAGTTTCAGTCATGCAATGTTCCAACACCTGTTTCTTCACCGGTGTTCTTTCCCTGTCACTAATATCCTCAGCTCCCCTCCCCTCCTCCATCCTATCCCCCCAGTCTGCTTCTATGACAGGTGCTCCTCCCCCTCTTCCATCCCCCTCCTCCTCCTCCTCCTCTTCTTTTTCTTTTTCTTTTTTGGTTTTGGGGTCACACCCAGCAGTGCTCAAGGGTTACTCCTGGCTCCACACTCAGAAATCGCTCCTGGCAGGCACGGGGGACCATATGGGATGCCGGAATTTGAACCAATGCCTTCTGCATGAAAGGCAAACACCTTACTTCCATGCTATCTCTCCAGCCCCTCTTCTTTTTATTTTTATTTTTAAATTTTTTGGTTTTTGGGTCACACCTGGCAGCACTTAGGGGCTACTCGGGCTCTACACTCAGAAATCGCCCCCAGTAGGCTCAGGGGACCATATGGAATGCTGAGATTCGAACCACCGTCCTTCTGCATACCTTCATGCTATCTCTCTGCCTCCTCCTCCTCCTTCTTCATCTTCTTCCTCCTCCTTCTTCTTCCTCCTTCCTCTTCCTCCTCTTCTCTCTCTGTGTCTCTGTCTCCTTGTTTCCTTTTAGACATTATAGTGGTTTGCAACAGTTTTTTTTTTTGGTGGGGGGCTTCGGGCCACACCCGTTTGATGCTCAGGGGTTACTCCTGGCTAAGCACTCAGAAATTGCCCCTGGCTTGGGGGGACCATATGGGACGCCTGGGGATCGAACCAAGGTCCTTCCTTGGCTAGCGCTTGCAAGGCAGACACCTTACCTCTAGCGCCACCTCGCCGGCCCCTGCAACAGAGTTTTAAAAATATAAATAAGGGGCCAGAGCAGTGGCACAAGCAGTAAGGTGTCTTAAGCTAGACGGACCGCAATTCGATCCTCCAGCATCCCATATGGTCCCAATCCAGGAGCAGTTTCTGAGCGCATAGCCAGGAGTAACCCCTGAGTGTCACCAGGTGTGGCCCCAAAGCCAAAAAATAAAAAATAAAAATAAAAATGAGGGGCCGGAGAGATAGTACAATGGTAGGGCGTTTGCCTTGCATGCAGGATGGATGGTGGTTCGAATCCCTGCGTCCCATATGATCTCCTAAGCCTGCCAGGAGCAATTTCTGAGCACAAAGCCAGGAGTAACCCCTGAGCACTGCTAGGTGTTACCTAAAAAAAAAAAAAAAAAAAAACCAATAAAAACACACACAAAAAAATGAGGGGCCTGAGTGATAGCACAGTAGTAGGGTGTTTGCCTTGCATGCAGCCAACCCAGGATGGACCCAGGTTCGATTCCCAGCATCCATATGGTCCCCGGAGACTGCCAGGAGTGATTTCTGAGTGCAGAGCTAGCAGTAATCCATGAGTGGGTTTGGTGTGTGACCCAAAAAACCAATAAAATAAAATAAAATGAGAGAGGGCAGAACAATAGCACAGTGGGGAGTTACATGTGGCCCACCTGGGATTGATCTTCCATATCCTATAGGGTCCCCTGAGTGTGCAGAAGAGATTTCTGTGCACAGAGCAAGGAGTAATGAGTGCCAATGGGTGTGGGCCATAAACCAAAAATAAATTAATAAAAATTAAAAAATAAGAATAAAATTGAGAGGCCAGAGTGATAGGTGCTCAGGGCTAACTCCTGGCTCTGTGCTCAGTAATCACACCTGGCAGGGCTCAGGGGACCTTGTGAGGTACAGGGGATTAAACCCATGTGAGCTGCATCCAAGAAATTGCCTTTTAGCCCTGTTCTCTCTCTCTAGCTGTAAAAGATGATGTTATGGCCAGAGATGGTTCAATGAGTTGCGCTATTTTCACACTCTTGCAAGAGGCCTGGGTTTGATTCCTGCCACTGCCTAGAAGATCCCCCAGAATGACTACAGGGAGATGCCCCAAAGACAACAAAATCATTCAAATCAACCCTTTTCTCTTTGTCTTGTTCCTACTGAGTGGGGGTGCTTGTGAGGTAGTACCATCACCAGTTTATCCCAATTTATTCCTTTTTCCTTTCTTTTCTCCTATTGGGGGGGGGCACTTCTGGAGGTATGCCAGAGCTTACCTCTGGCTCTGCACTCAGGAATCACTCCTGGCAAGCTTTAGGGGAGACCATCTGGGACGATGAAGATTGAACCTGGGTTGGCCATGTGCAAGACAAGGTATCCTCCCTGCTGTATTCTCTCTCTCTCTCTCTCTCTCTCTTGGTTTTTCGGGCCACACTCGTTTGATGCTCAGGGGTTACTCCTGGCTAAGCACTCAGAAATTGCCCCTGGCTTGGGGGGACCACGTGGGACGCCGGGAGATTGAACTGCGGTCCTTCCTTGGCTAGCGCTTGCAAGGCAGACACCTTACCTCTAGCACCACCTCACCGGCCCCATCCCTGCTGTATTCTCACACCAACCCCCTTTATAGTGCCTAGAATTTATTTATTTATTTATTTATTTATTTATTTATTTATTTATTTATTTATTTATTTATTTATTTATTGGTCTTTGGGTCACACCTGGTAGCGCTCAGGGGTTACTCCTGGCTCCATGCTCAGAAATCGCTCCTGGCAGGCTCAGGGAAACATATGGGATGCCAGGATTCAAACCACCATCCTTCTGCATGCAAGGCAAAAGCCTTACCTTCATGCTATCTCTCTGGCCCCATAGTGCCTAGAATTTATTAACTCACACACCCCTTTCCCAATCTTCATTAGACCACACTGGTTTGCAGGCAAGGGCAGCAGCCAATGAAATGAGAATGACAGAAGAGGGTCTGGAGCGATAGCATAGCAGGTAGGGCACTTGCCTTGCACGTAGCCAAATGGGTTTGATCCTGGCATCCCATATGGTCCCCTGAGTCAGGACTGACTGAGCACTGCTGGGTATAACAAAAAAAATTAGAATTAAATAATTAAAAAAGGACAGAAGGAGCCAAGCAATAGCACAGCGGTAGGGCATTTGCCTTACATGCAGCTAATCCGGGACAGACTCAGGTTCCATCTTCGGCATTTCATGTGGTTCCCTGAGCCTGCCAGTGGCTATTTCTGAGCACAGAGCCAGGAATAACCCCTGAGCGCTGCCAGGTGTGGCCCAAAAAAACAAAAACAAAACAAAAACAAAAAATAAAATAAAAAGGGCCAGAGAGATAGCATGGAGGTAAAGCATTTGCCTTGCATGCAGAAGGATGGTGGTTCGAATCCTGGCATCCCATATGGTTCCCTGAGCCTGCCAGGAGCAATTTCTGAGTGTAGAGCCAGGAGTAACCCCTGAGTGCTGCTGGGTGTGACCCAAAAACCAAAACCAAAACCAAAACAGAACAACAACAACAAAAAAAACAAAAGAACTGGCTGGAATGAGAATAGTATCTACCTCCCCATCACCCCCAGTTTCAGAGTCAAGCATAGACAGAGAAAGGAAGAGGCAAATGCAGGGGGCCACCACTCTGGCTCCTGTAAGTGGGCTGCAGGCTTCAGACCTCACTGTGCTGGGTCTGGCAGTCCTCCAAAATGCTGACTTGAGGGTGTAAGTTTCTGGGTTCAGTCTCCCTGCCATAGCCCTCAGCTCCCACAAGCGCCTTTCTACATGGACTCAAACTCTATCTCAGAGGTTAAGTGGAGTGTTGTTTGGAAGGTGCATCTCCACTAATTTATTTTTGATTTTTCATAATATATTTAATTAAGCACCATGATTACAAACATGTTTGTAGTTGGGTTTCAGTTATAGAAAAGAATACCCCACTCCGCCATTGCAACCTTCCCATGACCAATGCCCTCCATCTCTGCTTCTCCCACCCCTGCCTGTAGGCATTCTATTTCTCTCCTTACCATTGTCATGGTAGTTGTCAGTGTAGACATTTCTCTAACTGAACTCACTACTCTTTTGAACTGAACTACACTACTACTACTTTTTCTTTTCTTTTTTTTTGGGGGGGGGTTTGGGTCACACCCAGCAGCACTCAGGGGTTACTCTTGGCTCTACGCTCAGAAATTGCTCTTGGCAGGTTCAGGGGACCATATGAGATGCCGGGATTTGAATCACCGACCTTCTGCATGCAAGGCAAATGCCTTACCTCCATGCCACCTTTCCGGCCCCTACTATTTTTCTTTTTTTTCTGTTTTCTTCTTCTTCTTCTTCTTCTTCTTCTTCTTCTTCTTCTTCTTCTTCTTCTTCTTCTTCTTCTTCTTCTTCTTCTTCTTCTTCTTCTTCTTTTCTTCTTTCTTTTCTTCTTCTTCTTCTCTTTTCTTCTTCTTCTTCTTCTTCTTCTTCTTCTCTTTTCTTTTCTTCTTTCTCTTCTCTTCTTCTTTTCTTCTTCTTTCTCTTTTCTTTCTTCTTCTTTCTTCTTCTTCTTCTTCTTTCTTCTTCTTCTTCTTCTTCTCTTTTCTTCTTCTTCTTCTTCTTCTTCTTCTTCTTCCTTCTTCTTCTTCTTCTTCTTCTCCTCCTCCTCGTTCTTCTTCTTCCTTCTTCTTCTTCTTTTTTTTGGGGGGATCACACCTGGCAGTACTCAGGGGTTACTCCTGGCTCTATGCTCAGAAATCGCTCCTGGCAGGCTCAGGGGACCATATGGGATGTTAGGATTCGAACCAATGACCTTCTGCATGAAAGGCAAACGCCGGGCCTGAAGAGATAGCACAGCAGCATTTACCTTGCAAGCAGCCAAAAAAAGAAAAAGAAAAAGAAAAAGAAAAAAAGAAAAAAGAAAGGCAAACGCCTTATCTTCATGCTATCTCTCTGGCCCCTACTACTACTTTTTCTTTTTTTCTTTTTTTGTTTTTGGGCCACACCCAGCGATGCTCAGGGGTTACTCCTGGCTGTCTGCTCAGAAATAGCTCCTGGCAGGCACGGGGGACCATATGGGACACCGGGATTCGAACCAACCACCTTTGGTCCTGGATTGGCTGCTTGCAAGGCAAACGCCACTGTGCTATATCTCCCGGCCCTACTTTTTCTTAAGCTTCATACCATGGGCTGGTATTTCCAGCCCTCATCTCTTTTATCTCTGGGTATTATTACAATAATGTCTTATTTTTCTTAAATCTCACAGATGAGTGAGACTATTCTGTCTGTCTCTTTCCCTCTAACTTATTTCGCTCAGCATAATAGTTTCCATGTCCATCCACATATAGGAAAACTTCATGACTTAACTTTCTTGACAGCTGCATAGTATTCCATTGTGTGTGTGTATATATATTATTCCATTGTATATATATATATATGTGTGTGTGTGTGTATATATATATATATTTGGTTTTGGGGCCACACCGGTGACCCTCAGGAGTTACTCCTAGCTATGCGCTCAGAAATTGCTCCTGGCTTGGGGGACCATATGGGATGCAGGGGGATCGAACCATGGTCCATCCTAGGCTAGCGCTGGCATGGCAGACACCTTACCTCTAGCGCCACCGTGGCGGCCCCTCCATTGTGTATATGTACCACAGTTTCTATAGCCACTCATCTGTTGGGCATCTGGGTTGTTTCCAGATTCTGGCTATTGTAAATTAATATAGGTGTGCAGAAGGCATTTTTGTATTGTGCTTTTCTGTTCCTGGGACATATCCCTAGGAGTGGTACAGCTGGGTCATATGGGAGCTCAATTTCCAGTTTTTGGAGGAATCTCCATATTGTTTTCCATAAAGGCTTGACTAGACAACATTCCCACCAGCAGTGAATGAGAGTTCCTTTCTCTCCACATCTCTCCACATCTCCCCTGCCAGCACTGATTGTTTTTGACCTTTATGATATATGCCCTTCTCGGTGGCATGAGATGGTACCTCATTGTTGTTTTGATTTTCATCTATCTGATGATTAGTGGTGTGGAACATTTTTTCATGTGCTTTTTAGCCATTTGTATTTCTTTGAGGAAGTATCTTCATTTCTTCTCCTCACTTTTTGATGGGCCCATTAATTTCTTTTTCTTTTCTTTTCTTTTTCTTTTTTTTTTTTTTTGTTTTTTGGGTCACACCCGGCAGTGCTCAGGGATTACTCCTGGCTCTATGTTCAGAAATCGCTCTTGGCATGCTTGGGGGACCATATGGGATGTCGGGATTCAAACCACCGACCTTCTGCATGCAAGGCAAATGCCTTACCTCCATGCTATCTCTCCGGCCCCCATTAATTTCCTTTTTTTTGCTTGTTTGTTTTTTTTGGGCCACACTCGGCAGTGCTCAGGGGTCACTCCTGGCTGTCTGCCAGAAGTAGCTCCTGGCAAGCACGGGGGACCATATGGGACACCGGGATTCGAACCAACCATCTTTGGTCCTGGATCGGCTGCTTGCAAGGCAAACACCGCTATGTTATCTCTCTCCGGGCCCTTTTTGTTTTGTTTTGTTTTGGTTTGGTTTTGGTTTTTTTGGGCCCCATTAATTTCTTAATCTAGTGCCCTACTCGTGCAACAGACCCTTCCTTAGCTTGTCTTGTTGACATATAAACTTAGGGTCTTGTTCTGTTAGTGTTGTTGGACTTTGGGCCACACCTGGCAGTACTCAGGGATGAGTACTGGCTCTGTTTTCAGGGATCACTCCTGGTATACTTGGGGGACCCTATAGGGGTCCCAAGGATTTCTCTGTGCAAGGCAAGTACCCTAACTGCTGTGCTATTGCTCTAGCCTCATTCATGCTAACTTGAAGCTCTTTTTTTTGGGGGGGAGGCAGCGCTCTATGCTCAGAAATCGCTCCTGGCAGTCTCGGGGGACCATAAGGGATGCTGGGATTCAAACCACCGACCTTCTGCATGCAAGACAAATGCCTTACCTCCTTGCTATCTCTCAGGCCCTGAGGCTCTTTGTTAATTACTGGGGCTACTTCATGGCTAGTGCTCAGGAATTACTCTTGGAGCAGTGCTCAGGGTTAGAGCCCTGTGGTTGTCTCCCCCTGCCTCTTGTTTTTCTTTATTGTTGCTGCACCAGGAAGAGTGACTGAGGTTCAAATGGGGAGGAATCCAGTTTTTTTCCACATGCAAAAACAAGCTCCTTTATCCCTTGAAATAAACTCACAGCCCTTACTGCCATCCTGTTTTGGGGTTTGAGGTCTTACCCTCTGTGTTCAGGGTTTACTTCTGGCAGGCTTGGGGAATCTTCTAGTGTGCTGGGATCAAACTTTGGTTGTCTGCATTCAAGGCAAGTGCTCTCCCAAATGTTTTCCAATAAATGTTTTCCTCCCAATAATTTCCAGCCAATCATCTTTTGATAGGACATGTTTTTCTTTATTTTTGGGGTCACATCTGGCAATGCTCAGTGCTTCCTCCTGGCTCTGCACTCAGAGATCACTCCTGGTGGACTCAGGAGATCCTATGGGATACTGGGAATTGATCCTGGGTTTACTGCATGCAAGGTCAATGCCTCCCCAATGTACTACTTTTGGCCCTGATAGAACACATTTTTTTCCCTTTCAGTGCTCCATCATATTTTTGGTATGCTCTCAACTTTAGATGTTCTCTTTGGTTAATTTCAAAAATTATGTGAAATTTTTGATGAAAATATTAATAATTAATCATAACAAAATTATGTGTTGAATGGAAGTATGCCACAGTTTATCTTTTTGTATGTGAACACAAAATAATGATAATTATAAAAAATAATTATGTTGGTCCGGTCCCAACGCCTGAGCCTAGTTATCTGAAAAAGAACAATAAACAGAATTATAACTTTTGGGGGGGTTCTGGGCCACACCTGGCAGTGCTCAGGGCTTACTCCTGGCTCTGCCCTTCAGAAATCACTCCTGGTGGGCTCCAGGAACCCTATAGGATGCCAGGGATCAAACCCAGGTCAGCTGCATGCAAAGCAAACACCCTACCCACTGTGCTATTACTCAGGGCCAGAATCGTATCATTTTTGCAATGATAATTTTATTAGAAAGTGACAAATACAAAACAAATAAATTGGGGCCCTAGTAATAGTCCAGTAGTGAAGGTGCTCACCTTGCATTTGGTTGACCTTTTGATTCCCAGCACTGCACAGAGTCCCCTGAGTCCGCAAAGTGTGATTTCTGAGTGCAGAGCCAGAAAGAAGCCCTTAGCACAGTGTGCTAACATTTTTTAAGGAAAGGGGCCAGAGAGATAGTACAGCAGGTGGGCCATTTACCTTGCATGTAGCAGACCCAGGTTCAATCGCTGGCATCCCATAGTACCCTAGTACCCAAGCCCACCAGGAGTAATCCCAGAGTGCAGAGTCAGAAGTAACTCCTGAGTTCCGCCAGGTGTGGCCCAAATACCTAAAAAATTGTGGGAGCAGAGTGATAGTACAGTGGGTAGAGCTCTTGCCTTGCATAATTCAATTAGATTTCTTGCATCCCATGAACCATCCAGGAGAGCTCTTGAAGCACAGAGCCAGGAGTCAGCCCTGAGCACTGCTCAGGGAGTGAAAAAGAAAACACAACATTGAGGAGTGTATTCAAGGGTCTGAGCTCAGGGTTTACATGCAGGACCCCAATTTGTTTTCTGGCATCAGAAGAGTGACCCCCAAGCATTGCCTCCTTTGGCTTTCTTCCGACCTCAAACTAGTGAGGTCTTTTATTATCATGGGCCTGGCAGGTTCTGCTCTATAATTGACCATCCCTATAAAGAAAGATCCAGGAAGAGACAGGAGAGCTAGGACTGTGGGGAAGGCTCTTGCCTTGCACCTCCAGATTTGATTTCGCCAGGTGTGATCAAAACAGAAACCAAGGGGCTGGAGAGATAGCATGGAAATAGGGTGTTTGCCTTGCATGCAGAAAGATGGTGGTTCGAATCCTGGCATCCCATATGGTCACCCGAGCCTGCTAGGAGCAATTTCTGAGCATAGAGCCAGGAGTAACCCCTGAGCACTGCCAGGTGTGACCCAAAAACCAAAAAACCAAACTAACAAACAAACAATCAAAAAAATCTCAAAAAACTAAAAAAACAGAAAAACTAGAAACTAAAGAAGAAACCCAGAGGGCTTAGCTAAGGACTCTTCTCTTCCTCCCAATCCTTTTCCCAGAGCACTATGATCTGATAATTCCCCAAAGTTCTTTGTTTTGGGGGTGGGATGTCTACCCAGTTGTATGCTCAGGACTTACTCATGGCTCTGTGTTCAAAGATCCCTTTTGGAGGGTTCATGGGACCCTATGGGATGCCAGGAATTGAACCTGCAGGGATCACTCCTGTCAGGGCTCATGAAACTAGGAGGTGGTGCTGGGGATTGAACCTGGGTTGACTTTTTGCAAGGCTAATGCCCTCTTACTAGTCTATCATGCCCATTTCTTCCAAAGTCTTGTCCCAGAAGCTAACAGGCATGCAGGTTCATTCAAGCTCTTTTCCGGTTTCCCGACAAGAGTCGTAGTCACTGATCGCACATCTCCCTTGCATTCTGGGAGCCCCCACTTCTCCACAGTCACCAGGATATCTCTATCCAGGGGCAAGGTTTTGGGCCCTGGATAGAAATTATGAATCAGGGGCCGGAGAGATAGCATGGAGGTAAGGCATTTGCCTTGCAAACAGTAGGTCAGTTGTTCGAATCCTGACATCCCATATGGTCCCCTGAGCCTGCCAGGAGCAATTTCTGAGCATAGAGCCACGAGTAACTTTTTTTTTTTTTTTTTGGTTTTTGGGCCACACCCGTTTGACGCTCAGGAGTTACTCCTGGCTATGTGCTCAGAAATCGCCCCTGGCTTGGGGGGACCATATGGGACGCCGGGGGATCAAACCGCGGTCCTTCCTTGGCTAGCGCTTGCAAGGCAGACACCTTACCTCCAGCGCCACCTACCCGGCCCCACGAGTAACTTTCTGAGCATAGAGCCAGGAGTAACTTCTGAGCACTGCCAGGTGTGACCCAAAAATCAAAAAAAGAAAAGGAAGGAAGGAAGGAAGGAAGGAAGGAAGGAAGGAAGGAAGGAAGGAAGGAAGGAAGGAAGGAAGGAAGGAAGGAAGGAAGGGAAGGGAAGGGAAGGGAAGGGAAGGGAAGGGAAGGGAAGGGAAGGGAAGAAAGAAAGAAAGAAAGAAAGAAAGAAAGAAAGAAAGAAAGAAAGAAAGAAAGAAAGAAAGAAAGAAAGAAAGAAAGAAAGAAGAAAGAAAGAACTTGTGAAGCAGCAGAGGTTATTTGCCTTGTGTCCTGCCCATCCCATTCAAATCTGCAACATTGCATATGGACATGAGGAGTCGCTCCTGAGCACAGAGCCTGGAAATAACCTGAAGCGAAGGAAGAGGGAGGGAGGGAGGGAGGGAGAGAGGGAGGGAGGGAGGAAGGAAGGAAGGAAGGAAGGAGAAGGAAGGAAGGAGAAGGAAGGAGGAAGGAAGGAAGGAAGGAAGGAGAAAAGAAGGAAGGAGGAAGGAAGAAGAGAAATAAAGGAGAGCAGGAAGGAAGAAAGAAGGGAATGGGAAAGAAGAAAGGAAGGAAGGAAGGGAAAAGAAGGAAGGAGGGGGGCCCGGAGAGATAGCACAGCGGCGTTTGCCTTGCAAGCAGCCGATTCAGGACCAAAGGTGGTTGGTTCGAATCCCGGTGTCCCATATGGTCCCCCGTGCCTGCCAGGAGCTATTTCTGAGCAGACAGCCAGGAGTAACCCCTGAGCAATGCCGGGTGTGGCCCAAAAAACCAAAAAAAAAAAAAAAAAAGAAGGAAGGAGGGAAAGGAAGAAAGTAAGGAAAGATAAATAAGGAAGGAAAGAGAATAGCAAGGAAGAAAGGAGGGAAGGAAGCAAAGAGGGAAAGAAGGAAGGAGGGAGGGGTCAGACTCATAGTACAGTGGATGGAGTGTTTGCCTTCCATACAGCTGACCCAATTTCTATCCACAGCATCCCATATGGTCCCCCGAGCCTGCCAGGAGTGATTTCTGAGCACAGAGCCAGGAGTAACCCCTGAGCACCACTGGTGTGGGGTGGGGGGAGAAGGAAAGGAGGGAAGAAAGGAATGAGGGAGGAAGGGAAAGAAGGTAGGAGGAGACTGGGGACCGTTTTGGCTCCTGTGATGATATCGCCCTGGCTGACAGCCTGAGCAAGCAACCTTCAGCCCCCTATAACCCAGCTGATGAAGAGCTCCCAGGAGACCTGTTGTAATTGTTTCTCCTCTGAGGGCAGGTCGGGTGTTCCAGAGCAAACATTGCCTTTAGCAATCTTTTAGCATCTAAAGGCATCTTGCCCATCTCGACTTCTTTTTTTTTTTTTTTTTTTTTTTTGGTTTTTTTGGGCCACACCCGACATTGCTCAGGGGTTACTCCTGGCTGTCTGCTCAGAAATAGCTCCTGGCAGGCACGGGGGACCATATGGGACACCGGGATTCGAACCAACCACCTTTGGTCCTGGATCGGCTGCTTGCAAGGCAAACGCCGCTGTGCTATCTCTCCGGGCCCCATCTCGACTTCTTCATGTCCTGGTTGGCACCCAACTGGGAAGAACAGTAGTAATCTGGGGCTTCTTCAGTCCCAGTGCTTCTGGTTTCTCAGCCCACTCATACACGCAGTGACCATCCCCTGCACGCTTATCTTCCTCTTTTAGGGAATATTTTGGGGTCCACCTTCACAGCTCTGGACTTCCCGTCCATGCCATCTTCCCTGACCCTTATGCCATTCCAGCACTGGTCAGGAATTTGGGAGGTGCTAGGGATATTCTGGACTCAACATTTGGGGATCATTCCTAGTGGTGCTAGGGTTGCAGGGTAGGCAGGAAGGAACATGTGAGGCCAGAATGCAACCGAGGGACTGCCTACATGCCAAGCATGCTCTCCAGCCCATTTAGCCATCAGTGCAATCCTCAGATGGTAGTGAATCAGGTGACAAAAGTCTTGTTAGCATTATGTGCTTCAAACCCTCTCCAGCCTCAATCCACTCTAGCCTTAAAGCGGAGAGTCTAAAAAGTATTGAAAGAATTAATTTGAACACATCCATCGCCCCAGTGGCACCCAATTCTTCAAACTCAGCTTCAACAAAGCTCCCAGTACCCCCAACTTAACATTTTTAAAAAAATTTTTTTGCAAGTTCTCCTATGGTCTGTTTAGAAGATCCTTTCTTCATTGGGGCCCAGGTGAAGAAACATTCCAGAAGCCTGAACCCAGATGTTAGTCAGTCCTGGCTGCCACTGCAACCCTAGGTTGAAGTCATCACCTTGGCCTCACTGAATTTCTTCACTGAGGAATAGCATACAGGAGCGAGCAAACATTCAACCATGGGGGTGAGGAGGGAATGAGAACGGGGTCTCCGCTTTGGGTGCGTCTCGGGGACTTGCACTTTGATGCCAGCGCACCCATCTTCGAGCTCAGGATAGGATCCTCGGCTCCCGCGCGTGCCCGTGCATGGCCGCGAGCGCGCCTCAACAGGCCACGCCCACTCCTCAAAAAGACACGCCCACTGACACGCCCATGACCACGCCCTCGCATTGCCAAAGGCCACGCCCTCCACAGCGTGGAAGCCAATGAACGCTCGGACCCGCATCCGGGGATCCCGGCGCGGCACCGCCTCCCGCGCACACACGGCCATGGCGGAGGTGAGTGAACGCCGGGGGAGCCGTCCTCACTCGCCCGCTCGTCCTGGCTCGGCAGCCCGGGGTCCTGGCACACGTGGCCCCGTTCCGGGACTCGGAGGCCGGACCGCGCCTGGCCCGTGGCGGCCCAAGAGCTCGGTTGCGGGGTCTGCTGCCGCCCCCGGGCCGAACCCCCTCCCGGCTGCCACATCGCGGGCTGCAGTGCGCATGCGCGGGCGGGCCGGGGGCGCGCGGGAGGGGGCGGGGCGTGCGGGAGGGGGCGAGGCGCGCACCCCATTGAACGCGGACTCGAATCCCTGAACCCCGACTTCTGGGGGGCCCTCGTCCCCGAACCCCTGCCGCCAAGCCTTGGTCCTTGATCTGTATCTCGCTCCTTTCCCTGGTCCCTGAACCCCCAAAGTGCTCTCCGGCCCCTTAACCCATCCTCATCCCTCGGAGGGCCCCCAACATCTGTGCCCACCCCACTTGCCTCCCTTTCCAGCCTCTCAGTCCTAGAGCCCCCAACCCGGTTCCCCATTCTCCAGATCACCGACTTTCACAGCTGACCCCCGACCTGTCAAGTGCAGACCCTCCAGCCCACCATATCTCTTCACCCCAATTCTTGTCTCTTCCCAGCCTCTCTGTGCCCAGATCTAGGCCTCTGAACTCTGACCTCAGTCCCCAACTCCGATTCCCCTCTTGCCCCCTGGCTTCTCATCCTTCATCCCCTTAACTTATGCTGAGCTCATCTCTCGGACCCGGGCCACTGCTTGTATCTAGGTGATTGGTCAATTTGGGGAGTTCACTTGGCAGGTGTGCAGCATGGCTCCCTCTTGCTGGACAGGCAAAGGCCGCCCCAAGACCCTGGAGGCTGGGCCTTCTCCCCTAGTATCCTGTCCCTCTGCTCAGGTTCCACACCCCTCAAGAGAAACCTTGGGTGCATGCCATTGCATGCTGGAATCCCCAGATTTGACCTCTGACTCCCCATTATTGTCCAGCACCCCCTCACCCACCAAAAAAGAAAAAATGGAAGTTCTTGGAACTAGATATACTTAAATTAGATTTCTTTTTTATTTTCGGTTTCAGGGGCCATATAGGCCATGCTTAGGACTTCCTCCTGGCTTTGTGCTCTGGGATTTCTCTAGGCCGGGGTTAGGTGACCCTTTGGGGTGCCAGGGGTTGAACCCAGGTTGGCTGTAAGACACGTTCTCTCCCCAGTGCCTCTGTTCTTTAATCACCAGTAGGGTTGGATTTTTTTTTTTTGGGGGGGGTGGTATCTGGGTCATACTCAGCGGTGCTCCGGAGTTACTCTTGGTTTTGCACTCAGAAATCACTTCTGGAAGGCTTAGGAGACCATATGGGACACCAGGAATCGAACCAGGATCTGTCCAGGGTTGGCCGCTTGCAAGGCAAACGCACTACCACTATGCTATCTATCGCTCATGCCTCCACCAGTAGGGTTGGGGTAGAGATGACTGATGCCCCCACTCCACAGGCGCCAGTTAGCTTCCCGACTGTCTTGGGACATCCCTCCATGTTGGTCTGAGGGGCTGGTGTGGTGCTGGGGGGTGCAGGGATTGAAGCCGGGATGTCAGGTCATGGTCTTGCATGCACGCCTCTGGCCTGTGAGCCCCCTTGGGAATATTGGGCAGGTGGTATGGACTTGCCGAGCTCACAGCCATGCAGGGACATGGGGTATGGGGTAGCGAAGCCGAGCTGAGCTGAATCCCCACCTTGGAGATTGGGGGCTAGGGCCTTGGCTGGGGTTGGTCAGAGCATGCGCACTGCGCAGAGCCCGCCTCCTCGAGGTCTCAGATGGGACATCTCGCGAGGTATCCCGAGGTATCACGCGGTCCCGTGCTGTCCAGCGCTGTCCAAAGTCCATGCTATCCGCCATAAGCCTAGAGCGGAGTCATCCCGCAGACTCCCGCTCCAGTGCTCAGCCTCCAGGCCTTCCCCCCTCCTGCCAACTCCACCAGGTGTGCAGGGCTGACCACGCACAATCCGGGTGACCGATCCCGGCTAACCAGGTAGACCCCGGTGGCAGAGGGAGGTGGTCGGGACCGTGTCTGGTTAACTCAGTCCCCCCAGAACTTAAGTGACGCTACCTGCCGGGTTCTGGGGGTCTTCTGGACCCCATAGGGTACTTTGGGAGCGTGATATGTAGGTTTCCGGCTCCTGGGATACTCCCAGGCCTGACCTCGGTGGTTCTTGTCTAGGGCCCCAGTGGTCGGCACTGCGGCTCGCGAGCCACATGTGGTTCTTTACACTTTTAATTTGGCTCTTCTGTGTGCCGGGCGGCCATTTCAGGAGTCAGAACTCTGCTCCTAGCCTCTGTCAGTGCGCGCCTGTATGGCTCTCTAAATAAATTTCAATCGTGGTTTTGGCGAGATTTTTTTTTTTTTTTTTGGTTTTTGGGCCACACCCGTTTGACGCTCAGGGGTTACTCCTGGCTATGTGCACAGAAATCGCCCCTGGCTTGGGGGGACCATATGGGACGCCTGGGGATCGAACCCTGTCTGTCCTATGGTAGCGCTTGCAAGGCGGACACCTTACCTCTAGCGCCACCTTCCCGGCCCCGGTTTTGGCGAGATTTGGCTCAGTTGAGAAAAAGATTGCCGACCACTGGTCTAGGTCAATGGAGCCTGGAAGGCTATGGGGCTTTGATGGGGCACAGCCCATGTGGCTCTGCACAGTGGCCTCTGTTGGGGTGGTCCGCTAATCATGAGCTCTCCATGCTTCTACCACTTAGGTTGTTGGAGTTTTTGGTTTTGCTTTTGGGCCACACGTGCTCAGGGATCACTCCTGGTAGATTTAGGGGTCCCTATAGGTTGCCAGGAATCAAATCTGGGTGGGCTATGTGCTTTGCAAGAACTTCCCTGCTCTTCTATTGGTCCAGTCCATGGAGTTCTTGTTTTTTTTTTGGTTTGGTTTGGTTTGGTTTGTTTATTGGGGCCCAGTGATTCTTAGGGCTGACTCCTCGAGCTGAGCTCAGGGATTACTCCTGGTGGTGCTGGGAGACCCTATGGGGTGCTGGGGATCAAACCTGGGTCTGCTGCATGTAAGGCAAACATCCTACCTCCCTCCCTGCTTTTTTATTGCTCTAAACCCTGAAACATCTTTTTAGTTGTTTCTACTTTGGGTATAATTCTTTTTTTTTGTTTTTGTTTTTTTTTTGTTTTTGTTTTTTGGGTCACACCCGGCAGCGCTCAGGGTTACTCCTGGCTCCACGCTCAGAAATCGCTCCTGGCAGGCTCAGGGGACCATTTGGGATACCGGGATTCGAACCACCTTTCTTCTGCGTCTAAGGCCAAGGCCTTACCGCTGTGCTATCTCTCCGGCCTCTTTGTGTTTTTTGTTTTGTTTTGTTTTGTCTCGTTTTGTTTTGTTTTCTAGTGGGTGGTGGTGGTGGTGGGAGGGTATACTTCTTGTCTCGTTGAGTCAACTGGTGGAAAGTTGAAACTGAAGTGTCATTGACAGGTGCCTCTTCCAACCTTAGTTCCAGAATATTTTAATTCATCTTGCAGAGTTCCATTTGCATGGAGGTGGTGGTGGGGTACCTCTCAGTCCCTCTGCAGCTTCTGGCACTACAGATTCCCTTCCTGCTTGGGTGTGTGTGTGTGTTCTGGCATCTCTGTCCCCAGGACCCATGTGTGAGAATGGGGGAGGGGGTTCAGTTTGTTCCCTACATGTCATAATGAGTTTTGAATACAGGTGTTGGAGCTGAGGGGTTCCTCGGGCGGGGGCCAGGCTTGTATGTGCTTGCTCTGAGGAACTCCTGTGCACACCCTGCTTATGGCCTCTTTACCACGCTGCTGTGGATGTGACCCCATTACGTTCTAGAGGGGTTTCTGCACAGATCTTGGTGTGTGGCTCAGAGAGTGGCTGCTTTGGGGGGAATCTCCCTCAAATCTCTTTTGCCGGGGAAGAGCTTGATATTCCTTGATTGGTCTCAGGGAGAGACTGCATGGGGTGCAGGCCAGGACTCCCCCTAGCCGCTGTGTCCCTGGCCAGAAACCGCTGAGTGTTGGCAGCTGTCAGGTGCATGCCCCCTATGCCCTCGACAGTACCCCTGCAGAGCCTGAAAGTATGGACCCACCCCCACCCCGGGTCAACTCCGAGACTTGCCAAGGGAGCCCCTTACACTGGCCATGCTGGGACCCAACAGTTGCTGCCTCTTTACAGGCCTCCTCGTTTGACCCGCAGAGCCCGCGCCTGGCCTCGTGCCTCACGCACCACCTGTGCCCCGGGGACCCCGGCGTGCCCACCGCAGCAGGTATCCCTGCCCTTCCCAGGGTCCCAGGAAAGTCCTGGAGCTTTGGGGAACCCCAGAACTGGTGTTTCCCAGCCTGCCCAATGCAAAAGAAGGGGTGGATATTTGAGGGGTGCCACGCATGTCGGACCTCTTTGGCATCTCAGGACAGGGTCGGTGAGGCCTTGGCCTCCCACGTCTCAGGATGTGGCCTGGCCCATGTAGACTACCTGGATGGGATGGTGCTGCCTATCAGCCCATTCAGGCTTTTCACTTCATCTTGATGCCACCTGCCTCTTCCTGGGCCTTCCCGTCCCCTGTCCTGTGTTTCTGGTCAGAGGGTCCTGACAGCCCCAAAGATTGTCCCACCCCAGCATTCGCAGGGCTCCCTCCGGAATGCTGAGCACCAGAGCATGCACACATGTGGACGTGCAAGTGAGCTGGCCCTCCTGTGCATGCCATACAGAACCCCTGATGTATGTGAAATACAGCTTCAGCTGCACATGCAGGTCTACACAGTGCCCACGTGCACACACAGGTCCAGGCATAGACGTGTGCACACCACCCCGTCCCAGCCGCACACACACATGCCCATGCCCAGGGCTGCATGCTGGGCCTGGGTTCTCAGGGCTGGGTTCTGGGCACCCAGGCAACTGGAGTCCTGTTTGCAGTGGTGTCCATGGGCTCTACCGACCACCGCTTCAGCCTTGCTGAGATCTTGGCGCAGAACTACAGTGTCCAGGAAGGCCAAGGGGAGGCAGCACAGGGCCTGGAACAGCCCGACGAGGAGCTGGAGAAGCATTTTGGAGCCCAGGTGTGAGACTGGGGGAGTAGGCAGAGCTTCCAGCTATCAGTGCACCCTGCTTAGCCCTCCACATGCCCAACCATCCCCGTGGGCTCCTGGGGCTTCCTGGGGGTGGGTAAGATCTGGTCCCGCCCCTGGTGGTGCATCATCCTCCAAGAGAGGAACTGACAGCACCTGTTTGAAGAGTGTAGTGGGGAGGGTGGAAAGCTGGGGGACAGTGTTGTCTCTGGTCAGGCCCAGATTCCTCCACTTGGGCCTGGAGGGGATGTGTGGGAGTTGTGCCCAGTTCTGCCTGACAGATATGCTGCCTGCTGCTTCAAATAGGGAAAACTAATTCGAGTCCTTCCCCAGAGCCCCCGACCACACAAAGCATTCCCCTCACCCTGCCCTGGACCCCAGCAGGCCCCCGACCCGGCCCTGCACCCCCAGAGGACGGACATGCCCCTGGAGGAACTGCTGGCGCTCTACAGCTATGAGGCATCAGACCCCGTCTCTGATCGTGACAGTGAGGCCAGCGAGGTGGCCACTCACCTCCCAGACATGACCCTGGACAAGGTGGGGCGCTGCTACACCCTGCACCATAATCAGAAGCCCCCTTGGTGTGTCTCCCCACAGTTGCAGACTTCCTGGCCCTACCAGGAAGTCCTACCAGGCAGGGATCCCTGCCGGATCCCCCAATCTCCTCCTACCCCCATGATGCAGTCCTTAGGAAGCAAAGCTGCTGCCCACACCCTCTTCTCTGCCCAGGAGCAGGTCACTCAGGATTTACTGTCTGGGGAGGAAGAGATGCAGCCGGTGGCCGAGGATTTCCACCCTCCCGTCGCTTCTGTTACGGCCCACGATGCCCCTGGCCTGTTCCCGACCCAGAGCGGAGGTGGGGGCAGCTTCAATGAGCCCCTGGGTGCTTCCAGCCTGCCTGGCCTGGGAATGGAGTGGGGCTTTCAGGGCGGCATCCTCAGACCAGCTTCAGGGGCCTGACCTGAGCCCCCTTTTCAGGAGGGAGTGGGGTGGGGCTGCCCAGTCAGTGTCAGGACATGCCCTCATCCCTCTGCCCCTAGCCCGCTTCCTAGCTGACGCTGGTGCTGACAAGGAACCGTCATCCGACACCGAGGAAGATCCTCTGCCTGCCAACAAGTGTAAGAAGGTAACGTCCTCCTGCACCCCTGGGTACCATCGCCACAGATCCCAGGGGTTCCCCTGCGGATCTCAGAGGGACTCACACTGCCTCCGCAGGAGATCATGGTGGGGCCCCAGTTCCAGGCCGACCTCAGCATCCTGCATCAGCACCGCCAGGGAGAGAAGAGTGAGTGGGTTGGAGGTGTGGGTGGAGACCTGAGGTTGTGGGGGGACCGGAGGTGTGGGAGACCAGGAAGCAGGAAATGCCCGATGCTTCATCCCTCAGGGTCCTGTCACTATCCACCCAAACCCAGATCCCACCTTCTGTGTCTCTGCCTGGGGTACTCCACCCCGCCCCTGCCCCAGTGGCCCCCACTCTTGCCCCTTGTGTCTGTCCATCTTCTGAGGAACTTAGCCAGCATGAAACTCTCCTTTTCTTTATTGTTTTTTTTGGGGGGGCACAACCAGCAATGCTCAGGGCTCTGCTCTCAGGAATTATTCCTGGTGGGGAATTCCTTGGGGGACCTTGTAGGAACCTGGGTCCGCTGCATGCAAGGCAAGCTTCTTCTCTGCTGTCTTTATCAGTCTGGCCCCAAGCCCTTGTTTTTCTTAAAGTCCTTAGTTGCTTTTCTTTCTCTGGGAATACTTGCTGGTCCTTTCCAAGGACTGTATACACGTATACACATGCGCACATGCCCTTGTTGTGACATTTTCCTTTCGACTTCACTGGGGTTTCCTGTGGCCCCAGCAGGTCTAGCCCTGCCCTTGTTCATTGCTTTTGGAGAAGCTGCAGCCCCACCCTGTCTCATTCCAGGGTGCTGCACCCCCATCCAGAGGGACACAGTCATAGGTCTGCCCTGGTCCTTGCCTGCCCCACCCGTGGCCTGGGCCCCCTCAGTTGCTCTGACCCCTGCTTTTCCGCAGTCTATGAGAATGAAGACCAGCTCCTCTGGGACCCCAATGTCCTCCCAGAGCCGGAGGTGGAAGAGTTCCTGTACCGGGCAGTGAAGCGGCGCTGGAACGAGTCTGCAGGGGTGCAGGTCCCTGAGGGCGAGACGGTGAAGGACAGTGAGCAGGTGGGCACCCCAGGAAGGGCAGGAGAGACCCGCTTAGCATGGCCTGTGCGTGGTGTCCTGGCTCCTGCCCCAATGGGGCAGGCACGTGAGGTCCCGGGTGGGACAGTCACTGTGCCCGCCAGCAGGCGCTGTATGAGCTGGTCAAGTGCCGCTTCAATGCAGAGGAAGCGCTGCGGAGGCTGCGCTTCAATGTCAAGGTGGTCAGAGGTGAGTGCCCAGCCAACCCTCATCCTGCGCCCCCCCTTCCCCGAACCCAGCCCTTCTTCGTCACCCCACCCTTTCCCTCACTAGTCCTATCTGTCACCTCTGGCTTCTTATTAGCCACGCCCTTGCCAATGCCCCTCCCTCACATTTACTCCACCCCTTTCGCCTTTGCCCTGCCCCTTATCTGCACGCCCCGCTCCTTTCCCCACCTCTTCCCATTTACCCGCCCCTCCACGGCCATGCCCCTTGCAGAGGGCATGTGTGCGTGGAGCGAGGAGGAATGCAGGAACTTTGAGCATGGCTTCCGAGTACATGGCAAGAACTTCCACCTGATCCAGGCCAACAAGGTGAGACCTGGGACCTGGCTGCCTGGTGCATTCAGACAGAGGCCTGCAGGCTTAGGAGGCACCCACCGCTCCTCGAGACCTGGCCAGAGGGACCCTGAGGTTTTTGCCCCTCAAGCTGCCCCCTACTTTGCCCCATAAGGCCAAGTGCCCCATCCTTCCCAGCCCTGTGGGAGGAGCCCTGTCAGACATGGCTCTAGCGACCTCCCCTTCTCTCCAGGATGCTGTAGAGACACCTCTTGGGTGTTTCCTGCCATGTGGGTTCTGAGTAGAATCTGGGTGCTAGGAACCCCACCCCCCCCCACTGTGTCTGCGGTGACTTGGGACACCACTTCCCAAGGTGCCCCCATCCTGGGCTGTGCCATCCGAGGGATCTGGGACCGGATGTTGCCATTCCCGGTGTGGTGTGCTGAATGCCCCATTGCCTGGCCCCAGGTGCGCACACGCTCAGTGGGCGAGTGTGTGGAGTACTACTACCTGTGGAAGAAGTCGGACCGCTACGATTACTTCTCTCAGCAGACCCGGCTGGGCCGCCGGAAGTACGGGCCTGCAGGGACCACGTGCGTGAGCCCCCAAGGCTCCTGGGCAGCAGGAGGGGAGGGTGGTGTCTGGTCCACCCAGAACCAGGTATGGAGCCCTGAACTGGTATGCCAGGGCTCCTAGTTGCTAGTCACGAAGCGTGCACCTCTACAGGGACCCAGACCAGGATCTGGATGGTGGAGACCCAGAAGGCCCGGGCCGCTCCCGCAGCTCGCCACCACTGCCCCCTGGCACTGCTAGCCTGGGTGCCGAGCCAGACCCCCTGGCACAGATGCGCTTGGGTGAGTGTGGGCAGAGTCCCCCATGGCACTTCTTCCTCACCCATGGGGGATGCTCAGGCACCAAGGCAGTAGGGAGCTGTTGATGCTGGGACACCCTGCATGCTGCCCTATGCCCAGAAGTGGGATCCCCTCTTAGGGCCCAGATGCTGGGGGTCAGGGCTGATCCCACTGGGGCAGAAATTCACTTTTAGTTTCCCATGAGGTTTGAGTCTGTGCTGTGGGGGCCCCTGGAGCCAGGCCCCACCTATGTACTACAGTGTCCTGCCCATGTTTCTGTGTCAGCCTCTCCTCGCCCATCTCCTAGTGTTCACAAGGAAACTCTTCTGGGTCTGAAGGCACAGGGCTCCCCGAGGTCCTGCCCTCAGCTCTGTCCCTTCTCCCCCCTGCAGAATCGCCTGGTGCCCACGGTGAACCCCTGTCAGGTTCCAGTGACCTGCCCTGTTTGGAGCCCGGGACATGCCCCTGCCCGCTGCCAGATGCCCCTCCGGCTGAGCCCCTGCCCCAGCGGTCCCCCCTGGCCCTGTGTCCCCCAGCTGTGGCCACCCCAGAGCCCAGCCCTAGCCCCGACCTGGCCATGGACCTGGCAGTGCCTGGGAATCTCCCGGACGACGCATCTCTGCTGCCTGGCCATGCCCACGGGGAGCCTGCACAAGTGGCTCTGGCCGTCACTGACTTCGAGCTCCTTGGCCTTGGGAACGTGAATGTGAACCCCTTCTTGGCCACCCGGCCCACGTGCCCAGCGCCCGGCTTGCACTCAGAGCCTCTTTCGCAGTGAGTGCAGGATGGTTTGGGCCCAGGGGGGCGGGGGAGCCGGCCTCAGCTCTGTGTGTTGGGTTCTTGGGTCCCCACCTTTCATCTGGCTCCTTTTGTGTTTCTTTTGACTAGGTAAAACACTCACATGGTTCCCAACCCAAACAGGTACCGCTGTACCCCAGGCGCAGGGACTGAGCTGCCGGGGGGGCTGGGCGCCCAGCTGACCCTGCTCTCTCTCTCTCTCTCTCTCTCTCTCTCTCTCTCTCTCTCTCTCTCTCTCTCTCTCTCTCTCCCCCCTCCTTTCTTCCCCCTCATTCTCTCTTCTTCTCTTTCTTCCTCCTCTCCCTCCTCTCTTGCTTCTTTCTCTCCCCCATCCTCTCTCTGTGTGTCTCTCTGTCTCTTTCGCTCTCTCCCCCGCAGCTGTAATGTGATGACGTGTTGATGCCCAGCCGAAGGCGGGCTTGTGAGATGTGAGGCCCAGACAGGATTTGGGGCCCCCGGGGCCTGGCCGTCTTCCCGACCCTCCCCTTCTCCTGGGCCTTGGGGGCCGCTGCCTCTGCTTCAGAACACGTCAGACTCGTCAGAGACTTGGGGTGTGCGTGGCACGCAAGGGCCTGGCCGCCCCCCCCCAGACTGGTACCTCGGTGCCCAGCACGCAGCCCCCTACGTGGGATGGCGCCAGCTTGTCGGGTCTCCGCAGCAGGGAAGGACCTCACTGCCCTCCCCAGGGGGAACCGGATGGACCCACCTATGGACAGACACGCCCACAGTCAGACTCATCAATGGACGGACAGGGCGGGATGCCCCCACCCTCACCCCCACCAGCAGCCTTTGTCCGGGGCGCCCTCGACACCCTGCGGGCTGGTCCCCCACCCCAGCAGGGGCCCGGCAGCTGCCTTGCGTGCCAAACTGTGGGGCTCAGAGCCATATACCTCGACAGATGCCGCCCGGCCCCCCCACTTCCTCCCTTCTCTCCACTTCAGGAAATGCCGCACTTTACTGCCCCCGGGGGCCCTCCTGCTGCCTCAGGGGGTCAGAAGACGGGGACTTATACCCTTGAGTCCATCCTGCCTCTATTCTGTGACCCCCCCATTCTGTTGGAAGCTCCCCAGGCGTTGTTTGGGGTCCTGGCCCTCCACCTCTCCCCCCAAGCCGCCCTCCTTTTATTTATGTTTCTGTTTACAAAGCCGAGTGGGGTCCTCCCAGGTGGGGGGCTGAGCAGCGCCCTCCTGCCCACCCCCCCTGGGTATCAGCAAGGGGAGCCAGCCATGCCCTGCTCACTCCCCATGCACCCCAGGACCACACTGTGACATGATGACTGCCTTTACCCCTCTTTGCTGATTTTATTTATTATTAAATTTGAGTCAAAGCTGTTACTGCCTTCCATGATGCTTCCAGGGTACCTCGCTTCCCAACTTCTGCTGACACAAGACTGAAGAGCCCCCAGTTGGCCAGGCCCAGACTCCCCTGCTTTGGAATACCTTTCATTGCTATGAGGGGCTGTGCCTGTGTTGTCCCCCCCCACCCCCCAAGTCTAGCTCTTGGTTTTTTGGGAGGTGGCCAGAGTGGAGTTGGGGTGTGTGTGTGAGATACAGCCTGGCCCGTGGGTAGGGGACGCTGACCCCAATCCCAATCTTGCACCAGGGTTTAATCCAGCCCACGGATTGATGATCCTGCAGGTAGGGGGCTATGCAGGCTCACCCCCTTCCCTGAGACCCTGTCTCATTAGCCCCCCTCAGCTCCATCTCAGGGCTGGCCCAGTTGTACCTTGCTGCCTTTGCAGGAAACCCTTTCTATAAGGATTTTGGGGTCACTATTGGATAGTGTTGGTTCACCTTGGAACTCCCTTCCCCAGATGGCTGGCCCTATGGAGAGGGCAACTACAGCTTTTAGGAGTGCCCACAGTGTGAGGAGCCTTGAAATTCCTCCCAGGGTTGACTGCAGAGGAGAAACCTGGGTCCTTCTCCCTCTAGGACTTGGGGCACTGTTTCTAGCTTGCAAGGGGCAGGAAGAGTCCTCAGGCTCCCCTCCTAGGCCTGCAAGAGTGGAGGTGCCAGGTCTGGGGGTGGAGGGTGTTCCTGTGTGGCTCCAGTTCGATCCCTGGCATCCTGCCCGAGCCTGCCAAGAGTGACTCCTGAGCAGAGTTTCGAGTAAACCCTGAGCACCTCCTGGTGTGGCCCAAAAGGACCTATCGATACAAGCCTACACTGAATCCAACTGGACAGGACCTGTGGACCCGAGTTCACAAACTGGGCTGTACCCTTGACCTCCAAGGGGCCATCCATCACCAAGATTAGGGCTTCTGGGGCACCTACGGGGGTGCCAGTAGGATCCTAGCAGCCCTCTTAGTGTGATGGGATGTGCCCTTCTGGAAACTGGGGTGGGATGTCAGCCCCTTAATAAACCCAGGAGCAGCGTCCAGCGTCCAGAATTGAGGCTTGGGCCCTGCAGGAGCGCAGGGAACTTCGATGCGCCCCTCTTCTGCTCACTTTGGAGGCACCAGCCTGTTTCCCCTGGAGTTCACATGGAGGCGCAACGGAGGAAGAGCAGAGGCTGTGGGTCCGGGAACGTCCCCGCGCGCCCCACTCTGTCCTCCGGAATCCCAGGGGGTGGGGACTGCCACCTGGGCGCGCGGGCTCCCAACTCCATGTGCCCCGATCACCCCACCTGCCGGGGCAGAGGCTGAGGGCTGACAGCATCCCGTGCTCCCCACTAGCCGCACTCCCGGGGTCCCCAGCGACTCCCAGCACGCGGGGCTCCCGAGCGCCCGGGCGGGGCGGGTGCAGAGTCCGCCCCGGTCCTGGGGCGCCCCGCCCGCTGCCTCCTCCGCCACCACCGCCGCGCCCCGGCCCTCTCCGCCCTCTCCACGGCCCCGGCCATGTGACCCGCGGCCCAGCCGGGACGCGACGGGACGGGACGGGACGCGCGGGGGGTCGTGGGCGCGGCCCGGGCCGGGGGCGGCATGCAGCGGAGGTGGGTGTTCGTGCTCCTGGACGTGCTGTGCGTGCTGGTCGGTAAGAATCGGGGTTCCGGGGTGCGGGGCCCGTTCCCGGGCTGCACGCGGAGGGCCGGAGGGCTGCACCCCAAATCCTGGGGGGCTTTCCTAGAGGTGGAGAAGTTTGGGGTGCAGCAGCAGCAGCTCGACCCTCAGTTTGTCCGGCGCGCGCGAGCCTGGAACTCAGGAAAGGGGGTACCCCGATTCCTCCCCAGCGCTCCCTAGCCCCCCAGCCCGATTGCTGCAGGAAGCCGGGACTGAGGCGCCCCAACCGTCCCGTCCCCCCTTTCCTGCCTTCCCCGCCCAGCGGGTGATTCACCCCGGCTGGGACCGCGGGCTGGGGCGCGACCCGGTTGGGGGGCGCGGCCACTGGTTCCTGCAGGGAACCAGCCCCTCCGTCCCCGGCCGGCTAGAACCGAGACACCCCTCTAGACCGCCCCGGGGACTCGAACCCACCCACGGGCCTGTCTGTCTGTCTGCGGAGCGTCTGGGACTGTCCCCGCGGGCCTGGGAAAGGCTGGGGCCTCGGGCCGCTGGGAACTGGGGGCCGGAGGCTGAGCCTCAACCTGTCGGGCCGGTTTGTGGGCCAGGTTGGGGGAGGGGGCAGCCTGAACCCCCCCCCCAGGGTCCGGGGGAACAAAGACCGAGTGTTTGCTCCGGGGCATTGGGACAATGCCACCCGGGGGGGGGGGGAAGGGAGCGGCGGACCTAGAGTGAACCCCCGCCCACCCCACCACCCATTCCTGCGCCTCTGCTGAGGATCCAGGGGTGCCTAGGAGGAGGTTCGGCTTCCACATCGTCCAGGGAGACTCCCTTCTGGGGCTAGGCCTGCTTTCTAGGGGAGAATGCACCCCCTGGGGGGCACCTGCCTGCCCCCGAAGCCCCCAGGCCCTCTGTCCCGCGGATTGTATGGAAACACTATGGGCCAGACCTTGAGCCTAGGCCAATCATTAAACCAGCCAGATCCCGGGGTGTGAGTGTGTAGGGGTGAGGGAGGCTGGTGGGGGGGCTGGGCTCAGAGAGGTTTAAGCTCCTTCTTAGGTCACACAGCCCTGCGGAGTCGCAGAGGCTCAAAGCTCTAGAAGCTTTTCCGATGGGGTGGTCAGGAGAGCGGAAGTGTCTGCGAGGGGACTTGTGTCCTGCCTGCCCCCCCAGGAGGGGGAATCAGGTTCCAAGGGGTTGGCTTGACCACCAGGCTTCCCTATCCTGGAGATCTGGGGGGTTGAGGGGGGTGTCTCCTCATCTCTTCTGGACCCTCCTGAACCCCTGAACACCACTCCTAGCAAATCTACAGTCTTTATTGGGGCAGACTTTTTTTTTAGTTTTGGGTCACACTCAGTGCTTAGGGATCACTCCTGGCGACACTTGGGGGGCCCTGTGGGTTGCTGGGGGGGGAATGGAACTGGGGTCATTATTCATGGGTAAGGCTAGCGTCCTCCCCACTGTACCGCAAATCTGCAAATCTACAATCTTATCACCTCTCCTCCCTGCCCTTCCCAGCTCCACCTCAGGTGGGGACCTGCCTCCTTGAAAGGTGTCCGCCTGCCTGGTTCCTGCCTGGTTTCTGGGGGTGGGGGAATCCTTACCTAGGCTGTGCTGGCTAATGGGGTGCGGGAGACCTCATATTTGCCCCCCCCCAAACAGAATTGGGGCTGGTGGGGAGAGGAGTATATGAGTCTGATCCTCTGCCTGCTGTTGAAGTTCCTGGGTGCCCCACCCTTTCCTCACTGTCCTCCACCCTTTGGGGGGGGGGCGGGCAAAGGGCACTGACTGGGCCCTGGCTTGGTCTCTGCCTATCGGGAAGGACCACACCTATCACCTTCCAGTACAAAGTGTGAATCTTTGCACCCAGCTCCCAGGCCAGGCCTGGGGCGGTTCACCAAGTCTTGTTCCTAGGGGAACAACCACTAGGGCCCAGGTTTTCCGGGTGCCCCAAAGTGACAAGCCAGAGGGGGACAGCGGGGCTGGAGCCTTGTCTGGGGCTAACCTGAGGTTGATGGAGACGCACCGGGCGCCGCGATCTCACCTTGACCAGAAGGAGGCGCTGTGGCAACAGGGAGAGCCAAGTTGGGGGCCATCCTGGGGTTACTTTTTCTTTGCCTTCCCTCTCCCTCCACAGCCTCCCTGCCTTTTATCATCCTGACGCTGGTGAACAACCCATACAAGCGAGGCTTCTACTGCAGCGATGACTCCATCCGCTACCCGTACCTGCCGGACACCATCTCCAATGGGTTCATAGCTGGTTTCACCACTACTGCCACCATTGTCCTCGTAAGGGCGGGGTGGGGAGTCCAGCTCTCAGATTGGGGGATCAGGTGAGGGGGACAGCCCTAGCTCCAAATACTACAGAGAGGAGGGTACTTGCCTTACATGCAACCAGCCTAGGCATCTGGGAGCACTGCCAGGAGTGATCCAGGCGTGATCTCTGAGCACAAAGCCAGAAGTAAGCTCTGAGCACTGCCTGGTGTGGCCCAAAAGCCAAACAGAAAACAGATCCGAGAGGGCTAGAACCTGGGAGAGGAGGTCCAGCCCCACACCTGGACCCCTGCCTGAAGCCCTGGCTCCCTGTCAGGTCTCCATCGGAGAGGCCTACCTGGTTCACTCCAACCGACTCTACTCCCGCTCCGATTTCAACAACTATGTGGCTGCTGTCTATAAGGTCCTGGGAACCTTCCTATTTGGGGCTGGGGTGAGCCAATCCCTGACTGACCTGGCCAAGTATATGATCGGCCGCCTGCGTCCCTGCTTCCTGGCTGTGTGTGACCCCGACTGGAGCCGCATCAACTGTTCAACATACGTGCAGGTGGAGACTGTGTGCAGGGGCAGCCCTGCCAATGTCACTGAAGCCAGGTGGGTGGGGTGCATGGGTCGGGCGGGGCCAGCGGCTGGGTGGGGAGACCCCTTTTGGGTGTTTTGGTCTTGCTCTAACCCACCTCTCCAGACCCAATTCCCTCCCTCCCTCCCTCCTTTCCTTCCTTCCTTCCTTCCTTCCTTCCTTCCTTCCTTCCTTCCTTCCTTCCTTCCTTCCTCCCTCCCTCCCTCCCTCCCTCCCTCCCTCCCTCCCTCCCTCCCTCCCTCCCTCCCTCCTTCCTTCCTTCCTTCCTTCCCTTCCTTCCTTCCTTCCTTCCTTCCTTCCTTCCTTCCTTCCTTCCTTCCTTCCTTCCTTCCTTCCTACCTTTCCTTCCTACCTTTCCTCCCTCCCTCCCTCTCTCCCTCCCTTCCTTCCTTTCTTGTTTTTGGGTCATACCCGGCAGTGTTCAGAGCTATGGACAAAAATCACTTTCAGGGACTAGAGCCATATAGCACAGAGGAAGAGCATTTGCCTTGCATGCTGCTGACTCGGATTCGATTTTCGAGGTCCCTGGAGTTCAGTAATCCCTTAGTACAGGAGTTTGCCCTGAGCTCCTCCGGGTGTGACCCCCAAATACCACACTCTGGTCAGCTTCCCTGGGGATCCCATTTGCTGTCTTGGGGTTTCCTCATCGTTTCCTATCGTTAGATGTCAGTTGGCCCCCAAGATTTCACTATCGGAAGAACCAAGTTAAAGCTTGCGTGTCCGGGGCTGGAACAATAGCAGATAGGGTGTTCATGTGGTCCCTAGAACCAGCCAGGAGTAATTTCTGAGCTCAGAGCCAGGAGTAAGCCCTGAGCGCCCCTGAGTGTGGCCCCCCAAAAACTTGCTGATTTTCGGGGACCCCCTCCTTAGATTCAGCACTTGCCTCTCCTCACTTCCCCCCACCTCCAGGTTGTCCTTCTACTCCGGACACTCGTCCTTTGCGATGTACTGCATGGTGTTCTTGGCTGTGAGTCTCGGTGACTTGGGAGAGGGGTCCCCCTTTCTGCAGGGGGAGGCGTGGGCTGGTCCCCGTGACTTCAAGCCTGACTCCCCACACCTGTCCCCGCAGCTCTACGTGCAGGCGCGACTGTGCTGGAAGTGGGCCCGTCTACTGCGACCCACCGTGCAGTCCTTGCTCGTGGCCTTCGCCCTCTACGTGGGCTACAGCCGTGTGTCGGACTACAAGCACCACTGGAGCGACGTTCTGGCCGGGTTCCTGCAGGGGGCGCTGGTGGCCGGCTTCACGGTGAGCTCTGGGGCACCCCACTTCTCCCTGCCTGCCCCTGGCCCTTTGCTCCTTTTTTGTGGGGGCGGGGATCGGGGATCACACCCTGCAGCGCTCAGGGGGTTACTCCTGGCTCTATGCTCAGAAGTTGCTCCTGGCAGACTCAGGGGACTATTTGGGATGCCGGGATTTGAACCAATATCCTTCTGCATGCAAAGGCCCTACTATCCATGCTATCTCTCCTACCCCGCCCTTTGCTCCTTTATCTGTTCTCCGGTTCTGTGCTCTTCTTTGCAAGGTTCTGGCTTTTCCGGAGTCTAGCCGGCGCCCCGCCCCTTCCAAAGCCCCGCCTCCCTGTCCTGCATAGCCCAATCAGCTTCCCTGCTTCCATCTTTCCCCGCCCCTAACAAAGCCCCGCCCCTGCCATGCGTAGTCCAATCAGCTCTCGCTTTTATCTTTTCCCGTTCCTTAAAAAGCCCCGCCTTCCCTTCCCTGCGTAGTCCAATCAGCTCCCCCGCTTTCATCTTTCCCCGCCCCTTACAAAAGCCCCGCCTCCCTATACTACATAAGCCCAATCAGCTCTCTCCTTTCCATTTTTCCCCGCCCCCAGGTTAAGTACCTTTCAGACTTCTTTAAAATGCGGCCCTGCCTGGAAGTGGAAGACCAGGAGCGACCTCCCCGCGCATCCCTGCCACTGGGCGAAGGGACCACCACTAGCAACCACTATGTGTACCCGGTTTCCTCCTCTTCTTCCTGAGACCGCTGCTATCAGCCAAAGGGGTGCAGCATGTCCTGGCAGGCCCAGGGGCATCTGAACCCCCATTCCTGCCGGGGACCACCCTCAGCGCCCCAGGCACACACCCCTTTTGTAGGATGGGGAAGGGGACCCTGAGGACAGGTGCCTGATGTTTTGTAAACTGTAAATGGATTTTTAGTAAAATCAACCTCATGCCATCCCCGAGCCTTTGTCCTGCCCCTTTGGAGGATGGGGCTAGAGAGAAGGTGGGGCTCCCTAGTGGTGCACCAAGGTGAAAAGATTGCCCCCCCCCCCTGGTTCCCCTTTTGAGTCACAAGGAGCCCCAACATGCTCCTGCCAGATAACTCAGAATGAGTCCAACGTTTGTTTTGGGGTCACATCCGAGCGGTCCTCATTATTCCTGACTGCACTTGGGGATCACTCCTGCTAGAGCTCAAGGGATCCTATGGGATGCCGGGGATCAAACCTGGGTCAACCACATGCAAGGCAGGTACTCTTCCTGCTATTCTATTGCTCCTGCCCCCAAATGTTATCTCTGAGGATTATCCTGGAGTACTAAGTAAAGAGCAGTAGCCCCTGAGCATGTCCAGGGTGGCCCCCAAAACCAAACAGCTGGGGACATGGTGGTCTTGTGTCCCCAAATGAGTGTCAGCGGTGGCTCTTCAAGTAGGGGCTAGAGAAGAGCTAGTGGGGGCAGGTCCCCAACATGTATCCTTCTGAGGGGGACCCCAGCACAAGGGTCTTCTTTTTCTGATCTTCCTGACTCAGTCTTTCCTCTCCTCTTAGTGGAGTACCAGTCCTCATCATTCACTGAGAATCAGTACTCATTCTTACTGAATACCATTCCTCCTCCCTCCTAAAGTATCCTTACCTTTCTTTTCTTTTCTTTTCTTTCTTTTTTTTTTTTTTTTTGGTTTTTGGGCCACACCCGGCGATGCTCAGGGGTTACTCCTGGCTCTGTCTGCTCAGAAATAGTTCCTGGCAGGCACGGGGGACCATATGGGTCACTGGGATTCGAACCAACCACCTTTGGTCCTGGATCGGCTGCTTGCAAGGCAAACGCCGCTGTGCTATCTCTCCGGGCCTTTCAAGTATCCATTCCCTCTCCTCTTAACTGAGTACCAGCTCTCATTCCTGAGTACTTCTCTCTTACCTACCTGAGTACCAAAATATAAACAAAGAAGCAAACAAGAATCTGTTGTCTGTCAAGAGGCAGAGCTTTGGATTTATGATTTATTTATTTAGTCACATCTAGTGGTGCTCAGGGGTTACATCTGGTTCTGCACTCAAGGATCACTTCTGAAAGACTCAGGGGCTCCTATGGGTTACCAGATATTAAACCTGGGTCAGCTTCATGGAAGGCAAGTGTCTTACTTGCTGTGCTATCTCTCCAGCCCTGATAAAGAATATTTTGGGGATCATGAGTGAAAGGACAGCAAGTAGGGAGCTCACATTGCATATGGCCTATCCAGGTTCAATTCTCAGCAACCCTGTTCCTCAGCTCTGGCTAAGAGTGGTCCTGGAAACTGGTTGATGAGTTTGGTGTTGGGGGATTGTATGTTTGAACGTATCCCTAAGTAACTGTCAATCATAGAATCATAGCACCTCAATTAAAAAATATTTTGGATGGGGATCGGAGAGATAGCATGGAGGTAAGGCATTTGTCTTTCATGCAGAAGGTCCTTGGTTCAAATCCCGGCATCCCAATTGGTCCCCAGTGCCTGCCAGGAGCAATTTCTGAGTGTGGAGCCAGGAGTAACCCCTGAGCACTGCCGGGTGTGACCCAAAAAACAAACCAAAACAAAACAAAACAAAAAATTGGAGAGCCAAGGATGTACCTGTGTGAGGCCTGGATTTTACTCATGGCCTTGTACACACCCTCCCAAAAGAAACGAACTGAGGGCCATGGATGAGACTTTTAAAATATATATAAACAGTGCAACTGCTGAGTAATGCAGGTTAGCTTTTGATCAAATTGAAAGCAAGTTCAAAGGAAAAATTAAAGTTTATGGAAGAAGACACGTAATAAAAGTGAGCTTCGGAATGTGCAGAAACAAAGCACGGGAAAGGGAACTATTAATAATGACCTTGGGTGGGGAGATGACTCAAAGGGCTGGGGTACAGCCTTGGAGAGTGTGAGGAAGATGGAGTTTGATCCAGAACCCAGAATGATCGCTCAAACACCATCAGTGGATGGGATCAGAGCGGAGAGTACGTAGCAGAGGAGGTTGCTTACTTTCCATACAGCTGAGTTGGTTTAACCCCTGGCACCCCAGGGCCCTGAGTCTGCCAGGAGTTATCCCTGAGAGCAGAATCTAGAGTAAGTCCTGAGCATCACCTGGTACAAAATAGAAAAGACTCCACAATAGCAGGAGAAATCCCACCCCAAACCGTCACCAAAGTAGGATTAACCACAAGTATCTCTGGGTATGTCCTAAACAAAAGCAGCAGGGCCAGCAAGATGGCTCAATGGGCTGTGCATATGACAGCCCCAGGTTTTATTCCTGCACCACATGGCCCCTAAGCATTATCCTGAATAACCCCTGAGCACTGAGCCTGGAGTATGTATGCCCTGAACACCAAGAATGGCTGGAAAAATAAAACAGCAATATAAAACAAAACCAAAACAGCCACAACTACAAAATGATTTTGGTTGAGTTTCAGAAAGCAGGAAAAAGATGGGATGTCTAAACAATTTATGAGGTTAAAAAAGTTTAGGGAGGGAGTAGAAATAGTACAGTAGGTAGGGTTTTGGTCTTGAACACGTCTGATCGGGGTTCAAATCCCAACACTAATGAGCCCCCCCCAAGAGTCATCACTGACAACAAAAACAGGAGTAAATATTGGCCCTAGCACCCCCACCCACAACAAGGCAGAAGTGATAACATCGGGAAGGATTTGAACTTCTGCATGGTTGAATCTCTGGCAGGAGTCCCGGAGGAGTGAGGCCTGAGCACTCAGAGGGTGTGGCCCCAAAATCGAAAGAGAAAAAAAAGTACAAGTTTTTCTGGGACTGGAAGACACTTGCTTTGTATGTGGCTGACCTGGGGGTTTGATCCTTGGCGCCTCGTAGGATCCCCAGAGCCTCACTAGTACTATGGGGAAGCAACAGGATCTTTCCATCACAGGGTCTCAGGGGTTCAAGACCCCTCCTAATCTGCAAGCCTCTCCCCTCCTCAGTACCAGTCGCAGGTGCATAGGCTTGTGGGAAATGTAGTCTGAGTTGTAGTTCCCCCAGGAAACTCCTGCAGCAGTACAACCACACCCACACTTCGGAGCCTCGCCCCCTCAATGGCATTACCCACTTATAGTGCGGCCACGCCCATTCTACAGCCAAGCTCCATCTCTTAAGTCTCTTGCCACTGCTGGGAAGTCATGGTGGATTTAGGTCCTGAGGCTGGAAGGGAAGGAGAAATGCAGGCTGAGGGTGAAAGGGTGGAAGTAACAGCTGGACCTGCCATGTGCCGGTGGGGGTCTGCAGGAAGGGAATGGAGGCCTTGATGTGGGTTCTGAGCAACACTGCAAGCTCAGATCTTTGAGAGTGGATGCATTAATGGTACCCACTTCCGAGGTGGCGCTGGATGTGCCCCCTGAGATGCTGGTGCCCGCACACTTGCTGGGTTCACTCCATGAAATGGTCTGGACTCACTCTAGTCTCTGCAGCAGGCTGGTCTGACCACAGCAATCGCATCAGGACTTTGGCCAGCAGGGGATAATCTATATATACTTTATAGAGCTGAAGCAGGAGATATGGGGCACAAACTCAGAAAGATTGGGGGGCAAGGGTAGTATAATGGGGAAAGGCATTTGAGCCCTTGTCTCCTATATAATTCCCTGAACACCACCAGGAGTGATTCCTAAGTGCAGAGCCAGAAAAAATCCTTATTTATTTTTTGGTTTTTGGGACACACTCGGTGACGCTCAGGGGTTATCCTGGCTATGTGCTTAGAAGTCACTCCTCGCTTGGGGGGACCTAATCCAACAATGGATTAGGGACGCCCGGGGATCAAACCGCAGTCTCTCCTAGATTAGCTTGTGCAAGGCAAACACCCTACCGCTTGCGCCACTGCTTCGGCCCCACCAGGAAAATTCTTGAGCTTTTTGGGGTGCTGTCCACAAACCAAAATAACCAAAAGTGTGATGCCCTGACCACTCAGTAATTTCCCTGGTCCTGTTCAATGAAGGTTTTTGGGGGTTTTTGTTTTGTTTGTTTGTTTGTTTTTTGCACACATGCCTTTCCCGAGAGGAGTAACCATGCGAATTCTGACCAGCCAGGGGGTGAGTGAGATCCTCCACCCCTCCAGCGTGCAGAAATCGCTCCTGGCAGGCTCGGGGGACCATATGGAATGCCAGGATTCAAACCAATGACCTTCTGCATGAAGGCCTTACCTCCATGATATTTCTCTGGCCCCCCTGGGCTGCTTTTTTCAGTGATGGTTTTATGACCCTATTGAACATGTCCTCCAGAGCGAGTCCACTGGGTTCCTGGGTGGCCCCGGAGGGTCCAGGAACTCACACTGATCATTGTTGGATTTCTCCTTGCTTCTGCCGCCGCCGCCAATCATCATAGGTTCCACCGATTTGGAGGACACACCTGGCAAGGAACAGACAGATGGGCACTGAAACCAGCTCAGACTTCTCAAGGCAAGCTCAGCCTGGAGTGTGGGGGCCAGAAATATAGTGCAGTGGATAGGGGGCTGGCCTTGCATGCAGCAAACCCTGGATCAATCCCCAGAATCCCACAGGATCCTCTGAGTGCAGAGACAGGAATGATCCTGAGTGCAGACTGGAATTGTACCCTTTTACATGCCAGGTGTGACCCCCAAAACAACACTGTCTAGAAAGTGGGGAACCAGGCTGCATAAGTTGACTGATTCTGGACTTTTCCATGACTGCTGCCTACTGCTGCCATGACTCTTTAAGTTTTTCCAAGCTGAATGATGTGGATGAGTCTTTAAAGAAGATTCAGTTCCCCATGCTGGAGGGAGGGAGGGAGAGTGGAGTAGGAAGGGAGGAATCTTGCCTGGCATGGGGGGAAGAGGAGAAGAGGAGAAGAAAGAAGAGGAGGATGAAGAGCCGGAGAGATAGCATGGAGGTAAGGCATTTGCCTTTCATGCAGAATGTCATTGGTTCGAATCCCGGCATCCCATATAGTCCCCCAAGCTTGCCAGGAGCAATTTCTGAGTGTGGAGCCAGGAATAACCCCTGAGTGCTGCCGGGTGTGACCCAAAAACCAAAAAAAAAAAGAGGTGGATGAGAGGGAGGGAGTGAGGAGAGAGAGAGAGAGAGAGAGAGAGAGAGAGAGAGAGAGAGAGAGAGAGAGAGAGAGAGAGAGAGAGAGAGAGAGAGAGAGAGAGATATGCTTGGCATAGAGCTGACCTCTGGCCCTCCAGGAGTGATCCCTGAGTGCAGAACCAGGAAAAAGCCCTGAGCAATACTGGATGTGTTCCCACCATCCCCCAAAATTAATAAAATATGTGGAGCTTGAGAGTACACTGCTGGTTACATAGGCAGCTGCTCACAGGCACAGAGTCAGGAGTAAGCCCTGGTTTGATGCTTGGCACTGCCTATAGTCCCTCGAGCACTGACAGGAGCACAGCTGGTATAGCTGAACCCCACCTCCTTTTCTCCAATCAACAAAAAAAACAAACAATGGGGCCAGAAAGATAGGACAGCAGTTAGGGTGATTGCCTTGCATGTGGCCAACCTGGGTTCGATCTCCAGCATCCCATATGGTCCTCTGAGACTGCCAGGAGTAATTCTTGAGCACAGAGCCAGGAAGAATCCCTTCCCTTGACTTACATGGCTATAACCTGAGTTTTATCCCTAACCCCACCCCTATGGTCTCCTGAAAACTGCCAGGAGTAATTACTGAATACAGATTTAGGAGGAAGCCCTGAGTATTGTTGGGTATAATCCACCCCACCCAAAAATATATGTTATATATATTTTATATATATTTAGATTTATGGAACTCACTATGCCTACCTGATTGAATTTTTCCTTCCTAAAAATCAAATGAATGAAAGGACAAGTTTTTTGTGGTTATGCTCAAATTCACATGCTAGAATGAAAAAGAAAAAGAAACAAAACAATTATGTAATGAGCAGCAGAATGAAAAGAAGTTGAAATAGTTGGCATGAATGAGCTTCATATGTAAAGTTTTCAATGAACTGATTGGTTTCTTTAGTTAAAGAAGCTTTTTTATTGTTGTAGTAGGGGAGACTGGAGAGATGGTTATGGGATTAAGACACTTATTTCACCCATACCCCTGATTAGCTAACTGTTCCAGAGTTTGACGAGATCTGATCCCTAAATTCAGAAAAAGGAATAAGCCCCGTGTCCCACCAGTATGGCTCAAAAGCAAAACAAAACAAAACAAATAAGGAAACAAACAAAAAGAAGTTGCTTTGGGGCAGGAAATAGAACAGTTAGAAGATGTTTTCCTTCTATGTATGCAAAGCCAAGAGTAATTCCTGAGCAATACTGGGTATGAACCCTTCTTAAAAGGAGAAGTCCCGGGGTGGGAGAGGCAGCATGGAGGTAAGGCATTTGCCTCTCATGCAGAAGGTCAGTGGTTCAAGTTCCGGCATCCCATATGGTCCCCCGAATCTTCCAGGAGCTATTTCTGAGCATAGAGCCAGGAGTAACTCCTGAGCACTGCTGGGTGTGACCCAAAAACCAAAAGGAGAAGTCCCTCAAAAGAAAACATGATTTAGGGGACTGGAGACATAGCATGAAGGTAAGGCATTTGCCTTTCATGAAGAAGGTCATTGGTTCGAATCCCGGCATCCCATATGGTCCCCCGAGCCTGCCAGGAGTAATGCCTGAGCACTGCTGGGTGTGACCTCCCCCCAAAAAAAGAAAACATGATTTAGATATTCTCAATATAATTCAATTTTTTTTGTTTTTAGGCCACACCCAGTATGGCTTAGGGCTCTACACTCAAAAATTACTTCTGGCAGTGCTCAAGAGAATAGTCGGGGATTAAACCCAGGCCTGTAATGTGCGAAGCAAATATCTTTTTTTTTTGGTTTTTGGGCCACACCCAGCGGTGCTCAGGGGTTACTCCTGGCTATCTGCTCAGAAATAGCTCCTGGCAGGCGCGGGGGACCATATGGGACACCGGGATTCGAACCAACCACCTTTGGTCCTGAATCGGCTGCTTGCAAGGCAAACGCGAAGCAAATATCTTACCTGCTGCACTACTGTTCTGGCTACAAAGAAAACATAATTTAGATATTCTCAATATAGTTCTAAATTGACTAATCATCCCATTAATCAGTGAGATTCTTAGAAAAACTCATATTTTTTTCTTCCCTCACCCTTTGGTTACACCTGGCTCCAGGGGGTGTCCAGGGGTCATTCCTGGTGAGGGCTGGGAATCATATGGGGTAAGGTTGTTGAAAGCAAGTAAGTGCCCTATACAAGCACTCTCTCTCCAGCCTAGAAAAATTCACCTTTAAAGATGTCTCTCTTTGATAGCATGGAAGTAAGGCATTTGCCTTGCATGCTGAAGGACAGTGATTCGAATCCTGGCATCCCATATGGTCCCCAAGCCTGCCAGGAGTGTAGAGCCTGAGTGCTGCCCAGTGTGACCCCCCCCCAAAAAAAAAAAGATGTTTCTCTTCATAGCCCTTAAGTCTCCATGTTCCAAGTAGGAGATGACAGCAGGCTTATTAAATACACAAGCACCTGATCAGAAAGAAGCAGGGCTGGAGAGATAACATGGAGATGAGGCATTTGCCTTTCATGCAGAAGGTCATTGGTTCAAATCCCGGCATCCCATATGGTCCCCGAGCCTGCCAGGAGCTATTTCTGAGCTTAGAGCCAGGAGTAACCACTGAACACTGCTGAGTGTAACCCAAAAACAAACAAACAAAGAAATAAAAAATAGAAAAAATAGAATAATCACTTCTTTGAGTCTCATAGATCATTACTGAAAGTTTTTATTGTTTTCACACCATACCTGGCTGCTCTCAGGGGTTACTCCTGGCAGGCTCAGGGGACCATATGGGATGCCAGAGATCGAACCTGGATCCTTCCTGGGTTGGCTGCATGCAAGGCAAACGCCTTACCACTGTGCTATCACTCCGGCCCACAAAGGGATTGGAATGTGACTACAGACTAGAATGCCCATCCTGTATGTCATTGTCTCCATTTCCTATGATGCTGACCTGGGTGTGGCCCAGAAACAAACAAAAAAATTATGAAAGACTGATAGTACAGCAGGTGGACCACTTGCCTTGCATACAGCCAATCTGGTTCTATCCCTGGCACCACACAGGGTCCCCAAGCACCACCAGGAGTGATTTCTAAGAGCAGAGCCAGGAGTGTGGCCCAACTCCCTTCTGAATAAAATTAATTCAACTTGAAACTCATAAAACTGAAGTTTGTTAATCAAAAAAATAAAAATGGGGGGGGGGGAAGCAATAACACAATGGAGTGGGCACTTTTTTGTATCTGGCTAACCTGGGTTCAATTTCCAGTACCCTGAGTCTACCAGTATTGAACCCTGAGCCAAAGCCAGGTTTAAGTCCTGAAAACCACTGGCCCAGAAAGCAGGAAACAAATCCAAAAAAAGTTGGTTAAAATGCAACTACTCGGGCCCGGTGAGATAGCATAGCGGTGTTTGCCTTGCAAGCAGCCGATCCAGGACCAAATGTGGTTCGTTCGAATCCCGGTGTCCCATATGGTCTCCCGTGCCTGCCAGGAGCTATTTCTGAGCAGACACCAGGAGTAACCCCTGAGCACCGCCAGGTGTGGCCCAAAAACCAAAAAAAAAAAAAAAAAAAGCAACTACTCAGGGGTCAGAGTAATAGTGGGGAAGACATTTGCCTTGCCTGTGGCCAATTCAGGTTCAATCACTGGCATCCCACAATCTCCTGAGTCCAGCCAGGAGTCATTCCTAAACACAGAGCAAGGTGTAATCCCTGAGCTCCACCAGGTATTGCCCTGAAACAAACAAACAAACAAACAAACAAACAAACAGAACAAAACAAAAAAGCAAATATTCTCTACTCCTTCAAGACACCAGATTTTCTTCCAATTTCCTCTTCCAAACTCAACTTCCTTTCTACAAAAAAGCCCCACCGTCTTCTAACTGCTGCAGAAAAGGCTCAAAGAGCAAGGCCTAGCCCCCAACTTCACAGATCTCTGTTTGGATCACCCATTTCTACTTGTCACAGTCACATCTAACCTCATGGCAGCCCATCAAGAAATAAGTAGAAGGGGGCTGGAGAGATAGCATGGAGGTAGGGCATTTGCCTTGCATGCAGAAGGATGATGGTTCAAATCCTGGCATCCCAAATGGTTCCCCCGAGCCTGCCAGGAGCGATTTCTGAGCGCAGAGCCAGGAGGAAGCCCGGTAGGGTGTTTGCCTTGCAGGCGGGCGACCAGGACTGACCCTAGTTCGGTTCCCAGCATCCCATATGGTCCTCTGAGCTTGCCAGGAGCAATTTCTGAGCCAGGCTTAACCTCTGAGCACCGCTGGATGTGGTCCAAAAACAAAAAAATGAAGAAACATGTTCAGGGCTTGAGGGTCAGCACAGCAGGGAGGGCGTTTTCTAGCATGTGACTAACTCAGGTCTGATCCCCCTATGGTCCCCTAGGAGTAATCCCCGAGTGCAAAGTCAAGAGTAATCTAAAAGCACCAAGGGATGTGATCCCCCCAAAAAACCCCAAAATTAATACCACTCCCCTGACAGCAGGGTTCTCCAATCCCAACCCTACCCAGTATTTCACCACCCAGTCAGCAGCTCAGCTCAGCCTTCCTGGGGGCTGCATGAACATCCCCACCCAGCAGAGACTAGGGGTGATTGCAGGGTTCCCCCAGCTCCTGAGACCCTGGTTCAGCACACAAAGCCCAGCGGGACTGGGGCAAGGGTTGAGGCCCAGAGCACAATGCACAAGGCAGCTATGATGATACCAACGTGTGCACACCCCACGCGCAGGACAGGAACCCCCTAAACCTTAGGGGATCTGCATGTCAGTCTGCTCGCAACATTCCTTTCCTCCACCAGCTCCATCCAGGCACCGAGAAGTTTAGGGGTTTAAAATAGAATGGGGTGTTCAGCATAGTGCAAAAGCATAGCAGGAACCTCAGCCCTGAAGGGTCTCCCCAAAACCCTTGAGAGTAGCCTTATGGGGTCATGAGCGCCCCCCGTGCAGCGCTGGTATCAATACCCTGGAGGTGTCCTGAGCGGCCCGGTCAGGCACTGCCTGGGCACAAAGCCAGCTGAGCCTCCTAATTCCAAGCAAAGCGTTGGGGGGAAACCTAAAGATCTAAGATCTTTGCAAAGGCAAAGACAATTCAAAATCACCGCTCTGAGTCTCCTGCAGTGGGTCCCTGATCAGCCTTTACCCAAGACTCACCCCCAAACCTGGGAATCAAAGAGGGGCAGAGGATGGGTGTGGGCCCCAGCGCTGCCCTCGTGCTGCACAAAGGCTCTTTCCCTAGAAACTTCCTATAGGTCACTTTTGGGGACTTGGAGACGTGGTGCAAGCGCCCTGCAGCTTAGAAAGTGAAGACCTAGGGGCCGGAGAGATAGCATGGAGGTAAGCCGTTTGCCTTTCATGCAGGAGGTCATCGGTTCGAATCCCGGCGCCCCATATGGTCCCCTGTGCCTGCCAGGAGCAATTTCTGAGCCTGGAGCCAGGAATAACCCCTGAGCACTGCCAGGTGTGACCCAAAAACCAAAAAAAAAAAAAAAAAAAAAAAGAAAGTGAAGACCAAGAAGATTTGGGGTTCCCAAAGGCGGCACTTCGGAGACTAGAGTCGCCCTTCAAAGTCCCCCTTTTCTCCCACGGGGTCCCCTTTGCAGGCCCTGGAAGGGTTTGGTCACGTGACTCGCCTACTGGCGACAGCACGAAGCTCTGACGTCACTTTGCCACTTTGCAGTCACAGCGCCTTAAAGAGCCCCATTTGATGTCTTTGCCCAGAAGTGGCAATTTTTTTTCCCCTTTCGGTTTGGCTCCGGGTTGGTGGGTTTGTAGGGAGGGAAAATACTGAAGGGTATGGCTGGGGGGGTTAAGGATAGAGGCTTCTGCTTTAATCTGAAGACCACCTACTCAAAATATAGTTTTATTGGTTTTGGGATTTTGGGGGTACCCACCTGCCAATGCTCAGTAGGGGTTACTCCTAGTAGAGTTGGAAGGCCTTTGTTTTGCACTTGGCCCACCTGGGTTGAACTCTCGGCATCCCTTATGGTGCATTAGCATAGAGCCAGGAATCAACCTCTGAGCACAGTCATGTGTCCCCCCCCCCCCCAACAAACAAAATGAACTTTAAAAAAACTAAGCCATGAGGGGGCCAGAGCGGTAGTAGAGTGGAAGGACACTTGCCTTGCATCCAGGTTCAATCTCTGGCATCCCATTGGGTCCCCCAGCAAATGCCAGGAGTGATCACTGAGTGCAGAGCCTGGAGTCAGTCCTAAGCACTGCTGGGTGTGGCCCAAAGAGAAAAGAAAAAAAAAAAAAAAAAAAAAGGAAGAATCCAGAGGAATGCAAAAAATTCCATAGTCTGCGTCCTGTATACCAGGGTTATGACCTACTTCCCCAAAGCTGACCAGGAAGGTCATTGTGAATAGTGGTGGAAAATCACAAATCACAGGAAAGTCACCCTTTAACTTAACAATGCAGGGACAGAGATGAAAGACTTCTCTGCACGCAGCTGACCAGATTGAGTGAGATACGGGGGTACCACTAGTTCCCTGAGTAGACATGCATGGGTGTGACCCCAAGTTATCTTCTCCGTAAAACTAAAAGCATTTATCTCTGATAGAAAGCTAATGAGAGATAGCACAGCGGTGTTTGCCTTGCAAGGAGCCGATGCAGGACCAAAGGTGGTTGGTTTGAAACCCGAATCCCGGTGTCCCATATGGTCCTCCGTGCCTGCCAGGAGCTATTTCTGAGCAGACAGCCAGGAGTAACCCCTGAGCACCGCTGGGTGTGGCCCAAAATCCCAAAAAAAAAAAAAAAAAAGCTAATGCTTAAGGAACTGGAGAGATAGCACAGCGGTAGGGCATTTGCCTTGTACGTGGCCAACCAGGACAGACGTTGATTCGAATCCTGGCATCCCATATGGTCCCCTGAATGTCAGGAGCGATTTCTGAGCGCAGAGCCAGGAGTAACCCCTAAGCATATATATATATATATATATATATATATATATATATATATATATATATATATATATATATATATATGGGGCCTGAGTGATAGCACAGCGGGTAGGCGTTTGCCTTGCACACGGCTGACCCAGGTTCGATCCCCAGCATCCTACATGGTCCCCTGAGCCCGCCAGGAGTAACCACTCAGTGCTGCTGGGTGTGGTCTTCTCCCCTCTTCTCCCCTAAAGAAACAAACAAAAAAAGCTGATGCTGGGGCCTGAAACATAGCACAGTGGTAGGTAGTACCTTGCCTGAGAGACAGTACCTCGCACCCAGCTGACCTGAGTTCAAACCCCGACATCCCATCTGCTCCCCAGAGCTGTGTTAGGAGTGATTCCAGAGCACAGAACCAGAAGCAAACCCTGGGAGCACTGCTGGGTGTGACCCAAGAACCACCACCACCAATATCTAAGATGGATCCTGGAGCCTTCTCTCTCTCCACCATGACCACCACCTTAGCCCACAGGCAGAACCCACTGTTTCTAAGCAACCCAAAGCCGACCCCACAAGAAAGCAAAAACTGGGCCCGGAGAGATAGCACAGCGGTGTTTGCCTTGCAAGCAGCCGATCCAGGACCAAAGGTGGTTGGTTCGAATCCCGGTGTCCCATATGGTCCCCCGTGCCTGCCAGGAGCTATTTCTGAGCAGACAGCCAGGAGTAACCCCTGAGCACCGCCGGGTGTGGCCCACCCCCACCCCCCCCCAAAAAAAAAGAAAGCAAAAACTGCAAATTTCCAGTTTGCTAGAAGCGTTCCTGGTCATTGTGATGCCTGGCCCTTTAAGGCGCTGGGGCCGCGGATGTGACGTCACGCGCCACTGGGAACTTTTTCACACCGGGGTCCCTCTGCTTCTTGGCCCTGCAAATGCCCCTGTTGTGTCCTGTGAATGGGGAGTCAGTGAACGGGTCTGGGGGTGCAGTGGGTAAGCAAGGGCGGACTTTGAAGGCGCCTCTAGTCTCCAAACTGCCAGCCAGAGCCCAGAAGGCCCGCGATCGCCCGCTTTGTGCTCTCCCGGAGTACCGCTGCTCCTTGGGGTACCGGCTGGCGTGCAGGTTGCAGACGCCCGCCTGGGCGATGTTTCTAGCGGAGAAAGAGCGTTTTTCTGCTTCTCTTTCCTGTTGCTGCGCCCCATCTCTCTCCCTCTCTCTGCCCTAGTGATCCCCGGATATTGGGGTGAGTGTCAGGGGGTGCGGATGGTGCAGGAAAGTGGTTGCAAGGACCCGCATTAGCAGCTGGAAAAAAAATTTTTTTTTCTTTTTAAGGATTGTTTGTTTTGGGACTGCACTTGGCTCAGGGCTTAACTCCTGTTTCCGCATTCTAGGTTCATGCCTGGCAGTTTTTAGGGGACCCTATGCAGTGCGTGGTATGAATCTTGGATCTCCTTGTACTATCTCTCCGGGGCTCTAGAGAATGCTTTTAATGCTCCTTTTTATTTAGACAATATTCTGAATCATAGGCACAACCCAGAGTGAATATTTTTTTGGCCACATCCGGAGGGGCTTAGGGGTTACTCCTGGCTCTGCATTCAGGAATCACTCCTGGTGGGACTTCAGGGACCATATGGGATGCTGGGGTTCAAACTTGAGTCAGCATCATGCCTAGCAAGCAGCTTAACTTCTGTACTATCACTCTGGATCTTGAGAGTGTTGGTTTTTTTTTTTTCCCCCTCTTTTTTGGTTTTTGGTCACACCCGGCAGTGCTCAGGGGTTACCCCTGGCTCCACGATCAGAAATCGCTCCTGGCAGTTTCGGGGGACCATATGGGATGCTGGGATTCGAACCAATGACCTTCTGCATGAAAGGCAAACGCCTTACCTCCATGCTATCTCTCTGGCCCCAGAGAGTGATTTTTTTATTTTTTTTAAGTGGGGGGAATGGCCACTATAAGAAGCGTTCTAACGTTTTAAACTGGCTGCAGACATTATAGACTGGGGAGCCCAGCACTTGTCTTGCACATAGCTGGCCAAAGTTCCCTTCACAGCACCACACAGACCTCCTTGAACCCCACTGAGCACAACCTGTTGTGGCAAAATCTCCCCACATTTTCATGGGTGTGTGATAATGACTGGGTTTGATTTGAAAGGATTATGTGGGGGTAGATCAGGGGGTATATCTGTGTTTTTTATCTTCAGGTTTCACTGTTGTCCCATTTCATGTTTTTTTATTTGTTTGTTTTGGGGGCTCACCCAGAAATGTTCAGGGGTTACTTCATTTAGAAATTACTCTTAGCAGGCTCAGGGGAACCATATAGGATGCTGAGGATCAGATCCTGATTGGATGCTTGGAAGCCAGATGCCTCCCCACTGTGCTGTTGCTTTTTCCCAATTTCCTGTATTCTTTTTTGATTGTGTCTAAAGCAGAGGTTGGTTCCCTTCTTGGAAAACTCACCTCTGTCTGTCCTATGGCAAAGCAGCCACAGACTGGAGTGTGCATATGACCTTGACTATTCGAAAAGTCTTTCTTCACAGGGCCAGAGCAATAGTCCAGCAGGTAGGATGCTGGCCATGCACCCACCAATCCATTTGGTCTCCTGAGCATAATAGGACTGATTCTTGACTGCACAGTCAGGAGAAACTCCTGAGCATCACTTGGTGTGGCCCAACACTTCCAGTTCCCCCCACCCCCAATAAAAAGACCTTCTTTACTGAAACAGGCCATTGCTGGGGCAATAGTACAGCAGGTAATGTGCATGCCTGTACTTACTTATACATGCCATCTCAGATTAGAATCTTGGCACCCCATAAGGTCCCCTGCTCCCTGCCAGGAGTGATCCCTGAATACAAAGCCAGGAATGACAGGAATGAGCCGTAAGCACTGCTGAGTTTGGCTCCCCCCCCCAAATAAACTTTTTTCCCTTTGTATAAAAAATTATATGTGTGATTTTGAGCTCAAAATATCTTTCTCCTGTACCAATGATCCTATAGTTGTTTTCATAGTTCTCAGCTCTGCTGAATGCTGACATTCTCATCCCTCAGCCTTAAGTCCTATAGTCACATCTCAAGGACAGACATCTAGGGCTATCACGAGGGGAGGGAAAGAAAAGATTTCAGTTGGAAGGTCAAAGTCTCCCCCCCTTCTTTTTATTTGTTTGTTTTGGGCCACATCTGGACATGCTCAGGGCTTACTCCTGTAAACCCTTACTCACTGTGCTCAGGAATCGCTTGGTGGAACTCAGGGTACTGGGAATAGAAACTGAGTTGTTTGTCAGGTCCCATCAAGGCTCTTTTCTTTTTTTATTTTGTTTTTGTTTTTGTTTTTGGGCCACACCCGTTTGACGCTCAGGGGTTACTCCTGGCTATGTGCTCAGAAATCGCCCCTGGCTTGGGGGGACCATATGGGACGCCGGGGGATCGAACCTCGGTCTGTTCCTTGGCTAGCGCTTGTAAGGCAGACACCTTACCTCTAGCGCCACCTTCCCGGCCCAAGGCTCTTTTCTTAACCAGGACTCAGGGTGTAGCCTCACTGAAACTTCCTGTTTTTGTTTGTTTTGTTTTGGGGACTATATCCAGTGGTACTCCAGGCTTTGTGCTCAGAAATTACTCCTCAGGGCTGGAGAGATAGCATGGAGGTAGGGCATTTGCCTTGCATGCAGAAGGACAGTGGTTAGAATCCTGGCATCCTATCTGGTCCCCCAAGCTTGCCAGGAGTAACCCCTGAGCGCTGCCGGGTGTGACCCAAAAACAAAACAAAAAAAAGAAATTACTCCTGGCAGGCTTGGGGACCATATGAGATGCCCTGGACTAAACGCTAGTTGGCTCTGTGAAAGGCAAATAAATGCCCTATCTGCTATGCTATTGCTCCAGCCCCCGAGTTCCTGGGTTTCATGCCTCCCAGTATAAAACAAAAACAAGAAATTATAAGCCACAGATATAGCACAGAGGTAATTGCCTTGCTCATGGGGGGCCTGAATTTTATCCCCAGCATCTCATGACCGTGGAGTCCCGCTGAGTGTGGCCTTTCCAAAAAAGAAAGAATCATATTTTTGTATATTTGTTTTCACTTTGCAATTTATGTTTTTTTTTTTTTTTTTTTTGTCTTTCAATTTGAAAGCCACACCTGAAAGTACTCAGGGCATATTCCTAGCCCTGCACTCAGGGTCTGGGGTGCTGGGGACCAAGCTGGTGATGTTGGCCTTTGCAAGGCCAGTTTACCTTACCCTGGGACAATCTCTCTAGCCCCTATATAGTTCATTCTTTCTCTCTTTTTAATGTTTGATTCTGAACAGGAACAAAAAGCCAAAGACTTCTGAACTCACTATGCCTGCAAGTGCCTTCTTCGTAAAATGAGACATGAAGTGGACTCTTCCCACGGTGCTCGCCCAGATTGCAATTCTAAGGTGATACGATGGATATTTATAGATTCTATTTGATTTGAGGATTTTTTTTTTTTTTTTTTGGTTTTTGGGCCATACCTGGTGATGCTCAGGGGTTACTCCTGGCTATGCGCTCAGAAATCGCTCCTGGCTTGGGGGATCATATGGGATGCCAGGGGATCAAACCATGGTTCGATCAGTCCATCCTAGGCTAGTGTGGGCAAGGCAGACAGATACCTTACTGCTTGCACCACCGCTCCGGCCCCTGATTTAAGGATTTAAAATTTTTTTTTGTATTTGGGCTATATCTGGGTCTGTGCTCAGGGGTCACCATGGGTTTTCTTTCAGTAATCACTCCTTAGTGTGTGCTCAGGGATCACTCATGCATCTGCTGTCATGGATCACTCCAGATGGGACCAGGAGGACCCTAAGTAATGCTGGCAGTTGAATACCCAGGATAGCTTCTTGCAAAGCACAAGTCTTCCCCCTTGTCTTCTCACTGTAGCCCTAACATTTCCTGGTTCCAGTTCCTTTTCCTTAAATGTAATACCCCTTGAGTGAAAATTGAAGAGCCTCCTCACCTGAGATCTCCCCCAAGCCACTGAACCTGGCCTTTAGGCTTATGTTTTTTTTTTTTTTTGGTTTTTGGGCCACACCCAGTGACGCTCACGGGTTACTCCTGGCTATGCGCTCAGAAGTCGCTCCTGGCTTGGGGGACCATATGGGACGCCGGGGGATCGAACCGAGGTCCGTCCAAGGATAGCGCAGGCAAGGCAGGCACCTTACCTCTAGCGCCACCGCCCGGCCCCTAGGCTTATGTTTTTTGTTTGTTTGTTTGTTTTGGATCACACCTGGCAGTGCTCAGGGGTTACTCCTGGCTCTCCACTCAGAACTTGCTCTTGGCAGGCTCGGTGGACCATATGGGACGCCGGGACTCGAACCATTGTCCCTCTGCATGCAAGGCAAATGCCCTACCTCCATGCTATGTCTCCGGCCCCTGTTTGTTTGTTTTTATTTTTAGGCCATACCCATCAGTGCTCAGGCATTTCTCCTGACTCTGCACTCAGAAATTGCTCCTGGCAGGCTCAGAGGACCATATAGGATGCTGGGGATCAAACCTGAGTCAGCCACATGAAGACAAAAGTCCTTCCGTGCTATGCTATCACTCTAGCCCCTAGTTTTTTTTTTTTTTTTTTGCTTTGTTTTGTTGGGGGGGGCACACCCCAGGATGTCAGGGATTCCTCAGTGCTCAGGGATCACTCTTGGTGGGGCTTAGGGGATCCTACTGTGCCAGGGATTGAAACTTGGGTTGACCATGTACCAGGCAAGCACCTTCCCCACTATACTCACCCTCCAGCACCCCCTTCGGCCCTTAGCTTGTGGTTGTGAAAATCTATTCCCAGGGGCCAGAGCGGTAACACAACAGGAGTGCATTTTCCTTGCACATGGCTGACTCGGGTTTGCTCCCTTGCAACGCATATGTTCTGAGTGCAGAGCCAGGAGTATCCCCTAGCATCACTGGGTGTGGCCCTAAAACAAAAAGCAAAAATGCAGGGGCCTGGAGTGATAGTACTGTGGTAGGACGTTTGCCTTACATGCAGATGACCCGGGATGGACCTGGGTTGGATTTCAGGCATCCCAAATGGCTCCCCAGCCTGCCAAGAGTGACTTCTGAGCAGAGTCAAAAGTAACCCCTGAGCAATGCTGGGCAAGGCTCAAAAAACAAACAAACAAAAAGCTAAAATTCAGCCCCATAGGACCTTGGTTCCCTGCAGTGCCCAATTGGGGTGCTTTGCAGCTCCAATGAAGGTACTTCCAGTCAGGGACTTTGGTAGGTACAGTGCTCATTCTGGGGGTGCGCATACCTTCTCTTAAAAGCAAAGACAATACCTTTTCTCTTTTTCAAATATGTCCTTGTAGCTGCATTTCCTGGTAATCAAGGGCTTAACTAGTATGCAGATCCTGGCTATTGACTATCGATTGACTCTCCTTTAGAAATAAAGAAACACATTTTAGGGGATTTGGCTCCTCCTTTTACCTAAAACAATAAAGTCCAGCCTAGTAAAGATCAAGTTCCTAGACATTTTCTACTCCCTCCTAATCCTAATTTTGCATTTAAAGTAAACTTCCTAAGAGTTGCTTTGAATTGTAACCTTCTCCTTTGTAACCTAGATTTTTTACAGTCACACCCATAGTTTGGGTATTGTTACTGTTGTACTTTGCATTGTGATTATTATTCTTCACCTATGGCTAATTTTACCCCTATAAATTCCCATGCTCAAAAAGATTAAACTTGAATCACACACTCGTCAGACCTGAGTCACCATACTTCCTATGTGGTAATCATTTCTGCAATATTCCATTTAGCCGCTTTCTTTTTCTGAAGGTCTATAACCCACTAGAATTGCTGAGATGCAGGACGCCTGCATCACTTAAAGGCCTTTTTGCTGTTGGTAGGAAATGACAGCTGCTGAGAAAATGACCAGCAAAGAACCTGATCGGCCTGAGGTGAGTACTTGTGTTGGGTCTGCAGTGACTTTGCTTTCCCCAAATGTACCTGCCTTGGGGCTCAGTCCCTCTTCTGGGCTTGTCAGTTTGGGATGGGGCACACCCACCTGTCTCTGTACTCAAGGCTGTTGTTGGCTGATCTTGGGGTCCCCTATCCGGTGCCCAGAATTAAAAATAAATTTTGACTTAATTATTGTTAATTTTTTTTTTGGGGGGGGGGTCACACCTGGCTGTCTGCTCAGAAATAGCTCCTGGCAGGCACGGGGGACCATATGGGACACCGGGATTCGAACCAAACACCTTTGGTCCTGGATCGGCTGCTTGCAAGGCAAACGCCGCTGTGCTATCTCTCCGGGCCCTTTTTTTTTCTTTTTTTGAGCCACACTCAGTGGCTCTTAGGGTATACTAGCTCTGAGCCTAGGGATCACTCCTGGTTGGGATTACAGGATTCCACTCTGGGGTATCAGGGATTGAGTCATTGTCAGCTGCATGCAAAGAAAGCACTCTCCCTGCTATACTATTGCTCAGAGATCCCTTAGAGTTGTTTCTAGGATACACAAGCCAGGAGTGAGTGGGGGAGAAGGGTGTGTGCAGGCAGGCTTTGGGGTACAGGACTGTGTCAGACCCAGAGTTGCCTTTTCAGATTTGTCTGGCTTAGTGCTCTATCACTCCCGGCAGTGCCCAGTGGACCTACTGGTGCCAGAGAGTATACTTGGGGTGTCTGTGTAAAGCCACTATCTCCAAGCACCTTCTTTTTTTTGGGGGGGGGTTTGGGCCACACCCGGCGATGCTCAGGGGTTACTTCTGGCTGTCTGCTCAGAAATAGCTCCTGGAAGGCACGGGGGACCATATGGGACACCGGGATTCGAACCAACCACCTTTGGTCCTGGATTGGCTGCTTGCAAGGCAAACGCCTCTCCGGGCCCTTCACTTTCTAGTAGCATCCACAAGTCATGTTGGCTGCTCAGGCTTCCTAGAATGACTTCTGGGGCCCGTCCTTCAAGGGTGCTGGAGAAGAAAAGAATATTGAGGCTGGTTTCTCCCAAGGGCATAGAAGAGAGGTCCTGAGTTTCTTGTGCCCGAGAGGGGACCCTTCCTCACTTTAGGGCCTGGGGTGGGCCTGGACCCTGACCTCTTCTTGTGTGTGCTGCTCAGGACATGGTGACCTTCCCCGAGGTGGCTGTGAGCTTCTCCCCAGGGGAATGGCTGTACCTGGATGCCCCTCAGAAGAAGCTCTACAGAGATGTGATGCTGGAGATCTACCAGCACCTGCAGGCCATAGGTGAGAGTTGCCCTGGGGTACTTGTGCAGGCCACACCTTTGGGAGACCCCAGGATCAGGCCAGGGATGCCTACTGGAAAGCAGGGTCTGGAACAGGTGCTCCTTTTTGCATTCATGGGATTCCAGCCCATGTGGTATCTAGGTTTATTTTTTTGTTTTTGTTTTTTTGGGGGGGCACACCCAGCGGTGCTCAGGGATTACTCCTGCTCAGAAATAGCTCCTGGCAGGCACGGGGGACCATATGGGATGACGCCAGGATTTGAACCAACAACCTTAGATCCTGGGTTGGCTGCTTGCAAGGCAAAACCGCCCCCCCCCCTTTTTTTTTTAATTTTTTTGATCACACCCAGCAGTGCTCAGGGGTTACTCCTGGCTCTAAGCTCAGAAATCGCCCCTGACAGGCTCAGGGGACCATATGGGATGCCAGGATTCGAACCACCGTCCTTCTACATGCAAGGCAAACACCTTACCTCCATGCTCTCTCTCCGGCCCCTGGTATCTAGATTTATGATGAGGCTCTGGGAGCCAGAGAGTACAGTGGGAGTGGGTAGCTCAGGTACTAGCCCTCTGCACTCATAGCTTTTCACCCAAGATTGGGGGTGGGATTGTGTCAAATGCTGGAGCACAAGCCTTGCACCTGGAATCCCCGGGTTGTGTCTCCATCACAGCATGTTATCCTGAGAACCACTTCAGTGATCCCAGATACTCAATTGAGTCACCTCGCATCCATGGGAGCCAGAGCAATAGTATAGTAGGGAGAGAGCTTGCCTTGCACACACAGCTAACCTGTGCCCAGCATCCCACATGGTCCCCCTAAATACCTCCAGGAGAGATTCCTGAGCACAGAGCTAGGAGTAACTCCTGAATACTGCCGGGTATGACCCCCAAACCAATATATATGTATATATACCAGAAAACAAACATCAATGACTGTAATTCCATGGAACAAATTATTTACTTGTATTTTTCCTTATCTTTGTTATTTTGGGGACACCTGGCTGTGCTCAGGGCTATCTCCTGGCTCTGAGCTTAGAGATTATTCTTTTTTTTTTTTCCTTGGTTTTTGGGCCACACCTGGCAATGCTCAGGGGTTACTCCTGGCTGTCTGCTCAGAAACAGCTCCTGGCAGGCACGGGGGACCTTATGGGACACCGGGATTTGAACCAACCACCTTAGGTCCTGGATTGGCTGCTTGCAAGGCAAATGCCGCTGTGCTATCTCTCTGGGCCCTCAGAGATCACTCTTGCTGGCACTTTGGGGACCTTTTGCAGTGCTGGAGAGCAAACCCGGGTCTGCCATATGCAAGGCAAGCACCCTCCGCTGTTCTTTTTCACAAGCCCCCCATCTGTGTCTCATTCAAGGCCGTTTGCCTGATAGTGGTTCTCTGTGTGACCAGGTGCTTCTCGATTTAAACCTTCCCTCATCTCATGGTTGGAACAAGGAGACTTGAGGATGATGAAGAGCATCTTTAAAGGTGAGTGGGAGAAGGGGCTGGAGAGATAGCATGGAGGCATTTGCCTTACGTGTAGAAGGTTGGTGGTTAGAATCCCAGTATCCCATATGGTCCCCCCGCCCCCCGCCCCGAGCCTGCCAGAAGCGATTTCTGAGCATAGAGCCAGGAATAAGCCCTGAGTGCTGCCGGGTGTGACCCAAAAACCAAGTAAATAAATAAATTTCTGGGCAACTTCATTGAAAAAAAAAGTGAGTGGGAGAAAAGGGCATTCAAGCCTGGATCTGTCTTGAGGTTTCCCTAAGTCTCCTTAGAACTGGTTGATGTACTTCTGAGTAAGTGCTGCTCACGAAGTCAGCCTAGGTGGGTCACATGCAAGGCAAGTGCTCTCTCTACTATATTCTCTGTTTTTTTTTTTTTTTTGTTTTGTTTTTTGGGCCACACCTGGTAACGCTCAGGGGTTACTCCTGGCTATGCGCTCAGAAGTCGCTCCTGGCTTGGGGGACCATATGGGACGCCGGGGGATCGAACCGCGGTCCGTCTCCTAGGCTAGCGCAGGTAAGGCAGGCACCTTACCTCCAGCGCCACCGCCCGGCCCCTCTACTATATTCTCACTGTAGCCCTGACAAAAATATTTTGTTTGTTTTTGGGCCACACCCAGCAGCTCTCAGGGCTTACTCCTGACTCTGCTCTCAGAAATCACTCCTGGCAGGCTAGGGGGCACCATATGGGATGCCGGGGATTGAACCCGGGTCTGTCCCAGGTTGGCTATGTGCAAGGTAAATATCCTACCACTGTGCTATCACTCTGGCTCTTTATTTTTTGTTTATTTTGATTTTTTGGTTTGTTTGTTTTGGGGCTATACCTGGCAATGCTCAGGGCTGATTCCTGACTGCTTTGGGGATCATTCCTGATGGGTTCTTGGGGAACCAGATGGCATACCAGGGATCAAACCTGGGCTGGCCCTGGCAAGACAAGTTTCTTACCTGCTTTATTGTCACTCTAGATCTTGATTGATCATTTTAGACTTATCACATTTATAATCATTATTGATAGGGAATTGGATACTACCATACTGTCTTTTTGTTGTTTTGTTTTTGAACCACATCCATTAATTTCTGGCAATGCTCAGGGCTGTCTTTTGGCTCTGTGCTCAGAAATCACTCCTGGTGGGGCTCAGGAGACCATATGGGATGCCAGGAATCAAATCCAGGTTGGTCTTTTGTTCTTTGTTTTTGGGCTACACCTAGTGACACCCAGGGGTTACTCCTGGCTATGCACTCATAAATTGCCCCTGGCTTGGGAACACCATATGGGATGTGGGGGGATCGAACCACATTCTGTCCTCAGTTAGCTTAATGCACACAAGGCAGATGCCTTATGCTTGCGCCATCGCTCCAACCCCGTAGGTTGGTCTTATGTAAGAAAAGGGCCTTACTAACTCTCTGGCTCCTGTGTTTTTGTTTTTGTTTTTTGTTTGTTTGTTTTTGGGCCACAGCTGGCAATGCTCAGAGTTTACTCCTGGCTCTGTGCTCAGGAATCACTCCTGGCCTGGTTAGGGGGCCATATGGGACGCTGTGGATAGATATCAGGTGAGGGCCCGGAGAGATAGCACAGCGACGTTTGCCTTGCAAGCAGCCGATTCAAGACCAAAGGTGGTTGGTTCAAATCCCGGTGTCCCATATGGTCCCCCGTGCCTGCCAGGAGCTATTTCTGAGCAGACAGCCAGGAGTAACCCCTGAGCATCGCTGGGTGTGGCCCAAAAACCAAAAAAAAAAAAAGAAAGAAATCAGGTGAGGGGCCTGAGAGATAGCATGGAGGGAGGGAAGGAAGGAAGGAAGGAAGGAAGGAAGGAAGGAAGGAAGGAAGGAAGGAAGGAAGGAAGGAAGGAAGGAAGGAAGGAAGGAAGGAAGGAAGGAAGGAAGGAAGGAAGGAAGGAAGGAAGGAAGGAAATCAGGTGAGGGGCCTGAGAGATAGCATGGAGGTAAGGCGTTTGCCTTTCATGCAGAAGGTCATCGGTTCAAATTCCGGCGTCCCATATGGTCCCCTGTGCCTGCCAGGAGCAATTTCTGAGCATGGAGCCAGGAGTAAACCCTGAGCACTGCCGGGTGTGACCCCCCCAAAAAAAAAAAAAAACTACAAAAAAAAAAAAAAGAAATCAGGTGAGCTATGTGCCAGGCAAGTGCCCTACTCTGCAGCCCCAATCTCTTTCCTTTATATTTCTTCAAAAATGATGAATATAAACATGGGTTTCTTTTTTTCTTTTTCTTTTTGGTTTTTGGGCGATGCTCAGGGGTGACTCCTGGCTGTCTGCTCAGAAATAGCTCCTGGCAGGCACGGGGGACCATATGGGACACCGGGATTCGAACCAACCACCTTGGGTCCTGGATCGGCTGCTTGCAAGGCAAACGCCGCTGTGCTAGCTCTCCGGGCCCGAACATGGGTTTCTTATTTAGGCAGTTCATTCACAAGTCATTCTGCCTGGGTTTCTACTACATCTTGTGTTTTCATTTAGAATGGCAACCCCAACTTCAAGCATTGGAGTGTCATTCATTTCAGTTTGGAAAAGCAGCATCCAGTTGGTTGGAGAAGGTAAGATTGTGTTTGGGAACAGGCATTCTTGCTTTTCAATTTTTTTTTTTTGGTTGTTATTTTTTGGGCCACACCTGGCAGCCCTTGGGTTATTCCTGGCTCTGTACTTAGAAATCACTCCTGGCAGTGTTGAGGAGACCATATGGGATGCTGGGGATGGAACCCAGGTTGGCTGCATGCAAGGCAAACGCCTTCCCTGCTGTGCTATGGTTCTGGCTCCACATTCCTACTTTTCCATATGGAATAATGTTGATATTTCATTAGGTAGAATATAGAGCCCAAATCAAAAATAAGACTGTACCCATGATCTAACCCCCTCTTTTTTTTTATTGTTTTTTTTTGGTTTGTGGCCACACCCGGTGACTCTAAGGGGCATGTCCTGGCTCTGTGCTCAGAAATCGCTTTTGGCAGGGTCAGGGGACTATATGGGATGCTTCCCCTGAGTCGGGAAGTTTAGGCAAATGCCCTTGAACACCCTCCCAGTGTCAGCACCCCTCACTGTGCTATCTCTCTATCTCACTGTGCTATCCAAGGGGACTTTTTTTTTCTAGGGGGCATCACAACCTGTGATGCTCAAGAGTTATTCCTGATTCTTTTTTTTTTTTTTTTTTTTTGGTTTTTGGGCCACACCCGGTAACGCTCAGGGGTTACTCCTGGCTATGCGCTCAGAAGTCGCTCCTGGCTTGGGGGACCATATGGGACACCAGGGGATCGAACCGCGGTCCGTCCAAGGCTAGCGCAGGCAAGGCAGGCACCTTACCTCTTGCGCCACCGCCCGGCCCCCTTTTTTTTTTTTTTTTTTTTTTTGGGTCACACCAGGCAGTGCTCAGGGGTTACTCCTGGCTCTATGCTCAGAAATCGCCCCTGGCAGGCACATGGGACCATATGCGATGCCGGGATTTGAACCACCTTCCTTCTGCATGAAAGGCAAATGCTCATAGGTTACTCCTGGCTTTGCACTTATAAATTGCTCCTGGCAGGCTTGGGGGAACCATATGGGATGCTGGGGATAGAACCTGGATTCATCCTGGGTTGGCCACATGCAAGGCAAACACCCTGCTACTGTGCTATTGCTCTGGCCCCAGTTGAAGATATTTTAAGTTTACCACACCTAGTTTCTTTTTGGTGTGTGTTTTCTTTTTTCTTATGGGGCAGAACAGGGCCACACCAGATGATGCTCAGGAGTTACTCCTTTCCCTGCACTCAGGAATCACCCAGAGGTTACTCAGGGGACCATATGGGATACCTGTGGTTAAAACTGGGCCAGCTGGGGCCGGCGAGGTGGCGCTAGAGGTAAGGTGTCTGCCTTGCAAGCGCTAGCCAAGGAAGGACCACTGTTCGATACCGATACCCCGGCGTCCCATATGGTCCCCCCAAGCCCGGGGCAATTTCTGAGCGCTTAGCCAGGAATAACCCCTGAGCATCAAACGGGTGTGGCCCGAAAAAAAAAACAAAAAAAAAAAAAACAAAAAAAAGTACTAAAACTGGGCCAGCTACATACAAGGTTAATATCTTCCCTATTGCCCTACTGCTCCAGCCCAAACTGCTGTTTTTCTTCTTTCTTTCTTTCTTTCTTTCTTTCTTTCTTTCTTTCTTTCTTTCTTTCTTTCTTTCTTTCTTTCTTTCTTTCTTTCTTTCTTTCTTTCTTTCTTTCTTTCTTTCTTTCTTCCTTCCTTCCTTCTTCCTTCCTTCCTTCCTTCCTTCCTTCCTTCCTTCCTTCCTTCCTTCCTTCCTTCCTTCCTTCCTTCCTTCCTTCCTTCCTTCCTTCCTTCCTTCCTTCCTTCCTTCCTTCCTTCCTTCCTTCCTTCCTTTCATCCTTCTTTTCCTTTTTTGGTTTTTAGGCCACACCCAGCAGCACTTAGGGGTTACTCCTGGCTCTATGCTTAGAAATTACTGGCAGGGGCTGGAGCAGTGGCACAAGTGGTAGAGCCTTGCATGCAGCTAACCTAGAACAGACCATGATTCGATCCCCCTGTATCCTATATGGTCCCCCAAGCCAGGAGCAATTTCTGAGCGCATAGCCAGGAGTAACCCCTGAGTGTCAACAGGTGTGGACCAAAAACCAAAAGAAAAATTACTATTGGCAAGCTCAGGGGATTATAGGGGATGCCAGGGATGGAACCTGGGTTGGCTATATGCAGGGCAAACACTCTCCCTGCTGTGTAATCACTCCAACCCCAGCTGTTTCTGTTTTTGAGTAAATGGTATCAATGAACAGATTGCTGGCTTCATTCTTTCTCCTCTTCCGCAGGGCAGCCATCAGCATGCGTGGAATGCATCTGTTCATGAAGAATGCAAGAAAGACTCACATGAACACTCACACCATGGCCTCTGTGGGGGAGCTCTTCCCCGGGGAGCGAGATCACCCACAGACCCACAGCAGGAAAGAAGCTCCCTGTCCCCAAAGCCGATGACTGGCAAAGCCACCAGGAAGTCAGCCAGCCCACTGCATGCAAAAACACAGCCTGGCACGAAGCCATTTAATTGTGATAAACACGGAATCCTTACAGATCGTGTTCCCAGGAATAATCCGGTACAGAAACACCCCTCCCAGTGTCAGGAAACTGCGAGAAGCTTGCCATGCGCCCGGTACCCTGCTGCCCAGAGTGGCAAGCATGCCTACGCATGCCAGCATTGTGGCAAAGCTTTCAGCCAGTCCTGGAGCCTGACGACACACATGAGAATCCACACGGGAGAGAGGCCCTACAAGTGCAAGGAGTGTGGTAAGACCTTCACGCAGTCCTCCGGCCTAAGACAACACATGAAGATCCACACGGGAGAGAAACCTCATACATGTGTCAGGTGTGGCAAAGCATACTCCTACTTATCGGATCTCACCAAGCACTTCCGGATCCATACAGTGGAGAAACCGTATGTGTGCCTGGTGTGTGGGAAGGCCTTTGCTCAGTTTTCGGGTCTCAGCCTCCACCGGCGGATCCACACGGGAGAGAGACCCTTCGTGTGCAAGGACTGTGGCAAGGCCTTCACGCAGTCTTCCAACCTGAAGACGCACATGCGGATTCACACCGGATTGAAACCCTACTCGTGTCAGGAGTGTGGGAAAGACTTTACGCAGTCCTCACACTTGCTTCTTCACATGAAGGTCCATGCCGGGGAGAAACCTTTTCAGTGTGACAAATGCAGGAGGGCCTTCATTCAGTCCTCCGGCCTTCGGAAACATATGAGAATCCACACGGGTGAGAAGCCATACGAGTGCAGAGAGTGTGGGAAGGCCTTCACTCAGGCCTCCGTGCTCACTCTCCATATGAAAACCCACAGTGGAGAGAAACCCTACCCGTGTACAAAGTGCGGAAAAGCATTCGCGTATTCCTCGGTGCTGGCTGTGCACATGCGAATCCACACGGGAGAAAAGCCCTATGCGTGTCAGGAGTGTGGGAAGGTTTTCACTCAATACTCAGGCCTGAGTGCCCATCAGAAAATTCACACTAGAAAGAAACCTGAAAAATAAAAGAAATGGACAATGGCTCTGAGGGCCAGTAACAGTGGGGAAGGCCCTGACCTTGCTGCTGATCCAGGTTCCATCCCTGGCTCTACAGATGGCCCAGCAGGACTAATTCCGGAGTGTGGAGCCGACGATCAGCTGGGGGTAGCCCCCAAACCAAAAGGGCAAAAACATGATCAATAAAATGTTCAAACCTCTTTGCTCGGACTCCTTATTTTAGATCTAAATCTGAATGCATCATGTATGTTCACCCAGACGTCCTTAACTCCTTTCTGAATGCCAGATCAATCCCATAACACAGGAAGCTTATGCCTATTTGGGGCTATAAAGATCTCAGTGGAGGAACACAGGCTTGCTTGCATGAGGCCTGGAACTGTGGTTCCCCTCCAAGCCACAACCCCATTACCCCCAAGAAAAACACCACATGTTTAGTCCTTCTCCCCACAAGGTGGATGGGATATGAGCCACTTAATTTGTGGAACTCTCCTTCCTTCAAGACTCATTGAAGAAAGGGTTCTGTTTCCTTCATCTCCCCTTTTAAGCACCAAGAAAAAGCACCATGTAGGGAAGTTGAACAATGAAAGCTCTCAGGCTGAAGGATTTTTTTTTTTGGTCATACCCAGCAGTACTCAGGGGTTACTCCTGGCTCTACACTCAGAAATTACACCTGTCAGGCTTGGGGGACCATATGGAATGTTGAGATTCGAACCACTGTCCTTCTGCATGCAAGGCAAATGCCTTACCTCCATGCTATCTCTCCGGCCTTGAAGGATTTTTTTTTTTTTTTTTTTTTTTTGGTTTTTGGGTCACACCCGGCAGTGCTCAGGGGTTATTCCTGGCTCCAGGCTCAGAAATTGCTCCTGGCAGGCACGGGGGACCATATGGGACGCCGGGATTCGAACCGATGACCTCCTGCATGAAAGGCAAACGCTTTACCTCCATGCTACCTCTCCGGCCCAAAGGATTTTTATTTTTGTTTTTGGGACACACCAGACTGCTCAGGGGTTACTCCCAGCTCTGAGTTCAGGAATCACTCCTGGCTGGCTCTGGGGACCACATGGGATGCTGGGGATCAAATCCAGGTTGACCACAAGGGGCTGAGTTTGCTTAGTTTCCCCAGCCTTCTGGATTCCAATTCCTTTTTGGGGGTTTGGGTTTGGTTTTTGAGTCACTCCTGACTGCTCAGGGATTATTCCTAGCTCTGCACTCAGAAATTACTCCCGGCAGGCTCAGAACATAGGGAAAGCCAGGAATTGAACCCGGGTTGCCCTGGGTCGAATGCATGCAAGGCAAATGCCCTACCGCTGTACTATCTCTCCAGCCCCAGCTTGATGAGTTTTGTGTTGTTCCTGTTAGGGTTTTGTTTTATAGTATTTATGTTTTTGGGTTTGGGACACACCCAGCGATACTGGAGGTTTATTCCTGAGTCTACACTCTGGGTCACTTCTGGGATGCATCAGGAAAATATATGGGGTGCTGGGATGAAAACTTGGTAATCTCGCAAGATTAGCACCATCCCCACTGCACTATTGCTCCAGTCCCTGAATGATCTTGTTTTCTGTGGGGAGGTACACTCTACAGTGCTCAGAGTTTCTCCCAGTTCTGTTCTCAGAAATCACTCTTGGCAGGTTTGGGGGACCATATGGGACACCGGGATTCGAACTGATGACCTCCTGCATGAAAGGCAAACGCCTTACCTCCATGCTATCTCTCTGGCCCCAGGAAAATTCTTGATTCTTGGGAAATCCCGTTTTGCTCACTCCAACAGCCAGGGTTCATCAGCTCAGGGAGTGGGATGGACAATGGTAGTTTGGTAACTTGACAGGTAGAGCAGAAATTCCTTTTCTGGAAAAAAAAAATTGCAAGGGGGGCTGGAGAAAGAATATCAGAATTTAGAGCACCTTTTCTGTTTGTTTTGGGGTTATACCCAGCGATCCTCAGGGCTGACTTCTGGCTCTGCACTCAGGAATCATTCCTGGCAGTGTTTGAGGGACCATATGGGACCCGGCCAGGGTCAGGTGTGTGCAAGGCGAACACCCTCCCCGCTGTACTCTCTCTACAGATTTGTGTTTCAGGTGCTTTTGTTGCACCACATAGGATTTTCCAAGCCCTGCCAGCAGGATTCCCAGAGTGTAGTCAGGAGTAAGCCCTGAACATCTGAGAATCTAGGCTAAAAAGAAAAATCAGGGAGGTATTGCACAGCAGGTAGGGCGTTTGCCTTGCACGCATCGACCAGGGTTCTACCCCCAGCAACCCATAAAATCTCCTGAGCCTTCCAGGGACAAAAACACAATGAAAATCAACCATTTCTCTTTCCCATCCCGCCCTCTTGTGGCAGCCAATGACAAGCGGGGAAAAATTAAACATCTTTTCCCCCTGGGGGCGGTGAGGACTTGAGGCACATCTGTGGTCTACACCACTGGTTCCAGGACACCAACAAGTGCAGTGTCCCATGCAGGGAGGTGGAGGCTTCGAGGCTGCTGCAGCTGTCCCCCCAACTACCCATTTAATGAGGGAAACGGCCCAGGCTGCATCGGGATCAGGTCGGGGGCTGCCAACTGCCTGGAACCCTCCCCAGGGAACCCCAGCCACTCACCTGGAGACTCCGGAGCTCCTGGGGGCTCAGAAGAGTCCCTGGAGAACACTATCCCTCCAGAGTCCACTGAGATGAGGATCTCTCCACACCGGCTCTCACCCCCAACAAGGACTCCCTCAAGCCCCTCAAGTCCAGGTGAAAGTGACTAGAAGCCTTGACCTCACCCCATTTTGGACCAGAACCTTCCAAGGCCAGTTGCCAGTGATGGGTTACCAGGTTAGGAAAGTGAATTTTTCCACTGGGGCACTTGGTTCAGTCGATCCCATCAGCTTGGTGTCATCAGCTCATGGAAAGATGGAGAAGGGGGGAAATGCCTAATGGTTGGAGAAGTTTTAGGAAATAATTCATCAATGTTCCTTGGCCAACATCTGAACCAGCCCAGCTCTGACCCCCCAAACACCAAATAAACAATGTGCTCAAGATTCACTAATTTCCAGGCATTCATGAAGTTTGCTATTCATTCATTGGTTTTATGGTTGTTTGGCTTTTGGGTCACATCTGGTGAGGCTCAGGATACTCAGGAGTTAGGGCTGAGTATGGTGGGGGTAGGAATTGAATCCAGATTGGCTGCTTGCAAGGCTCTATTAGAGTTCCTACACCTCTTCTCCAGCCCCTCATCACCTCCTCCCCACAAAAAAAGTACTCAGAAATCATTTGCTTTGCATAAGGCTGATTTGGGTTCAATTCCTGGCACAAAGTCAGGAGTAAATGTCAAATGTAATACTAACCCCCCCTTTAAATACATACAAAGACAGGTTCTGAGTATAAAGTAAGTCCCTTACTGGGATTTTCCAAATTGAAAATACTAGGGTTTCACTCATCAAAAATAATGAACTGATTTTATGTTTCCCTGAGGACTCTGATGGTGTGAGGGGACTTGGAAATAGGGATGGCCCCTATTTCCAGTTATAGAACATTTGATGGCAGAAGCTTTTTCCATCCTTCCAATAAACTGGCATATATGGGGTCAGAGTGATAGCACAGCAGGCAGGGCATTCACCTTGCACAGCTCACCCGGGCTTAATCTCTGGCATCCCATAGGGTCTCCTGAGCTTTTATTTATTGCTTTTTTGGGGCCACACCCGGTGATGCTCAGGGGTTACTCCTGGCTATGCACTCAGAAATCGCTCCTGTCTTGGGGGACCATATGGGATACCAGGGGATCGAACCTCGGTCCATCCTAGGCTAGTGCTGGCAAGGCTCCTTACCGCTCTGACCCCATGGGTCTCCTGAACTTGCCAAGAATAATTTCTGAGCTCAGAGCGAGTATAGCTGTGTGTGGCCCAACCTCCCCCCGAAAAAAAAAAAAAAGCTGGGATATGTTTCAAAATCCATTCATACACTCTTCACATCCACCTCATTCAGAAATTGTGCCCAATATGGTCCTTTCTAAAGGGACAATTCTTTGTGTTTGCATTTTCTTTTTTGCTGTGCTATATCACTCTGGCCCAAGGGGACACTTTTTTTTTGTTTTTTGGGTCATAGTCGGCAGCGCTCAGGGGTTGCTCCTGGCTCCATGCTAAGAAATCACTGCTGGCAGGCTCGGGGGACCATTATGGGATGCCGGGATTCGAACCACTGACCTTCTGCATGAAAGGCAAACACCTTATCTCCATGCTATCTCTCCAGCCCCATCCAAGGGGACACATTTATGTGTTTTTTTCTGGTTTGTTTTTGGGCCACACCCAGTGACACTCAGGGGTTATTCCTGGCTATGTACTCAGAAATCACTCCTGGCTAGGGGGACCATATAGGACGCCAGGGGATTGAACCATGAACCGGTTAGCTCATGCAAGGCAAACGCCCTACCACTCGTGCCACCATGATGGCCCCACAAGGGGACACTTAATATTGACTCTGCTTTTGTGAATGTAATAAACACCTGAATACTGGGGCCAGAGACATGATGTAGTAAGTATGCACTTGGACATGACTCACCCATTTCATTCTCTGCATTCCATAAGATCTCAGGAGTACCACCAGTGAGTTTTCTGAAAGGCAGAGCTAGAAGAAAGCCCTCATGTGCCTTACCACACAGTATCTAAAATAAACTTTTCTCTCAGGTTTCTTGTGTTTAAAGGAGGGTGTGAGGATCCAGTGAAGAACTTCCCCCATTCCTTCCACACCAGGGGGTCCTCTCCTACGAGCTGTCTCAGATGAACAGGAAGGCCTGAGAAATGGAGGCTTTTCAGTTTTTCCCATTTCAAAGGATTCACTGCAGCATTGTGGTTGCTTACCATAGTCCCCCTATAATCAATGGTCCAGACATTAGGCCCAGGGTTGGAGCAAAGAATGACACAGACACAGTGGCTTAACCTGATAGCCCCGAGCCATGGGCTATTTTTGCTTCTTTATTTGATTCCCAATCCCAATTCTGCTCGTCCCCATCACTCAGACCCCTCCTTTCTATTAGCAGACAGGGGAAATGCAAAGACTGGGAGACTGGCCTGGCTGCACCAGGGGACAAACCTGGTGCTGGCCCCTTTCCTGCAGGGCACTGAGGCCATGGAACCTTCTTGACAGAGCTAGCACCAGTCCTTAACATTTTTACAGCCCCCACCCTCATGTAAAAACTGAACTTGTTTCACTCAAGGGGTCTATTGTGACCATGGAGTTGATATGAGGGGAACTTATGTATGAACCTTACAATTAGGTGTGAGGCTGCAGGGAAAGCTTCCCCCACCCATGACACCTCTAGGACTTCGAGAACTCTCCTGGGACCAATGAGTGCTGAGCAAGTGTCGACCAGTCTTTGTCATTCCAAACTTGGGGAGGGGGGGCTTCACACCACTGGTGTAAATTCCTCCATGACTATTAAGGTGTGAATGCTGAGCAAAGGCTTCCCTATATTCCTGGCAATGTTTACTAGGATTTCTTTCCAGGATTATTTGCTTTTGCACAGGAAGGCTTTAGGTGTGAGTGAACCTTTCCCACAAGCCTTATACGTATAAGATGTCCCTCCAGTTTTTGATTTATTCTTTCTTTGGTGTTTGAGCCACAACGGGTACTGCTCAGGGTTAGACTCCTGGGTCTGCACGCAGAGATCACTCCTGGCAGGCTTGGGGGACCCGAGGTGATGCCAAGGATAGAATTCAGGTTGTCCACCTGGAAGAGAAGTGCCTTACCTGCTGTCCTATCAATCTGATCCAAGTATGAATTTCCTTCTGTCTAGAAAAGCTTGAGAATTGAGCATAGGCCTTTCCGCATTCCATGCACATAGAAAAATTTCACTACTGTATGAATATTCTTATGTATAATAAAGCTACAGGATCGAGTGAAGGCCTTCCCTCATTCCTTACACATGGAAGGTTTCTCTCCATTATGAGTTTTCTAGAGTGTCTTAAAAGTCTGGGGCCGGAGAGATAGCATGGAGGTAAGGTGTTTGCCTTTCATGCAGAAGGTCATCAGTTCGAATCCGGCTTCCCAGATGGTCCCCCGTGCCTGCCAGGAGCAATTTCTGAGCATGGAGCCAGGAGCTTCCCCTGAGCACTGCCGGGTGTGACCCAAAAACCACACACACAAAAAAAAAAAGTCTGAGGAGAAACCAAAGTCCTGCCCATATTCCTGATATAAAGGTTTCTCTGCTGGGTGCTGTAGCGATAACACAGTGGCTATTTGCCTTGCAAGTGGCTGACCTGGGTAGACCCGGGTTCAATCTCCAGCATCCCATATGGTCCCCTGTGCCTGCCAGGAGGGATTTCCAAGTACAGAGGCAGAAGTAGCCTGAGTGCCTCTGAGTGTGGCCCCAAAATAATACCAACCAACAAAAAGACTTCTCTGCAATCTGAATATTCCTTGATCTAGGATTGAGGACTTAATGAAGAAGCCTTCCCATATTCCTCACATATATAAGGTCTCTCTCTAATATTTCTCTTCTGAATAATAAGACGTGAAGAATAAGCAAAGATCTAACCACATTCTTCACAATCCTAAGGTTTCTCTCCAGAAAGAATTTTCCAATATCCCATAAAGAGTGAGGAGTGAGCAAAGGCCTTCCCACACTCCTTCCTTCTACACAATTTCTCTCACGTGTGAATTTTCTTATGCTTGGTTAGACATGAGGAGTAAGCGAAGGCCTTCCCGCACTCCTTACATACATAAGGTCTCTCTCCGGTATGAATTTTTCTGTGCATAATAAGGTTTGAGGACCCACTGAAGGCCTTGCCACACTCCTGACATATATAAGGCTTCTCCCCGGTATGAATCCTGCTATGCACAATCAGGTGTGAGGAGCGAGTGAAGGCCTTCCCGCACTCCTTACACGAATAACGTTTCTCTCCGGTATGAATTTTCCTATGTATACTCAGGTTTGAAGACTGAGTGAAGGTCTTCCCACATTCCTTACAGGTATAAGGTTTCTCCCCAGTATGGATTTTCCTATGTCTTGTAAGGAGTGAGGTGTCTGCAAAGGCCTTCCCACACTCTGGACACATATAAGGTTTCTCTCCCGTATGAACTTTCTTATGCCTTGTAAGGCTTGAGGAGAAAGTGAAGGCCTTCCCACACACCTTACATGCATAAGGTTTTTCTCCAGTATGCATTTTCCTGTGCATAGACAGGCTTGAGAAGTAAACGAAGGCCTTCCCGCATTCATCACATACATGGGGTTTCTCTCCAGTGTGAATTTTCATATGGATGAAAATGTGTGAGCAGTAAGCGAAGGCCTTCCCACACTCCTGACATGCGTACGGTTTCTCCCCGGTATGAATTCTTCTATGCCTAATGAAGTGGGAGGGGTAAGTGAAGATCTTCCCGCACTCCGGACATGTATAAGGCTTCTCTCCTGTGTGAATTTTTTTGTGCACAGTAAGTTCAGAGAGATAACTGAAGACCTTCCCACACGCCTGACATGAATAAGGCCTGCCTGTTTTATGAGTCTTTTTGTGCACAGTAAGGTTTGAGGAATGACTGAAGGCCTTCCCACACTCCTGACATGCGTACGGTTTCTCTCCTGTATGAATTTTTCTGTGCACGTTAAGATCTGAGGGGTAAGTGAAAGCCTTCCCACACTCCTCACATATATGACGTTTCTTTCGTGTCTGGACATTCTTAGGGTCAGTCCGGAATGATGGTTGACCCAGAGCTTGTCCACCTTGCTTAGAGTCAGAGGGATCGTGTGTATTGGGTGTGTCTGAGGGCACATCACGGTGCTGAGAACATGGGAAGGTCCCCCCACATTGCTTACACTTGGATGGCTCCACTCCCTGGGGAATGTGTTTGCGAACCTGTCGCCGGGAGGAGCTTGGAGCAGACACTTTTGGTTGCTTGGCCCAGGCTGGCCCCACTGTGGGGGTCTGAGTCCAGGGATGGGGCAGAGCAGACTCAAGGGTGCTGTGCCCAGTGGTTGGCAGCTGCGCAGGGAGGATGCTCTCTTCACTCTGCCCCCCTCCAGAACAGATGCCCCCCGGATCCTCACTCCCATCGGGGTGCACGCAGGATGGGTCCCTCCAGACTGTGTCCCACAGCACAGGATCACCCCTGTCCCACGGGGGCTGGCTGCTTCCCTATGGAACAGCAGAGGGTTAGTCCAAGAGGATGGACAATATTCCCTGCAAATGGATTCTGATCAACTGTTATCCCACCAGCATAGATAATATTCATTTTAAAACTTACAGATCTCATCTTTTCACTCCGTCTGGGTGATGGCTTTCCAAAATTAAAATGTGGAAATGCCCACTGCTGAAGGTTTGGGTTGAAATCTAAAATCAAATATAACACGCAGCGTAAGAATTGACAGAATGGGGCCTGGAGAGATAGCACAGCGGTGTTTGCCTCGCAAGCAGCCGATCCAGGACCAAAGGTGGTTGGTTCGAATCCCGGTGTCCCATATGGTCCCCCGTGCCTGCCAGGAGCTATTTCTGAGCAGACAGCCAGGAGTCACCCCTGAGCAATGCTGGGTGTGGCCCAAAAACCAAAAAAAAAAAAAACCCCCCCAAAAAAAAAACCCCCAAAAAACAAAGAATTGACAGAATGGTTGGGGCTATTGGCATAGCACAGTGGGGAGGTGTTTTGCCTTGCACGCGGCTGACCGAGTTTGATCCCTGGCATCCCATAGCACTTAGCTGGAATAAATTTTGGGCACAGAACCAGGAATAACCCCTGAGCACTGCTGCTGGGTGGAGCTCACAAACCAAAAAGAACAGAATGGAAGATAGTTTAATAAGGCAAAATCAATGCATGAAATTGGTATTGTTTTTCCTCTTTTTTTTTCTTCCTAATTTTTGCCTACACAGAGGGAGGCCAAGTGCTCACTCCTGAATAAGTGCTCAGGATAAATATTAGCACGTTAGGGGACAGTAATGCAGTTGGGATGGGTCAGTGTGTGTAAAACCCTACTCCCTGTACTATCACTATATCTTATTTTATTATTATTTTTTGGCCACACCCAGTGGTGCTCAGGGGATACTCCTGGCTCTGTGCTCAGAAATAGCTCTGGCAATACTGGAGCAATAACAGAGCAGTAGGGCATTTGCATTGCAAGCTGCTGACCTGGGACAGACCTGACTTCAATCCCTGGAATCCCTTATGGTTCCCTGAGCCTACTAGGAGCGATTTCTGAGTGCAAAGCCAGGAGTAACTCCTGAGCACCACTGGGTGGGACCGAAAAACCAAAAACTAAAAAAAAAAAAAAAAAAAAAAAAAAAAAAAAAAAAAAAAAAAAAGAAAAATAGAAAGAAAAAAAGAGAAATTGGGGCCCGGAGAGATAGCACAGCAACGTTTACCCTCCAAGCAGCCGATCCAGGACCAAAGGTGGTTGGTTTGAATCCTGGTGTCCCATATGGTCCCCTGTGCCTGCCAGGAGCTATTTCTGAGCAGACAGCCAGGAGTAACCCCAGAGCATCGCCAGGTGTGGCCTCAAAACCAAAAAAAAAAAAAAAAAAAAAAAAAATAAATAAAAAAAATAAATAAAAAAAATAAAAAAAAAAAAAAAATAAAAAAAAAAAAAAAAAAAAAAGAGAAATTGCGGGGCCGGGTAGGTGGCGCTGGAGGTAAGGTGTCTACCTTGCAAGCGCTAGCCAAGGAAGGACCGCGGTTCGATCCCCCGGCGTCCCATATGGTCCCCCCAAGCCAGGGGCGATTTCTGAGCACATAGCCAGGAGTAACCCCTGAGCGTCAAACGGGTGTGGCCCAAAAACCAAAAAAAAAAAAAAAAAAAGAGAAATTGCTCTGGCAAGCTCAGGGAACCATATGATATGCCAGGAATCGAACCAGGATCCGTTCAGGATGGCTGCATGCAAGGCAAATGCCCTATCGCTGTGCTCTCTCTCTAGCAGTATCACTATATATATATGTTTGTTTGAGCCACACCTGGCGGTGTCAGAGTTTTCTCCTGGCTCTGCACTCAGAAATTGCTCCTGGCAGGCTCAGGGACCATATGAGATGCAGGAATCGAACCACCATCCATCCTGGATCAGACACATGCAAGGTAAACACCATACCGCTCTGCACTCTCTCTGGCCCTACACTATATTTTAAATAGGTTTACAGCAAAAGGAAGATGAGTGTGAAGAGTTTAGCAATACTCAAACTGTTTTTGTTCTGGTCTTACTCCTTTCTTCTTTTTTAAAAATGGACAAATCTTGGGGCCAGAGCGATAGATAGCACAGCGGGTAAAGAGCATTTGCCTTGTACGCAGCTGAGCTGGGTTAGATCTCCAACATCCCATATGGTCCCCCAGCCCACTAGGAGTGATTTCTCAGAGTAGAGCCAGGACTAACCCCTGAATGCTGCTGGGTGTGACCCCAAAACAAAACAAAAAGAGGGATCAGGAGCAATAACACAGTAGGTAGAGCATTTATTTATCTTGCATGTTCTCCAGCATTTCACATGGTCTCTCAAGCACTGCCAGGAGAGATAAGTGAGTGCAGAGCCAGGAGTAACCCCTGAGAACAGTGAGGTGGGAAAAAAGAAAACAACAACAACAACAACAACAAAACCGAGGCACATCTGGTGAAGCTCAGGGCTTCCTCCTGACTATACTCAGGAATCACTCCTGAGTGGGGCTTGTGGGATCACATGGAGTGTGGGGGATCAAACTTGGGTTGGCTGCACTGCAAAGCAAGCGCCCTCCCTGCTGTGCTAACTCTATAATCGTCGTTAATTGCTGGTCATATATACAGTGGGAACAATAGAGACCGTAGATGCTAAAAAGTGAAGTAAATGAAATGGAAAACAGTGAGGTTGTGGGGCCAGGAAGGTGGCACTAGAGGTAAGGTGTCTGCCTTGCAAGTGCTAGCGTAGGACAGATCCCCCAGCGTCCCATATGGTCCCCCCAAGCCAGGAGCGATTTCTGAGCTCATAGCCATGAGAAACCCCTGAGCGTCAAACAGGTGTGGCCCAAAAACCAAAAAAAAAACCCCCAAAAAACAAAAGTGAGGTCGTAGAGTTCATCATTGATGCTAATGAACAGAGGGTGAAGGCAGGCGTGGGAACAGAAAGGGTAGAGGGGAGTCTGACTGTCCCAGAAAAGGGCACCCCAACATGAGGATGTGCAGCCAGGCTGAAAGCACATTTGGAGAAGGTGGGGAACCAGAAAGAACAAAGCCAAGACAGCAAAGCTCCAGATTACTCTGGGATTCAACATCAAGGGCAGTGAATGGGAGCAGGAGAGGCCCTGCAACCCTGATCAAGGAGCCCCAGGTCCTGCGCCCAGCACCCACATTCCACATGAGCTCACAACACTCTACATGTACTCCATGACTGTGTGGCTCTTCCCACACTCACCTGCAAACACGCCTCTCTTCAGCCTCCCCAGGGCTCCGCCTTCTAACCAGGAGATCAGCGCAGGCTTCACCCTGCAATGTCCTGCCCCAGAGGGACGGTTCAGGGTTAGAGACGGGCAAGGGGACAGCATCCCCGTGCATGAATCTGGGTCCCTAATGACAGCGGCCGAATCATAGAACAGATGAACAAAATCTCTGCTCTCCATATGCATGTTGGTTATCGCACAGATGAGACCAGGGTTAAATGAAAGAGTCCATTTGAGGGGGCTGGCTAATACTGCATATAGAATAATAAGCTCTAAAGCGTTTGCCTTGCACGTTGCCTAATGGCGACCTAACCCTGGCACCCCTATGGTTCCCTGAGCCTCACCAGGAATGATCCCTGAGCACAGAGCCAGGAGCAAATACTGGCTTTTAAACTACATCACAATTTAAACACAATTTAAACAAGGTTGTTCATAATACAGTTGCTGCAGGCGTTCACTGTTCCAACACCAATCCCACCATTAGTGTGACCTTCCCTCCCCCAACTCCACCTATCCAAACGACAAATGAAATGATCTCTTACCATCACACAATATTTTTGTGTTGGGGCCACACCTGGTGATGCTCAGGTGTGGTGATGCTTATAAGGAGATGCTTATTCTAGGCATGGTACTCAAGGATCACTCCTGGTGGGGTTGAGGGGAGGCTATGGGATGCCAAGGTTGGAACATGGGTTCACTGCATGCAAGGCAAGAACTTTACCTGCTGCATTATCATTCCGGACCCAAGCATGCAATGTTATAAATATGAAAAATATAAAGTCTATTTGAAGCCAGGAGACAATGCCATAGGCCAGGGCACCAGCTTTGCAAGCAGGAATGTCAAGTTTGATTCCTGGCACCACAATCTCTTGCAAGAACTGTGGAAGTGACTCCAAATGCAGAGGTAGAATTGCTTTTGATCATGTGCCACACTGAAATGAATGAAGATGACTTTTTATTGTTTTGGTTTTCTTTTTTTGGGGGGTAGACACAACCAGAGGTGCTCAGGTGTTACTCTTGGCTCTGTGCTCAGAAATTATGCCTGGCAGGCTCGGGGGAACATACAAGATGCTGGGGATCTAATCTGGATCACCTGAGTGCAAGGCAAACACCTACCCCACTGTGCTATTGCTCCCTCTGGCCCTTATTGGTTGGTATTTTGCTTTTTGATTCCTGTGCTCAGGAATCACTCCTGGCAGTGCTGGGGGACCGTATGGGATGCAATACTATCGGAAATTCAGAACCACACATAGTGGAAACCCTGTGAGCAGAGAGGGACCCCTCACCCCGCTTCCCAGCAGGCAACCCCAGCTCAATCCCAGGGGAAACCCCGGGAGTGCAGCCTGCAAAGGTACCCCAGGGTGGCTCTCACCCACAGCCTGTAGGTGCTGGTAGGTCTCCAGCATGACGTCTCTGTAGAGTTTCCTCTGAGAGGTGTCCAGGCATGGCCATTCCTCTGGGGAGAATCTCACAGCCACATCAGGGAAGGTCACTGTGTCCTGAGCCTGCACACACAGTGGGAGTGAAGTGTCAAGGCCCAACCCCAATCTGGTCCTGGGGGGTGAGGGAAGGACCCCTCAGGGCCTTTCTCCTCTGCCTTCGAGAGAAACTAGCCTCCACGTCTTGTTCATTGGCACCCCTGGGAGACCGGCTCTTGAAATCACTCACAAAATCTGGATCAGCCAACATGATGTGTAAACACTATTCTAGAAGGTTCTGGGAGGTGCTGGCTTTGCACACAGAGCCAGAAGGAGCTAAAAAAGCAACTCCTGGGTGTGGCCCAAAGGAATCGACTTGGGGCTGGAGTGATAGCACAGCAGGTAGGTTTGCCTTGCACAAGACTGACCCTGGACAAACTCAAGTTCGATCCTCAGTATCCCATATGGTTCCCTGAGCCTGCCAGAAGATATTTCTGAGCAAAGAGTCAGGAGTAACACCTGAGTAAACAAAAGCCAAAGCCAAAACCAAACCAAACCAAAACCCAAACCAAACAAATCAAAGGAATCAACTCACATTATTGTACCTCAAACTCCGTCTCTGCCCATGTTACTATGACGAGAAGGAACATCTCAGATGTCCAGGGAGTGATTGACAGCTGTGTGTGTGTGTGTGTGTGTGTGTGTGTGTGTGTGTGTGTGTGTGTGTGTGTTTATCCCACTCAGCACTCACGGCTCACATGTTAAACTGTCAATAGGTAAAAAGAACCAGACAACTCTATTACACCTTCTCCTAAGATCCTTTGCTCTGTTTCCTCTAAGAACCACAACAAGAAGTAAGTGCAGATATGCTAGTTGAATTGTTGTTCCTTTGATTTTTTTTTTTCCCTTTCCTTTCTGATTTGGGCCACACTCCACAGTATTCAGGGTTTCCTCCTGATTCTGCACTCAAGATCACTCATGGTGGGCTCTCGGGACCATAACTTAATGCTGGGGATGGAACCCAGGTCGGCTATATGCAACGTAAGCTCAATACCCTTTGTACTATTGCTCAGGCGCAGATTGTGGCATTGAAGTTTTTAAAAAGGGACCCGGAGAGATAGCATGGAGGTAAGGCATTTGCCTTTCATGCAGAAGGACAGTGGTTCGAATCGGAGAGATAGCATGGAGGTAAGGCATTTGCCTTTCATGCAGAAGGACAGTGGTTCGAATCCTGGCATCCCATATGGTCCCCTGTGCCTGCCAGGGGCGATTTCTGAGCATAGAGCCAGGAGTAACCCCTGAGCGCTGCCAGGCGTGACCCAAAAAACAAAAACAAAAACAAAACATAACAAAACAAAAAAAAGAAATTGCTCCTGACTTGGGGGACCATATGGGACGCAAGGGGGGATCGAACTGCGGTTCATCCTAGGCTATCACTTCTAAGGCAGACACCTTACCTCTAGCACCACTGTTCCAGCCCCAGCCCCAGAAATTTTAATAGCAAAAAATAAAACTTCTAGGGGCTGGAGAGATAGCACTAAGGCATTTGCCTTGCAAGAAGCCGACCCAGGAACTTAGGTGGTTGGTTTGAATCCCGGCGTCCCATATGGTCCCCCGTGCCTGTCAGGAGCTATTTCTGAGCAGACAGCCAGGAGTAACCCCTGAGCATCGCCGGGTGTGGCCCAAAAACCAAAAACCAAAAAAAAAAAAAAAGAAAAAGAGCCAGAAAAGTAGTATAGTGGGTAAGGTGACTTACCTTCCACTTAGCAGAACTGTATTTTTTTTTCCAGGTGTCTCAAATTAAAGACAATCACCAGGAATGAATGCTGAGAGCAGAACTAGGGCTATGGCCTGAGCACCATCAGGCATGGCCCCAAAACCAAACACAGGGAAATAATCACACAGAAAAGTGGCCTCAAACAGCAGAGTCCAGCACCTCTGTCATGTGCCACATCCCAGCCAAGAATTCCTTCCTGCAACAACTGTTGGCCTACTAGTCCTGGGAGCTGTGCACTCCTTTTCCCCCACCCTGTCCCTCTAAGCCCATACTTGCCACCTACCTGGGGATAGGAGGTCAGGCGATGTGTTCCCATCTTCTCCGTCCTGGATTATTCTCGAAGAGCAGCAGCAAGGCCCTTTGCAGGAAGCCCTGGAGGAAAATCACAGCCGAGTGCACTAGAGATGAGCACAACCACCTGCTCTGACCGAAGTGCCTGCACTAGGCCCAGAAATGCTTTGATGGGCTGCACCCTTGGGCACCAGCTCAAACCCACACTGGAGATGTGGCCAGAGGTTCCTTCCTCTCCTGAGTATGCAGAACCGGGGTGGGATCCCGGCTGTGATGAGGACAAGAGTGTTGGCCTCTCTCTACAGGGAGGAAACTGCAGTCCTGAGCCCTGGACTGTTTCCTAGAACCAAGGGAAGATTCTAAATGCTGGGCAGGGCCAGAGTATGATGCCAGGCGCTCCTGCAAACCAGTGTCCCCTTCAGGCGATAGCAGCCCTGCTCTTGGTCCTCTGGGCTCTGAGAGCATCTTTGAGGGTTGGGCAGTGACTACTGGGGATAAATCTGTAGCTTTCCTCCTGTCTGAATAATGGGAACATGGTTCTAGCTCACCAAATTAAAAAAAAAAGAAACGGCATATCAGAGGTGATTGCCATAAGCATTGGAATACTCTCTGGGAGTAGAAACTACCTTTTGCAGCATGGAGGGATTTTTCTATGAATGGCCATGGTAGGTCCCCAGTATAATTCATGGCTCAGTTTGGGGACCATATCGTGTGCACTGCACATGACTTCCTAATTCATAATCCACTTTTTTTTTGTTGTTGTTTGTTTGTTTGTTTTTTTGGGTCACATCCAGCAGCGCTCAGGGATTACTCCTGGATCTACGCGCAGAAATCACTCCTGGCAGGCTTGGGAGACCATATGGGATGCCGGGATTTGAACCACAGTCCTTATGCAGGCAAAGCAAACGCCCTGCCTCCATGTTATCTCTCTGGCCCCAACCCACTATTTTTTTTTTTTTTTGTCTGTTTTTGGCCATATTCGGTGGTAATCAGGATGACTCCTGGCTCTGCACTGAGGAATTACTTCTGGCAGTGCCTGGGGAACATCTGGGATAATGGGGATTGAACCAGGGTTGGCCATGTGCAAGGCAAATGCCCTACTCCTTTGGGCATATGATTTGATCCAAGAAAAAGAGGCAGGGAAGCCAAGAGTACAGCGAGGAGGGTGCTTGCCAGGATTGGTTCTCTGGCATCCCATAGGGTCCCCTGAACATCTCCAGGTATAGACAATACCAGGAAAAAAAAGTTAAAGAGGGAAAAATAATACTTGGCTCAAATGGTCTTTTCATGGTTAAAATCCACAATTTTGCTCTGACTTTCTAACTCCCTTTTTTCCCTGTCTGGTTCTCATGGAAAGAATTCAAGTAGGTTCCTGCAGAACAACTTCTGATGGGGGGTGGGGGGGGGCCCACAGGGAGGAGGAGGAGGAGGAAGAAGAGGAGGAGAATGAATATCTAAATCCCTGGGAAACCCCATTTTCCACTGTACTCACCCCAACAGCCAAGGATCGACAGACAGGTCAAGAAGAGATGGAGAGTGGGGAGCCTGAAAAATCCACAAGACCAGAATTCTTACGCCTGTGTAAAAAGGGGAGGAGGGAGGGAGTAACAGAGAGGATCTGGGGCAGGGGGAGTCTTTCTGGCATTCCTCTTCCAAGCAACTGACAAGGGAATCAATAACCAGACCTCAACACAAGGTCCCCCGGGGTCTTCTGGGGTCGCTACTAAGCTTATTCCTGCTCTGACTATAAAAGATGAGCTAAAACTCAAACAAAACAAATCACTCATTCCTTTTGCAAACTGCTCAAGAAAGGCCATTAGGGTCCCTTGAGGGATGCAGAGCTTCCAAGTGAATTTTTGTTTTTGTTTTTGTGCCACACCCTGCGGTGCCTAGGGAGTTACACCTGGCTCAGCGCTCAGAAATCGCTCCTGGTAGGCTTGAGGGAAGAGCCCTATGGCATACCGGGCATCGAACCCGGGAGGGCCTCGTGCAAGGCATTAAAACACCCTGCCCGCTGTGCTACTATTGTTCCGGCCCCTCCTAGTGAGTCTGGAGGTCTACCCCCGTGGGGTCCCGGACACAGGCCACAAACAAGCTCCAGGACCCAACCCAGCAGTGTGTCCCGTGCAGGGAGATGGGGGGCTGCGCGGCCGCTGCAGATGTCCCCCCAACCCCCTTTAATGAGGGAGACAGCGCCTGGGCCTCTGCAGCACCGGGGATCAGGAGCAGAAAGTGCATGAAGCTGACAGCAGCCCGGATCCAGCCCCCGCCTGAGCAGGCCCTGCGAACCCCGAGTGTCTGCAAAGGCGCTGATGCTGCTGCGCTGCAAGGACCAGTCTCGGGGATCTCCGCCCCTATTCCCCAGCCCCACCTCCCTCGCTTCGGGGAAACTGAGGCTCCAGGGCCTGGAGCTCCCTGGCCACTGCGCCCCTGGAACCCATCAGTCCTGAGCGCCTGGGCCCCACCCCGGGGCGCCCCCGCCGCTCACCTGGATCCCGCAACCGCTCCAAAACTCCTCCGAGATGAAGGCCGACCCGGGGCGCCAGGTTCGGGCGGAAAAGTTCCCGAGAAACCGACAAGGAGGCTGTGACGTCACGCCGCTTCCGGCTGGAGCTTTAAAGGGCCAGAGGCCCTAGGGGGAGTAACGGAGTTCCAGACCAGAAAAGGGGAATTTTTGCCCAGTTCTGGGCTTGAACCAGCTGTTTCTCAACACATGGGGGGGTTACCAGGCTCAGGGGACCATCTGGGATGCTGGGGATCGAATCCAGGTCGGTGGCCAGCAAGATAAATGATCTACCCACTGTGCCACTGCTCTGGCCCCGCCAGTGAATTCTGAGCGCAGAGCCAGGAAAAATCCCTAAACACCGCCAGGTGTAGCCCCAAAACAAACCAACCAAACAAATAAACACCCCCCTCATTAAAAAAAACAACAGGATTCAAGGCAGCAATGGTATTAATCACCACCATAGATCCTCCTTGAGCCAGTGGCCCAAACCCCAAGCCCAGAGTTGGAGCCAAGAATGACACAGTAACAGTGGTTTGACCTGACAGCCCCAAGTCATGGGCTAATTTTGCTTCTTTATTTGGTTCCCATTCTCAATTCAGCAGGCCCTTCTATTAGCACACAGACCCTTCTATTAGCAGACAGGAGAAGTACAAAGGCAGAGAGACTGGCCCTGTGACCATGGAGTTGATATGTATGAATCTCAGAATTAGGAGTGAAGCTGCAGTGAAAGCTTCCCACACCCATGACACCTCTAGGGCATCTAGAACTCTCGTGTTCGTGTGTGTGTGTGTGTGTGTGTGTGTGTGTGTGTGTATGTATATATGAGTACTGAGCAAATGCTGAAGGCTATTCCCCAGTTTGAACACATATGGGGCTTCACATCAATGTGAATTCTCCCCATAACTATTAAGGTCTGAACACTGAGCAAAGGCCTCTCTACATTCCTTACATGCTTACTAAGGTTGTTCTCCAGTATGAATTTTTGTTTTTATTTTTTTGGGCACGCTTGGTAATGTTCATGAGTTAATAAATCACTCCTAGTGATACATGGCTGGGGGGGGGAACGTCAATATAAAATGTTGGGGGTCAAAACCGGCATGGCTGCATGCAAGGCAAACACATTAATTTTGAGTACAGGTCTGACCCCACTAGTAGGAATTTTCTTTTCCTTATTTTTGGGCCACACCCGGCAGTACTCAGATGTTACTCCTGGCTCTTGATTTCAGGAATCACTCCTGACAGGCTTGGGAGAGTATATGGAGTGCCATGGATCAAACCTGGGGGGCCAAGTGTAAGGCAAACACACACACACACACCCCATAGCTGCAGCCAGGAATTTCCTTACGTTAAGTTTGAGGAGTGTATTAGGTGTGAGAATTCAATGAAGGCATTCTCACATTCCTTAGGTAAATAAGGTTTCACTCGAGTATGAATTTTTTTGTGAACACGTACATCAGAGCTTTGAGCGAAGGCCTTCCCACATTCCTGACAAGTATACGGCTTCTCTCCTGTATGAATACTTCTGTGTCTAATCAAGCGTGAGCGGAAAGCGAAGGCCTCCCCACAATCCTGACATGTATGAGGTTTCTCTCCAGTATGGATTTTCTTGTGGACAAAAAGATAGGAGGATCGAGCGAAGGCCTTCCCACAATCCTGACACGAATAAGGCTTCTCTCCTGTGTGAATTTTCTTGTGCAGAAAAAGATAGGAGGAACGAGCGAAGGCCTTCCCACACTCCTGACACGTGTACGGCTTGTCTCCTGTATGAAGTTTCTTGTGCACACTAAGGCGTGAGGGGTAAGTGAAGGCCTTCCCACACTCCTCACATATATGACGTTTCTTTCGTGTCTGGACTTTCTTAGGGTCAGTCTGGAGTGACGGTTGACTCAGAGTTTGTCTATCTTGCTGACAGTCAGAGGGATCCTGTGTACTGGGGGTGTCTGAAGGCATATCATGGTGCTGAGCACACGGGAAGGGCCCCCCACATTGCCTACACTTGGGCGGCTCCACTCCACAGGGAATGTGCTTGTGAGCCTGTTGCTGTGAGGGGTTGGGAGCAAACACTGCTGCTCGCTTGTCCAAAGGCAGCCCCAGTGTGGGAGTTCGAATCCGGGGATCGGGTCGAACAGACTCAGGGGTGCTGTCCCCAGTGAATGGCGACTCCACAGCAGGGACCCTCTCTTCGCTCTGCCCTTCTCCAGAACAGATGTCCGAGTCCTCACTCTCATCGGGGTTTGGGCAGGATGGTTTCCTCCAGATTGTGTCCCACAGCACAGGATCAACCCCATCCTGCTTGGGATGGCTGCTTACCTGGGAAAAGCAGAGGGTTAAGTCCAATTACTTCTCTCTCCCTTAAGACTCTCCATTCAAATCTAGTCCTTCATGTGTGATTTCCATCACAGAAACACAGTTCTCTACCTGTGTGCAAGTCCGTGGAGATGGGCCAACACCAGCCAAGAAATGCACTTAGTTAGGTAATAGTGTGAGTGGAGGGGCAAAAAAAGGTGATTTCTTTAAATAAACAATTACTGGGTCCCCACAAGGAAGATTCTCTTGGTGGGGGCTCTGTGTTCACTCTGGTATTTTCACCTTTCCCCAGATGACACTCTGAGATTTTAGCAGCAGATGCCCAAAACCCCAACTGATAGGGAAAATCTTACCTCAACAGACCAGCATAGATTGCCAAATATCTGTTCTGCTTTCCATTTTCTGGCTCTAAATAAATACTGTACTTAGAGGATAATCAGGATTTCAGTCTATGAGACTATGAGTCAACTGACCCCATGCTTTTTTCACTTTATGTATGCCTTGTTTTTGTCTAAGTATTTGGGACACACCCAGCAGTGCTCAGGATTTACTTCTCACTCTGCACTCAGGGATTACTCCTGCATTGCTTAGTGGAACCTATGAGGTGCAGTGGGTCAAACCCGGGTTGGCCACGTGCAAGTCAAAATGCCTTCCCCGCTATACTATTGCTCTGGTCCCAGGTCTTCTTTCCCTAATTCGTGTTATCACTTCTCTTTGGGCCTGTTCACTGAAGCTATGTTCCATGGTTGGTATTTCCATGCAAGAACCAAATGGTTTCTCTCTCTTTTTATTTAAACCAGAAAAATTTTATGGATATAGGGGCCAGAGTGATAGCACGATGGTAGGACGCTTGCCTTGCACGTGGCCAACAAAGGACTGACCCTGGTTCGATTCCCGGCTCCCATATAGTCCCCTGATAGGAGTGATTTCTGAGCCCAGAGCCAGGAGTAAACTGAGCGCTGCTGGGTGTAACCCAAAAACAAACAAACAAACAAACAAAAATTTATGGATATAGAGTCCTGAGATCTGAAAATGTCTATTTCTTTTTTTTTGGTTTTTGGGTCACACCCGGCAGCACTCAGGGGTTACTCCTGGCTCTATTCTCAGAAATCGCTCCTGGCAGGCTCAGGGGACCATATGAAATGCCTGGATTTGAACCATCGTCCTTCTGCAAATGCCTTACCTCCATGCTATCTCTCCGGCCCCAAAATGTCTCTATTTCAATGAACAGGTATGGGAGTATAAATCTATCCCGCTACAGAAACTAAAGCAATAATTTAATTTTTGGTTTTTGGGCTACACCCGGTGGTGCTCACGGATTACTTCTGGCTCTGAGCTCAGAAATCACTCCTGGCAGGCTAGGAGGATCATATGGGATGCTGGGAATCAAACCTAGGCCCGTCCTGGTCGGCTGTGTGCAAGGCAAACACCCTACCTCTATGCTATCTATAGCTCTGGCCTCACGCATCAGTTTTAATCATTCGATTAACAACATCCATGTTGTTAGGGGCTTGGTTAAAGCTCATTGTGGAGCCTGTGGAAGCATGAGTGAAGCTAGTGGGATGCCTCACACAATGGAAAAAAAACTACTGTATTTTCTACTTAAAGCTTCTCCGTAGTGGGCCAGAGCACTAGCACAGGGGTAGGGCATTTGTCTTGCATGTGGCTGACCCAGGTCTGATCCCGAGAATCTCATATGGTCCCCTGAGCCTGCCAGGAGTAATTTCTGAGTGCAGAGCGAAGAGTAACCCCTGAACACTGCCAGGTGTGGTCCCCAAATCAAAAATAAATAAAATAAAAATAAAGTATTTCTGTAGGGACAGAGCAATTGTCCAGGGGAAAGGCGCAGAAACTAATTTGATTCTCAGCATCACATCGGATCCCTCCAAATATTTATGAGTGATGCATGAATGCAGAGGCAGGAGGAATCACTGAACATCACCAGGTGTGGACCAGAAACAAATTAAAAAAAACCAAAAACACATTCTTACTTTACTCTAAGTATATTCCTCTCAAACATCAATGAGAATAATTTCTTCTTTTTGGTTTTTGGGCCACATCTAGCTAGCTGTGCTCCAGGCTCTGTGCTCAGAAATTACCACTGGCAGGCTCGGGGGACCATATGGAATGCCAAGGATTGAACTCAGGTCGGCCACATGCAAGGCAAAAGATCTACCTGCTGTGCTCTTGCTCTGGTCCCAAGATTTTATTTTTTTCATTTGTTTTTATTGACTTTTTGGGAGTCCCAACCCTCAGTGTTCATGTTTACTCATGTCTATATGCTCCCCAATCATTATTGGTGGGACTCAAGGGCCCACATAAAGTGGCAGGGATAAGACCCAGGTTTGCAAGAGAGCTTCCCACTGAAATGTGGATATAGCCAACAAATGAGCAAGTTTAAACAAAACTTGAGCTAACATATCTTAATACTTCGCTCTCCCTGCTTCCCCCCAAATCACAGTATTTCTTTGGTGTGAAAAGTGTAAAAAACATTCTGAATTTCTTTAAGTTGGAAAATTTACTGAATTCATTTTAACTCTCAGCTGACTAACAGGCAACTTCTCCCTTCTCTGGACTCTAGATCCTTCTAGCAGTGCAGAGACCATAAATGTGGTCACAAGGCTCGAACCCAAGGCCCCATTTTAAAAATCCTATGTGTTTGTGGCACTGAGCTATTCCACCACCTCAATCATAATATTGATTTAAAACTTGCAAATCTTGGGGCTGGATTAATAGTACAACAGTAGGGTGTTTGCCTTGCATGCAGACAACCTGGGACGAACCCGGGTTCAATCCCAGGCATCCCATATGGTCCCCCGAGCCTTCCAGGAATGATTTTTGAGCACAGAGCCAGATGAAACCCCTGAGCACTGCTGGTGTGGTCCCAAAACACTCCCCGCCAAAAAAAAAAAAAAAAACCCAGCCAAAAAACTTGCAAATCTTACCATCTCACTCCTATTGAATGATCCAGTTCCCAAAGTAAATTGCTCAAATGTCAAATCTTGGACTTGTGGTCTGCGTTCTAAAATCAAACCAAATATGCAATGTAAAAATTAGCTGAATAAAATCTGGTTAAATGCAGCCAGGTAGGTGGACTGGGTACATGCTGTTTTCAGGAACTAAATCACCTTGCAGAAAAGGGATGAAAATTAGGTTGGGAGGATCGCAGTGAGGGGCTTGGCAAAATCCACGTTAGCTTTGTGCTGGGCTCACTTACCAGTGGTTTAAACATATAAACAAGGGAGGTAAGGTGTTTGCCTTGCATGCAGAAGGACAGTGGTTCAAACCCCGGCATTCATATGGTCCCCTGAGCCTGCCATGAGCGATTTCTCAGTATAGAGCCAGGAGTAACCCCTGAGTACTGCCGGGTGTGACCCAAAAATACATAAAAAAAAGTAAACATATAAACAAAAATTATTTGAGTGGGTCAGAGAAAAATCACTGCAGGGAGCATGTTTTGCCTTGCATGTGGCAGAATGAGTCCAATCCCCGGTATCCCATATACTCCCAAATACATCCAGGAGTAATTCCTGGGCATCAGTGGGTTGGTCCCAAAATAAAAATAAACAAAACATTTTTTTGTAGCCTTAAAAATTAGGCCAGAGGCAAGGCTGGAGTGGTGGCGCAAGCGGTAGGGAGTTTGCCTTGCAAGAAGCTGACCTAGGATGGACCGTGGTTAGATTCCCCCAGCATCCCATGTAGTCCCCCAAGCCAGGAGTAATGCCTGAGTATCACCAGATGTGGGTGAAAAACCAAATAAAAAATAAAGAGAGAAAGGGCCGGGCGGTGGCGCTAAAGGTAAGGTGCCTGCCTTGCCTGTGCTAACCTTGGACGGACCGAGGTTCGATCCCCCGGTGTCCCATATGGTCCCCCAAGCCAGGAGCAACTTCTGAGCACATAGCCAGGAGTAACCCCTAAGCGTTACTGGGTGTGGCCCAGAAACCAAAAAAAAAAAAAAAAAAAAATAAAGAGAGAAAGAATGAAGAAAAAGAAAGAAAAGAAAGAAAGAAAAGAAGAAAAGAAGAGGAAAGAAAGAAAAGGAAAGGGAAGGGAAGGGGAGGGGAGGGGAGGGGAGGGGAGGGGAAGGGAGGGAGAGGGGAGGGGAGGGAAGGGGAGGGGGAGGGGAGGGGAAGGAAGGGAAGGGAAGGGAAGGGAAGGGAAGGGAAGGGAAGGGAAGGGAAGGGAAGGGAAGGAAGAAAGAGGGCCCAGAGAGGCGTTTGCCTTGCAAGCAGCCGATCCAGGACCAAAGGTGGTTGGTTCAAATCCCGGTGTCCCATATGGTCCCCCGTGCCTGCCAGGAGCTATTTCTGAGCAGACAGCCAGGAGTAACCCCTGAGCACTGTCGGGTGTGGCAAGAAGAAAGAAAGAAAAGAAGAGAAAGGAAGGAAGGAAGGAAGGAAGGAAGGAAGGAAGGAAGGAAGGAAGGAAGGAAGAAGGAAGGAAGGGAAGGAAGGAAGGAAGGAAGGAGGAAGGAAGGAAAGAAAGAGAAGAAAGAGAAAGAAAGAAAGAAAGAAAGAAAGAAAGAGAAGAAAGAAAGAAAGAAAGAAAGAAGAAAGAAAAAGAAGAAAGAAAGAAGAAAGAAAGAAGAAAGGAAGGAAGGAAGGAAGAGAGAGAGGAAGGAAGGAAGGAAGGAAGGAAGGAAGGAAGGAAGGAAGGAAGGAGGGAAGGAAGGAAGGAAGGAAGAAAAGAAGGGCCAAAGAGATAGCATGGAGGTAAGGTGTTTGCCTTTCATGCAGAATCCTGACATCCCATATGGTCCCCCGTGCCTGCCAGGAGTGATTTCTGAGCCTGGAGCCAGGAGTAACCCCTGAGTGCTGCCGGGTGTGGACCCCCCCCAAAAAAAAAAAAAAAAAAAAAAGGAAAGAAAGAAACACCACTTCTCAGAAATCTCAAAAGCCTCGCAAATGTTCTGAGGGCAAAGGCAAGAATGGAACAGACAGGGTGTTCATTTGCCACTTAGAAGGGCACCCCTATATGAGATTACGCAGCCAGACTGAGAGCACAGTCAGGTGGTGAAGTTTCAGAATCTCAAGATCTGTTCTAAACATCCACAGAAAGGGAACCAAAAAGAGCAAAGCCAAGACAACAAAGCTCCAGACTTTACTGGGACTCAGCATCAAGGGCAATGAAGGGGAGAGAGAGGCCCCACACCTTTGTTCTTGGAGACCAACACCCTGTGCCAAGCACCCAGATCCACATGAGCCCACTACCCACAACTCCACACCCGCCCTACAGCATGAGCTGGAGGGAGGGGGCTCTTCCCAAACTCACCTGCAAACATGCGTCTCCGCCGCTTCCTTAGGGTTCTTCCTTCCAACCAGGAGATCAGCGCAGGCTTTACCCCGCAACGCCCTGCTCCCGAGGGATGATTCATGGGTTAGAGACAGGGAAGGGGACAGCCACCCCTGTGCATAAGTCTGGGTCCTTAATGAAAGCGGTGGAATCATGGAACAGATGAAGAACACGATCTCTACTCTCCATATGCATGTTGATAATTGCACAGATGAGACCAGGTTTTAATGACAGAGTGCAATTGAGGGGCAGGATAATACAACACTGGGAGTAATCGGAATGCGCTAGGTTTATACATGGCCAAGGTGCATTTGATTTAGGCTTCAATCTTGCTAGGTGTAGTCCCAAAACAAAACCACCAACAAAAGTCAAACTGAGGCCAATGAGACCATGCAGGAACCTCAAGTTTGATCCTCCGCCTACATCTCCCAAGAAGCATTGGGGTGAGCCCAGGTTCAGGTGCCTTGTGGCCCTTGTGAAATCATGTTAAGAACTTAAGAACTGGAAGGTGGGGGAGCGAAAGATAGCATGGAGGTAAGGCGTTTGCCTTGCATGCAGAAGGACAGTGGTTCGAATCCCGGCATCCCATATGGTCCCCCATGCCTGCCAGGGGCAATTTCTGAGCACAGAGCCAGGAGTAACCTCTGAGCACTGCTGGGTGTGACCCAAAAACCAAAAACCAAAAAAAAAAAAAGAAAAAAAAAGAAAGAACTTAAGTCCTGGGCTGGAGTAATAGCACAGGATAGGGCGTTTGCTTTGCACGTGGGCGACTCAGGATAGACCCAGGTTTGATCCTCAGCATTCATTATGGTCCTCCAAGCCTGCCAGGAGTGATTTCTTTTTTTTTTTTTTTCTTCTATTTTTTTTTTTTTTGGTGTGTATGTGTGTGGGGGAGAGGAGAGAGGAGAAGAGGAGAGGGGCAGAGGGGGAGAGGTGAAAGGGGAAAGGAGAGGGGAGAGGGGGGAGAGAGGAGAGGGGAGAGGATGGGAGAGGGGAGAAAGGAGAGGAGGGGAGAGGGGAGGGGGAGAGGAGAGAGGAGAAAGGAGAGAGGAGAGGGGAGAGGATGGAAGAAGGGAAGAAAATGGAAGAAGGGGGAGGGGAGAGGAGAGAGGAGGGAGAGGAGAGAAGAGGAGAGGAGAGGAGAGGAGAGGAGAGGAGAGGAGGGGAGGGGAGAGGAAAGAGGAGAGATGAGAGGAGAAGAGAGAGGGGAGAGGGAAGAGGAAAGAGGAGAGGGGAGGGAAGGAGAAGAAAGAGGAGGGGAGAGGAAAGAGGGGAGAGGGGAGAGGAGAGAGGAGGGGGGAGAGGAAAGAGGGGAGAGGGGAGAGGAGAGAGGAGGGGGTAAGGGGAAAGAAGGAGAGAGGAGAGGGGAGAGGGGAGAGGATCCAGGTGTGATTTCTGAGCACAGAGCCAGGAGTAACCCTTGAGTGCCACTGGGTGTGGCCCAAAAACCAAAAAAGAAAAAAACCCCACAAACTTAAGTCATACTTGCCAGCATTCAAATTGGACTTGTGGGGGTTGAGACAATAGTACACAGAGGATGATGTCATTTTGCACAAGGCTAACCCAGGGTCGATCTCCAGCAACCAAAGTGATCCCTGAGCCCCACAGGCATCTGATCCCTGCTATTAGAGCCTGAAGTAAGCCCTGTGCTCACTCAAATGTGGCCAAAAGGCTCCCCACTTGTAAAAACTAAATGACTTATGATTCTTGGGAATGTTGGCCACACCGTGTAGTGGTTGGGGCTGACTCCTGACTCTGTGCTCAGGGATGATAACCCCTGGCAGGCTTAGGGAACCATATGTGGATTTGGGTATCAAACCTGGTTAATCCCATCTAAGGCAAACACCCTACACAAAGTGCTATCTCTCAGGAGTATGAAATAACATTTGAAAGTTAAAGATGGGGGCCGGAGAGATAGCATGGCGGTAAGGTGTTTGCCTTGCATGCAGAAGGACAGTGGTTTGAATCCCGGCATCCCATATGATCCCCTGAGCCTGCCAGGAGCGATTTCTGGGCATAGAGCCAGGAGAGTAACCCCTGAGTGCTGCTGGGTGTGACCCAAAAACAACAACAAGAATAACAACAAAAAGAAAGTTAAAGTTGGTCTCATCTAAGAAATAAAGTCAGGCCTTGGAGGTTAGAACAATGGGGAGGGTCTTGTCCTTGGAGATCTACAGGAAGTGATTCCTGGTGAACCCAGATTGTCAGCCCAATCCTGGAGTCCCCCACAAACATGGCCCACACAGGCACCCCAGGGGGCAGTTCTCACCTACGGACCGCAAGTGCCGGTAGGTCTCCAGCATCACATCTCTGTAGAGCTTCCTCTGAAAGGGGTCCAGGCATGGCCACTCCTCCGGGGAAAAGGTCACAGCCACATCGTGGAAAGTCACCTTGTTCTGAGCGGGACACATAGGAGGGGGTCAGGGTCCAGAACCACCCTAGCCCTGAAGCTGTGAGAAAGAACTCCCCATCGTCCTAGAAAGACTCAGGGATACTCCTTTCTGCCCTTGATAGAACCAAACTTGATGTCCTTCCCTCTAGGACACCCCTTGGAGCCAACCCAAGAAATCACACTAGGAAGCCAGATAAGACAACATGAGTGCTGACACTATTCTAGATGGTTCTTGGAGGTGCCCACCCTGCATACAAATATCCAAGGGCCAAAATATTCCAGGTCCAGCTTAACTCACAGTTCACCCCCCAAAAAAATCACTGCAGGAGCAGGAAAAATAACCCAATCCCAACCCCCATGCCTTCCAGAAAGATCCTTAGCTCTTATTTCCTTTTTTGACCCACAAAGCTGGGGGCCTGCAGACAAAGAACTGTAGAAAGTGCAACTGAGAGGGGTGGGAGCAGTGGTGCAAGCAGTAGGGTTTGCCTTGCACGCCCTAACCTAGCATCCCCCAGCATCCCATATGGTCCCCTAAGCCAGGAGTGATTTCTTTTTTTTTTTTTTTTTTGGTTTTTGGGCCACACCCAGTAACGCTCAGGGGTTACTCCTGGCTATGTGCTCAGAAGTTGCTCCTGGCTTGGGGGACCATATGGGACACCGGGGGATCGAACCGCGGTCCATCCAAGGCTAGCGCAGGCAAGGCAGGCACCTTACCTTTAGCGCCACCGCCCGGCCCCGAGGAGCGATTTCTGAGCACATAGCCAGGAGTAATTCCTGAACGTCACCAGGTGTGCCCCCCACAAGAAACCCCAAAGTTAAATAAATAAAATTAAAAAGAAAAGAAAGTTCAACTGAGGAGAAATGTGGCTGCAGGGAGAAGAGACTCAGCAGAGTAAAAGATAAAAGAGCTGAACTGCATGTCCTGGGGCCACAACAACAGTGTCAGGAAGGGCCAATCACCTGGCACACACTACGGTCCCCTGAAGTAGCCAGGAGTGACTCCACTGTCCCAGATCCAACTATGAATTTTCCTGTACACAGTATGGCTTAAGCACCGTGAAGGCATTCCCATATTCCAGATACATAGGTTTGTCTACGGAATGAACATTTATATCTATATAAATGGCCTCTCCATAATTCTTACATTTGTAAGGTTTTTCACCAGTATAATTTTTCCTGTTGTGAAAATTAAGAGTAATATTGGAAGGCCTTGGGGCCAGAGAGATGGCATGGAGGTAAGGCATTTGCCTTGCATGCAGAAGAAGGACAGTGGTTCAAATCCCGGCATCCCATATGGTCTCTGGAGCCTGCCAGGAGCAGTTTCTGAGCATAGAGCCAGGAGTAACCCTGAGCGCTGCCGGGTATGACCCAAAACCCAAAAACAAACAAATAAATAAAAATAATAAAAATAGGGGCCCAGAGAGATAGCACAGTGGTGTTTGCCTTGCAAGCAGCAGATCCAGGACCAAAGGTGGTTGGTTCGAATCCCGGTGTCCCATATGGTCCCCCGTGCCTGCCAGGAGCTATTTCTGAGCAGACAGCCAGGAGTAACCCCTGAGCATCGACGGGTGTGGCCCAAAAACAACAACAACAAAAAATAAATAAAATAAAAAAATAAAAATATTGGAAGGCCTTCACGTGACATGTATCCTACATTCAGTATGACATGTCAGATGCGTAAAGTGAGGAGTGACTGAGGTTTTCCGACATTCCATATATATAAAAGTGAAGGACTTCCCACACTCAGTACGTACCTCGGGTGTCTCTCCAGAGTGAATTCTCCGATGTTTACAAAGGCACGAGGGGGAAGTGAAAGCCTTGCCACACTCGGAACATTCATAAGGTTTCTCTCCAGTGTGAACATTCCAGTGGCTAGTAAGTCTGGAAGACTGAGAGAAGGCCTTCCCACATTGCATGCATACGTAAGGCTTCTCTCCAGAGTGGCTTCTCCTGTGTTTCCGAAGGCATGAGGGGGAAGCAAAGGTCTTCCCACACTCCTTACATGCATAAGGTTTCTCTCCCGTATGAATATTCCAGTGGCTAGTAAGGCTTGATGACTCGGTGAAGGCCTTCCCACATTGCTTGCATACATAAGGTTTCTCTCCAGAATGAATTTTCTTATGTTTACGGAGGCAGGAGGGGAAAGCGAAGGCCTTCCCGCACTCCTGACATTCATAAGGTTTCTGTCCAGTATGAATATTCAAGTGGCTAGTCAGGCTTGCCGATTCGGTGAAGGACTTCCCACATTGTTTACATGCATATGGTTTCTCTCCAGTGTGAATTTTCCTGTGTTTAATAAGGTCCGCAGATCGAATGAAGGCCTTCCCGCACTCCTGGCATGTATAAGGCCTGTATCCTGTGTGAATTTTCCTATGTATGTTAAGGGATGAAGAGGAAGTAAAGGTCTTCCCACACTCCTTACATGCATAAGGTTTCTCTCCAGTATGAATTTTTGAGTGGCTAGTAAGGCTTGAAGAATGAGCGAAGGTCTTTCCACATTCCTTACATATGTAAGGTTTTTCTCCAGTATGAACTCTCCTATGCAGAATAAATACTGACAATTTAATAAAAGTTTTTCCACAATCGTCACATGCATAAGATTTCTGCCCAGTATGAATATTCCAGTGATTAGTAAGGCTTAAATATTGAGTATAGGCCTTCAAATACTGCTTATATGCATAAGGTTTCTCTTTAGTATGTATTTTTCTGTGTTTAATAAGGTCTGAGGATTGAATAAAAGCTTTCCCACACTCCTGGCACATATAAGGCTTCTTTCCAGTATGAATAATCATGTGCCTTTTAAGATCTGAAGGGTAAGTGAAGGCCTTCCCACACTCCGAACATGTATGCCGTTTCTTTCGTGTCTGGACTTTCTTACGGCCCCTCGACTTTGACAGCTGGCCCAAAGCGTGTCCAACTCGCTGACAGTCAGAGGGATCCTGTGCACTGGGGGTATCTGTGGACACATCACAGTGCCGAGCACATGGGAAGGCCCCCCCACATTGCTTACACTTGGGCAGCTCTACTCCACAGGGAATATGCTTGTTAGCCTGTCGCTGTGAAGAGCTTGGAGCAAATACTGTTGCTCTCTCAGTCCAGGGTGGCCCCAGGGCGGGGGTCTGAGTCCAGGGACTGGGCGGAGCAAACTCAGGGGAGCTGTGCTCAGAGGTCAGTGGCTCTGCAGCAAGGATGCTCTCTGTACTCTGTCCCCCTTCAGAAGAGATGCCCCCTGAGTCCTCACTCTCAGCGGGGTGCTGGCAGAACGGTTCTCTCCAGACTGTGTCCCACAGCACAGGATCACCCCTGTCCCATTGGGGCTGGTTGCTTCCCTGTGGAACATCAGAGTGTTAGTCCTATTACTTTTCTCTCCCTAGACCGTCTCCATGTTCAAATCCAGCCCTGAATGTGTGATCTCCATTACAGAAACATGATTCTCCATATGTGTGCATGTCTGTGGGGACAGGATGACATTTAGCCAAGAAATGAACTTACGTAGGTAATAGCCTGAGCAGAGGGTAAAGAAAGGTGATGTGTGGACCCTAATTGATCAATAACCAGGTCCCCACACGGAAGACAATGTAGGTGGGGGTTCTGTCTTCACTTTGGTATCTCCCCCTACCCCAGAAGATATTCCTAACACTTTTATAGTAGCTGTCCCAGATCCCCATCAATAAGGTAAAACTGAGCCCAGTAGATCAGCATAGATTGGCAAATATCTATTCTGTCTCCCATTTTCTTTCCTAATCAAAAAGTACTTGGGGCTGGAGCAACAGTAGAGAGGGTATGGCATTTACCTTGTATTTGGCCGACCTGGGTTCAATCCCTGGAATCCTATAAGGGTCTCCCAAACATGCCAGGACTGATCTTTGAGCACAGAGCCAGGAGTAACCCCCTGAGCACTACCAGTTTTGGCCCAAAATTAAAAAAAATAAACCTTAAAAAAAAAATCAAGGGGCCAGTGTGGTGGCGTTAGAGGTAAGGCATCTATCTGCCTTGCATGCGCTAGCCTAGGACAGACCGTGGTTTGATCCCCGGCGTCCCACATGGGTCCCCCCAAGCCAGGTGCGATTTCTGAGCGCATCGCTAGGAGTAACCCCTGAGCATCAATGGGTGTGGCCCCAAAACAAAACAAAATAAATAAATACTATACTACAAGGACAGTCAGGGCTCTTGATCCACTAGGCTATGAGCCCTGTGACCCCAAAGTTGTTTGTTTTCTGTAAGTTTTGAATTCTTTTCTTTTAAAAGGTTTTGGGGGGGCCGGAGAGATAGCATGGAGGTAAGCCGTTTGCCTTTCATGCAGGAGGTCATCGATTCGAATCAAGGCGCCCCATATGGTCCCCCGTGCCTGCCAGGAGCAATTTCTGAGCCTGGAGCCAGGAATAACCCCTGAGCACTGCAAGGTGTGACCCAAAAACCACACACACACACAAAAAAGGTTTTGGGTCTCACTCAGCAGTGCTCAGGAGAACCTATGGGATGCTGGGGATTGAACCCAGGTCAGCTGAGTGAAAGGCAAGCATAATACCTACTGTACTATCTTCCTGGCCCTATCTTCTTTTCTTAATCAGTGTTGCTATTGATTTGAGCCCATTCGCCCATTCACCAGGGACATGTTCCATGGATGGCATTTCCAGGCAAAAACCTACTGGTTGCATTTGTTTCCTTTTTTTTTTTTTTTGGCCATACATGACTGTGCTTAGAAATCAGTTCTGGCTCTGCACTTAGAAATTAATCCTTGGGCCCTGGGAGATAGCACAGCAGCATTTGCCTTGCAAGCAGCCGATCCAGGACCAAAGGTGGTTGGTTTGAATCCCGGTGTCCCATATGGTCCCCCGTGCCTGCCAGGAGCTATTTCTGAGCAGACAGCCAAGAGTAACCCCTGAGCATCGCCGGGTGTGGCCCCCCCCCCCCAAAAAAAAAGAAAGAAATTAATCCTCGCATCAGGCTGGATTGATAGTATAGCAGTAGAGTGTTTGCCTTGAATGCAGCTGACCAAGACAGACCAGGGTTCAATCCCCGGCATTCCATATGGTCCCCCAAGTCTGCTAGAAAAAGATTTCTTTTTGGTTTTGTTTTGTTTTTGGGTCATATCCAGCGGCACTCAGGGGTTACTCTTGAACCTGTGCTCAGAAGTCACTCCTGATAGGCTCGGAGGACCATATGAGATGCTGGGAATCGAACCGGCGTCTGTCCTGAGTTGGTTGTGTGCAAGGCAAATGCCTTACAGCTGTGCCATTGTTCTGGCCCCCCAGAGAAGATTTCTGAGTGCAGAGCCAGGAGTAAACACTGAATGCTGTTGGGTGTGGGCCAAAAACCAAAAGCCAAAAGCCAAAAAGAAAAAAAAAAGAAATTATTTCTGGCAGGCTCAGGGACCATATGTGTGATTATGTGATGCTGGGATCATCCCAATGCAAGGCAAATACTCTACTCGCTGTACTTGTCACTCTGGCCCCCTGGTAAGATGAGGAAAATGTTAGAGTTCTGAAGAATCTGGAGTTGTGAGAATGTCTCAACTTCATTAATTAAATAAGTGAACAGGCAAGGAAGTATAAACTTGTCTCTCCTTAGAAACTAAAGCACCATTTTCATTTTCCAAAAAAATGTTTACTAGGACCGAAGTGATAGCACAGTAGAGAGGGCGTTTGCTTTGAATGCAACCAACCTGGGTTCAATCCCTGGCATCCCATCTGGTCCCCCAAGCCCGCCAGGGGTAATTTATTTATTTAATTTTATTTTTTGTTTTTTTGGGCCATACCTGGCAGCACTCAGGAGTACTTCTGGCTCTGCGCTCAGAAATAGCTCCTGGCAGTCTCAGGGACCATATGGGATGCCAAGAATTGAACCCAGGTCTGCCCTGGGTTTGGCCAGGTGCAAGGCAAATACCCTACCGCTATGCCACTGTTCTGGCCCCCACCCCCAGGAGTAATTTCTGAGCTCAGAGCCAGGAGTAAGCCCTGAACACCACTGTGTGTGGCCCAAAAGCAAAAACAAAACGTTATTATTATTAATTTTTTTTTTTTTTTTGCTTTTTGGGCCACACACGGTGACAGGTGACACTCAGGGGTTACTGGCTATGCACTCAGAAATCACTCCTGGCTTGGGGGACCATATGGGACGCTGGGGATCGAACCAAAGTCCATCCTGGTGAAAGGCAAACACCCTACAACTATGCTATCACTCCGGTCCCTGTTATTATTAATTTTTATGGGGCATACCTAGTGTTACTCAGGGGTTAGTCTTGGATAACAGGAATCGCTCACGACTGGCAGGCACAGGAAACTACATGGGATGCTGGTGATTTAATCCGGGTTAGTCACATGCAAGGTAAATGTCCACTCTGCTGTTCAATCACTCCAGCCCCCCCAAAGCACCATTTTCTTCTTTTCTTTTTTTTGGTTTTTGGGGCACACCCGGCGATGCTCAGGGGTTACTCCTGGCTGTCTGCTCAGAAATAGCTCCTGGCAGGCATGGGGGACCATATGGGACACTGGGATTTAAACCAACCACCTTTGGTCCTGGATCGGCTGCTTGCAAGGCAAACGCTGCTGTGCTATCTCTCCGGGCCCCCGAAGCACCATTTTCAAGCAAATATAAAACATGCCCATGGGGTATGGTTACAGCTCAGTGTAGAGCCTCTAAACACATGTGTGAAGGCCAAGCAGGATCCCAAATACAGCTGAGAGAAAACAGGATATCTGCCAGTGAAAATATATAACAAAAGCTGGACTGAACAGGGCTGCATAGGCTCAAACCCAGACACCCCATATGGTTCCCTCAGACCATCAGGTGTGATTCCTGAGGGAAGAACTAGAAGTAACCCTCTTTTGGGGTGGTGCCTAAAACTAAAAAGAAATAAGGGCCCGGAGAGATAGCACAGCGGTGTTTGCCTTGCAAGCAGCCGATCCAGGACCTAAGGTGGTTGGTTTGAATCCCGGTGTCCCATATGGTCCCCTGTGCCTGCCAGGAGCTTTTTCTGAGCCAGGAGTAACCCTGAGCAACGCCGGGTGTGGCCCAAAAACCAAAAAAAAAAAAAAAAAAAAAAAGAAATAAAATAACTTTTCTCAGCTGAGGCAGAACTGATGCTTCCTGGCATAAATGCTGGGATGCTGGGGCATCCAGCATCTGATCTGTGCTCAGCAACATCAGCATCCACATTTCCAGGAGCTCATCCTGGATCCTGGCATCCCAGAGAGTCTGAGACCTGCTAGTAGTGGCTTAACAACACCGAGCCAGGAATGAGGCCAGAGCACCACCAATTATGGTCCCACAAACCAAACACAACGCAACACAACAAACACAAACAAACAAAACAAACAAACACAAGGACATGGACCAGAGTGACAGTATAACAGTAGGGTGTTTGTCTTGCACACTGCCAACAGGGACAAACTTAGGTTCGATTCCCAGCATCCCATATGGTTCCCCGAGTCTGCCAGGAATGATTTCTGAACTCAGAGCCAGGAGTAACCCCTGAGTACTGCTGAGTGTGCCCCCTCCCCCCCAAAAAAGACAAAAAGTGTCCTTAAACAGCAGAATCCAGCGCCCCTGCTTGGAGTTACAACCTGGCCCACTATTCCTTCCTGAAATATCTCTGGGCCCCACTACCCCATAGGGTTGCATTCCTGCTCCATCCCCTTGTCTCTCTTTGAGCCCACACTTGCCTCCTACCTGGGAACAGGATGTCAGGCGGTGTGTCCCCATCTTCTCCAGACTGGATTATTCCCTAAGAGCAGCAGCAAGGCCCTTTGCAGGAAGTCCTAGAGGAAAGTCACAATGAACAGCAGAGATGAGCACAACCACTTGCCCTGACTGAAAGTGCCTGCACTTGGGCTGGAAACATCCAGATGGGCTGCATCCTCTCTGTATCCCCCCTAGTGCACCAGCTCAGACCCACATGGGAAGATGCGGCCAGAGGCTCCTTCCTCTCCTGGGGATGCAGAAGCAGGCTAGGAATGCAGGATATGAGAGGGCTGGAGTTCTGGCCTTGCTCTACACGGAGGAAAATGCAGCCCTGAGCCCTGCATCCTCCGGGGGCCCCACATAGGCCCTGGGAGACCAGGACAAGGGCTGACTCTGTAGCTGGAGCCCTGCACACCAGCACCAACACCTGTACTCTCGGCTTGGAAGTGGCTCTGCTGCAGGGACTCAGAAGGGACAAACTGTCTGCTGCCCCTCCTGCCTGGCTGGCTGGTGGGGATATGGGCTTGGGCTTGCCCTCCAGGGGAACAAGATCCAAGTGAATACTGGTAACTCTCCTGCAGGCCTGGGATTCCCCTGGATTTTGCTTGATCCTAACCCTAATCAGGGCAAATAATCTTATAACAAACATCCAGCACACCCTCATTTGTATAGAAAAATTAGTGAGATTCACACAAACAGTATGTTGTACAGCAAAATTTTCCCAATACCCATAGAGTTATTAAGGGTCATACTGTACCTATGTCTGGTAGTTGGAACCTTTAGACTAAAGTTCTTTTTTTTTGGTTTTTGGGCCACACCCGGTAATGCTCAGGGGTTACTCCTGGCTTGGGGAACCATGTGGGATGCTGGGGGATCGAACCGCAGTCCGTTCTAGGATCGTGCTGGCAAGGCAGACACCTTACCTTTAGCGCCACCACGCCAGCCCCCAAGACTAAAGTTCCTTTATCTCCCTCCTCCACAACCTTTGACTCAACTATAAAATCTAACTTTTAACCTTAAACATATTTGTAAGGGGGACAATAATAGGGCGGGGAAGGTGTTTGCTCTGCAGACCACCAGCCCATGTTCTGTACTCAGCCCCAACATATATTCCCCTGAACTCTGCTAGGTGTGGTCCAATTATCCCCTTTCCCAAAATAAGTACTCAAAGTACTCACCCCAAAATCCTGAGGTCAATGGTCACAAAGAGACTGGGAGTGGCAGGTGCTCTGTAACTAGCGAAGAGATAGTCTTTTTTCTGCAAAAATAAATAAATAAATGAATGAATAAATAAATAAATAAGCCCAAAATCAAGACCACAGTAGTAGTAGAGAGCTTAGGGGACATGCCTTGCATGAGCTTCACCTGAATCAGATCCCCACCACCCTATCTGGTCGTGTGAGCTGCTGGGAGTGTTCTCTGAGTGCAGAACTAGATAGACATCAACCCTGAGCACCACTCGTTGTGGCTCCAAAACAAAACAAACGAACAAACAAAAAAAGCAAAAAACGTCCAATGTTTCCTGGGCAGGAGCAAAAAGTACTGAGAGAAGACAGTGCTGGGTTTACGCTTTGGGAACCAATCTCTGCCACCCCAAAATCCTCCGAGCATAGTCAAGAGTGTTTCCTGAATGCAGTCATGGCCCTGAGTATCACCGAGTATGGACCCCCCCCAAAAAAGGGGAAAATCCCAGTGTTTCCTGAAACCTCACCCAGCTGCCTGGACCACTCACAGCAGCCCATGAAAATGAAGAACGTCAATAGGCCTTTTCCCATTTGGGGGGCTGCATCCGTGCCCCTCCCTGTCCATCTGGAGCTTCTCCAGCAGCGCCAGGACCTGCAGTGGGTGATCGGGATAGTCCCAGCGCCCATGCAGGGCCCCACGCTCAGGGTACCCCAGATCTAGGGTCCCCGCAGCTCCATCACGGAGCTGGAGGCCACCAAGGCCAGGGGCCCCAGGGTCGTGCACTGACATCATGCTGACACCCCAGTGCCTCCGCCCCAAACCCGGGGCGCCCGCCACTCACCACGCGGACCCCGGGAGGTGCGGGGCGCCGAGATCGATTGGCCTTCGCGGTCCCCCTTCCCCCCAGGCGCCACGATCTATCTGTCCTTTATCCATAAGCCCAATGGCGGCTGGAACCCCGAGAGCGTCGGGCACGAAAAATGTCCCCAAGCCGCCCCCGTCTGATGACGTCACTCTACCTCCGCCCCCAGCCTTAAAGGGACAAGCTCCAAGGGGAAAAGGCAGGTCTTCTCTGACAACCTTTAAAGTCAATTTTTTGCCAGAGGTATGACCCAAAAACCAAACGAAAAAAGAAGTTCCATCTGAGCATTTTTGTATTTTGTAGGGTGCTGAGGATAAACGTTGGGACCTCTCCCAACCGATGTGTATTATCTGTTAATGAGTCACAATTATCTCCCTGGATTTTTCATTAAGTGAAACTGAGGGCAGGTAATGTTGGTCATACATGTGCCACACGGGCATGACATATAGGCTGGTCCCAATATTTAAAAATTTTGTCTTTCAAGGATTTGGGTGCTACCTTGCCACACCCACAGCTCTACAACTGAAGGCAAATCATGTGCTTTTGTTTGGTCCTTCGTTTAATTTTTAGTGCCCAAACCAAGCCCAGTCTCCAGTGTGTGTGTGTGTGTGTGTGTGTGTGTGTGTGTGTGTGTGTGTGTGTGTAATTTTTAGTACCCAATGTGTGTGTATAATTTTTAGTGCCCAAACCAAACCCAGAGTCTCCAGTGTGTGTGTGTGTGTGTGTGTGTGTGTGTGTGTGTGTGTGTGTGTGTGTGTGCAGCCAAACTAGTTTGATCTGTGGCATAACATATAGTTCCCCAAGCTAGCCAGCAGTGGGCCCTGAGCAAAGAGCAGGAAGTCTAGAGGACTGCTGGGTGTGGGAAAAAAAAAAAAAAAAAAAAAAAAACCCAAAAAACCTCTCAAAATTTTTTAAATTAAATTTAAAAATTAATTTATTTTGCCACGACAAGAACTTTTATTTCTTTTTAATGACATTGAATACAACTGATACAAGTAAAAGGAAAACAAGATAACGAGGAGGCACCAAACTTCAGTTTCATAACTGATCTTGACAACTCAAGTACCTTAGGGCTTGCACTAGATGGGAAAGTACAGGCTACTTCAGGCTCTTTACTTACAAGTATGTTAACAGCACATTTTCATTCTGCTTGGTCAGACTCCGGTAGTAAGAATATCATAAACAAAGGAAGCGAGGGTGCCGGTTACAAGATCACAAGTCTTACTCAAATCAAATGATATGGCTGGGATTCCACAAGCTACATTAGTCTTGAGGCCAAACCCAGAGAAGACAGTTTTTTGTTTGTTTTGTTTTGGGGCCACACTTGGTGTTGCTCAGGGGTTACTCCTGGTTCTGCGCTCAGAAATTGCTCCTGGCTGGGGATGGAACCCAGATCCATCCTGGATTGGCTCTGTGCAAGGCAAACACCCTACCACTATGCTATAGCTCTGGCCCCAATAATGAGTATTCTTTAGCATAATTTTTCTTATTAAAGAAATGGATGGGGCTGGAGCAGTGGTGCAGCAGTAGGCCATTTGCCTTGTGCTTGACTGACCTAGGACAGACTGCAGTTTGATCTCCCGGCATTCCATATGGATCCTCCCAAGACAGGAACAATTTCAGAGTGCAGAGCCAGGAGTAATCGCTTAATCAAGCTGGGTAAATGAAACCAACCAAACATGCAGTCACTTGTATATAATCTTTCCTCGTTTAGTCAGTTCACTGGGTTAAATCTTGACTCTGCACTGGGCAGAAATCAGACAGATGTTCCTTGGGGGGGGGGTGTCTGTGGGATGCTGGGGTTGAAACTACCACTCGAATATACAAGGAATGTATAATTGAGTTTTCACAATTTTCTGTACCGAAAACTATCAGGTCCACACACAGGAGTGCAGTGATTTTAAATTCTCATCACTAATCACAGCTCAGGAATTTGGAATCCAACCACTTACTTTTTTTTTTTTTTGGGTCACACCTAGCAGCTCTCTGGGTTTACCCGTCTCTGTGTTCAGAAATTGCCCCTGGCAGGCTTGGGGACCAGATGGGATGCCAGGATTTGAACCACTGTCAGTCCTAGATGGGGGGCATGCAAGACATATTTCTCCAGACCCATCCACTTACTTTTTGAGGGGGAGGGTTTGGGGCTACTCCAAGTAGTGCTCCTGCCTGGCTTAAGAGAGCCTAGGGGTGCTGTGATCTATCTGGGTGGCCTGCTTGCAAGGCCAGCAACCTCCGGGCAGACCAGGCCTGCCTGACTTTCCTGCAAAGCACAAGTCTGGGATCTCCCTGGTGCTCCCAGGAGTCAGAGCAAAAAGGGCAGATTCTCCACTCAGGCTGCTGCTTCTTCCTCCCCCCAGATCACATGAGCCCTCCTAGGGCCCCTGTGGCATCATTTGGTTGGTTCTTTTGGGTCATTTCTAAAATTTCCTGCAATAGTTAATTCAAACCGGTTTTCTCCTTCAATCTCCAGCTTCTCCATCCACCCAACCCTAGGGCTGCCCTATCCCATGGCCCTACTCACCTCTTCCTCAGTCTCTTCCATCCATGGACTCGATCCTGGTTCATCAGCAGGAACAAACGCAACAAGATCCAACAGTCCAGCACTCGGTCTGTCCTCTCTGGGGGCCGCCACCCCCAAACCTCCGCAGGCACTCAGAGCATTCCCTATACAGCTAGAGAGAAAACTGTCCCTCCAGACCCCCCTAACTCAGTAGGGGAGCCCTACAACTCATAGTAAGGTGCTTCAAGCTCTGGAGCTCAGACAACAGAGGAAAACAAACCAACCAACCCTGCTTCATGACTTCATGCTACTGCTGGCCGGAATCTTAAAGGGCCAGGCTCCAGCTACTGACGAGGCTCTTTTGGAGCTAGAAGGTGAATTTTTCACATCTGGACTTTGATCAGATGATCCAAACTGCTGGGGAGCTACCCATATCATCGAGAAATGGGGAGATGGCGCGCTAAGGCGATAACTAGTAGGGCCTGAATTATAGCACAGCAGGGAGGGCCTTTGCCTTGCATAAGGTTGTCCTGGGTTCTATCCCTAACATCCCATATGGTCCTCTGAGGATGTGATGTGTGATTTCTGAGTGCAGAGTCAGTAATAATTCCTGAGTTGCTCTGAGTGTGGCCCATAAACAAAAACAAAAAGAAAAGGATTAGAAAAAAAATTTTTTTGGAATCACACCCAGCGGCACTCAGGGGTTACTCCTGGCTCTGTACTCAGAAATCACCCCTGGCAGGCTTGGGAGACCATATGGCATGCCGGGATTTGAACTGCCATCTGTCCTGTGTTGGATGCGTGGAAGGCAAGCACCTTACTGCTGTGCTCTGGTCCCAATTAGAAAAATTTTTAATCAATATTGCAAACTCCACCCCTTCCCTAGACTACTACCCTGAACCTACCTACCCACCAAACAAGAACCAAGCACTCAGAAACCACTAGACTCATGATACGATGTGCTTGGTGTTTTGCTTTCATGCATTTGTGTATTTGTGTTTTAAGGGCCACATAGAGTAGTGCCTACTAAGGTTTCTCTCTAAGACAAATATTTGACCACATCTGGCAACACTCAGGAGTTACTCTTGACTGCACTCACAATCACTCCTGGTGGTGCTTGGGGGACCAGATGGGATGCTGAGGGTCAAGCATATAAACGGATGCTGATAGACAGATCGAAGGTCAAATGAAGCCCTTCCCACACTACATTTATGGATAAAGTTTCTCTCCAAGTGTTCTTTTATTAGCAGAAAAATCTCAGAAGTAAACACAGTTCCTTGCCACATTCCCTACGTATGTAAGGGTGCTCTCCATTTTCAATTTTCTTTTTGGGCCATACCCGATGATGCTCAGGGGTTACTCCTGCCTATGCGCTCAGAAATTGCTGCTGGCTTGGGGGACCATATGGGAGGCCGGGGGATCGAACCGTGGTCCGTCCTAGGTTAGTACATACAAAGCAAATGCCCTACCACTTGTGCCACCACTCTGGCCCAACTTTTAATTTTTTTAATTTTTTTTTTGGAGCCACACTCTGTGGTACTCAAAAGTTACTCCTGGCATTGCAGACAGGAATCTCTATTGGAAAACTTTGAGGACCCTACATTGCCACATATTGAACCCTGGCTTGTGGTGTGCAAGAAAAATGCCCTCCCTGATGTACTCAGTAATTCCTGATATAATTTTCATATTAAAAATTCTGAAGAGAATGGAAAAGCTTTCCCATAATCCTAACCTACCTAGATTTCTCTTCAGAATGAATTTTCCTGTGTTTCATAAATGCTAAGGGGGAAGTGAAGGCCTTCTCACACTCCTGACATACATAAGGTTTCTCTCCTGTATGAACACGAAAGTGCCGATGAAGTGTCCAGATTAGAAGGAAGGACTTCCCACACTGTGGACATGCATGAGGTTTCTCGCCTGTATGAATTTTCTTGTGTGTAGAAAGGTTCGAGGATTGAGTGAAAATCTTTCCACACTCTTGACATGTATAGGCCTTTTGTCCTGCATGAATTTTCTTGTGAGTAGAAAGAAATGAGGATCGACTAAAGGCCTGCCCGCACTCCTCACATGTATAAGGTTTGATTCCCGTATGAATCTTCATGTGCGCAGAAAGGTCTGAGTTGTAAATGAAGGCCTTCCCACATTCCTGACATGTATGAGGCCTGTAGCCTGTATGAATTTTCTTGTGTGCGGCAAGGCCTGAAGATCGAGTGAAGGTCTTCCAACACTCCTGGCATGTATAAGGTTTCTCTCCTGTATGAGTTGTCCTGTGCGCAACAAGGCCTGAGGATCGAGTAAAGGCCTTTCCACACTCCTGGCATATATAAGGTTTCTCTCCTGTATGAATTTTCTTGTGCAGAATAAGTTCGAAGTGGTAAGTGAAAGCCTTCCCACAGTCTTGACATGTATGAGGCCTGTCTCCTGTATGACTTTTCTTGTGCTTACATAGGCTTGAGGATCTGGTGAAGGCCTTTCCACACTCCTGGCATGTATAAGGTTTTTCTCCTGTATGGATTTTCTTATGAGCAGAAAGGGATTTAAATCCAACAAAGGCCTTCCCACACTCCTGACACGTATAAGGCCTGTAGCCTGTATGAGTTTTCTTATGTGCAGCAAGGCCTGAAGATCGAGCGAAGGCCTTCCCACACTCTGGACATTTATAAGGCTTGTCTCCTGTATGTGATTTATTGTGTGAAGAAAGTACTGAGGATCGAGAGAAGACCTTCCCACACTCCTGATAAGGTTTCTCTCCTGTATGAATTTTCTTGTGTTCAGAAAGGTTTGAGGATCGAGAAAAGGCCTTCCCACACTCTGGACATTTATGACCTTTCTTTGGTGTCTGGACTTCCTTAGGGTCACTCTGGCATGACAGATGACTCCAAGCATGTCTACCTTGATGACAGCCAGAGGGATCCTGTACAATGGGGGTGTCCACGGGCACATAGCAGTGTTGAGCACCTGGAAAGTAACCCCAACATTGCTTACATTCAGGCGGCTCAATTCCTTGGGGAATGTGCTTCTCAGGTTGTCCAGAACAGATGCCCACCGAATCCTGGCTCCCATCTGGATACAGGCAGGATGGTTCCCTCCAGAGTGTCTCCCAAAGCACAGGATCTCCCCCATTCAGCCGGGGCTGGATGCTTCCCTGTGGAAAGGCAGAGGGTTAGTCAAATTACTCCTTGTTCCAAAGAAAACACTGTATTCCCTTGGTGTGAAAATACCATGAATTTCTTTGGGTTGTAAACTTCTTGAATTCAGTTTAGCCCTCAGGTAAGACTAACGGCAACTTCTTCCACACTGGGCACTGGATCCTCCCCGGAGTGCAGAGATCACAGATGGGGTGATCGGGCTGGAACCCAGGGCTCCACATTCTCAGTGCTCTTGTGGTGCTAAGCTGTCCCTCTACCAGAATAATATTGATTTGAAACTTGCAAGTCTTACCATCTCACTCCTGTTTGGAGATCCTGTTCCAAAAGTAAATTGCTGAAATGCCAAATCCTGAACTGGTGGACTGCCTTCTAAAATCAAATCAAATATGCAATGTAAGAATTAGGTGAAGGAAACTGGTTGAATGCAGCAACATATATCAAGTGAATACATGTTTTTTAGGGGCTGGAGAGATAGCACAGTGGAAGGGCGTTTGCCTTGCATGCGCCCAATCCAGGACGAACTCTGGTTCGATTCCTGGCATCCCATATAGTCCCTCAAGCTTGCTGGGATGATTTCTGAGCACAGAGCCAGGAGTAACCCCTGAGCACTGCCAGGTATGAACCAAAAACAAACAAACAAAAAACCCTCCCCAAAAGACCCCATGTTCTTACATACTAAATCAGTTTAAAGAAAAGGGAAGATAGGTTGGGAAGATCCCTTTGTGGAGGTTGGAAAAAATCCACAGTAGGTTTGAGATGGGCTTGCTTGGAAATTGTTTATATGTACAGACAAAAACTATGTTTGAGTGGGCCAATAAAATAACTCAGCAGGGAGGGTGTTTGCTTTTCATGTGGCTGACCCAAGTTCAATTATCAGCATCCCATATAATCCTCTAAGCACTGCCAGGAGTGATTCCTGAGTGCAGATTCAGGACTAACCCTTGATTATTAGTGAACTGGTCCCCAAACATTAGCAAAACAATTCTTAATATTTGGAGCTGAAGCACTAACACAGTGGTAGAGTGTTTCCTTATACCCCTTTTGATCCCCAGCATCTCACTAAATCCCCAAAGTCAGAAATAAGATAGCACAATGGTAAGGCGTTTGCTTTGCACATGGCCAACACAGGACGGATCCTGGTTTGTATCTCGGCATCCCATATAGTCCATTGAGCTTGCCAGGAGTGACTTCTGAGCGTAGAGCCAGAAGTAACCCCTGAGCGCTGCCAGGTATGACCCAAAAACCAAAATAAATAAATAAATAAATAAATAAATAAATAAATAAGGCCTGAGCACTGCCCAGTGTGGACTAAAATCAAACAAAAAACCCGCAAAAGATGGAGCTGTAGAAATAACGCAGCAGTAGGACATTTGCCTTGCATGCGGCTAACCCAGGATGAACCTGGTTGGATCACTGGAGTTCCATCTGATTCCCCCAAGCCAGGCGAGATTTCTGAGCACATAGCCAGGAGTAACCCCTGAGCATCACTGGGTGTGGCCCCCCCCCCCCAAAAAAAAAAAACACGCAAAAATAGTGGCAGAATGAGCAGGAGTGATTAATTAGGGCGTTTGCCTTGTACATGGCTGACCTGGGTCGATCCCTGGCATCACATATGGTCCCCCGAGCCTGCTAGGAGTGATTTCTTTTTTTCTTTTTTTCTTTTTTAAATTTTTGGGTCACGCCCAGCAGCGGAGTTACTCCTGGCTCTGTCCTCAGAAGTCGCTCCTGGCAGGCTCAAGGGACCATATGGGATGCTGGGATTTGAAGCGGCGTCCATTCTGCGTTGGCTGCATGCAAGGCAACAGCCTATCGATGTGCTATTTCTCTGACCTCTGGGAGCGATTTCTGAGTGCACAGCCAGGAGTAATCCCTGAGCACTGAAGGGTGTGGCCCAGAAAAACAAACAAACAAACAAACCCTCCACAAATGGAGGTCCATGATACAACACGTGGATTTAGGAACATGCTTTACATGCGAGCCTTACTTATTCCCCCCCTTTATTGGGAGGTACTGATGCCATGTGGCCTTTAATAAATTGTGAACTAAACTTAAGTCACACTTGCTCACATTCAAGTTGAAATCACTGGGAGTTGGGAAAATAGTACAGCGGGGAAAAATAACCTTGGTCAAGGCTGACATTTGTTTGATCACTAGCACAAGAAGTGACCCTCGACCAATGCCAGGAGTGACTCATTGGCTGGTGTAAGCTCTGAGCACTCCCAGGTGTGGCCAAGAGCCTCTATCTCAACTTAAAAAAAAAAAAGACTTAAATTGGGGGGAGTTTTTGAATGGCCCTGTGAAGTGGGTGGGGCTGACTATTGGATCTGCTCAAGCATGACAATGACACCTGGTAATTTTAGGGGACCAATGTGGAGCCAGACCCAACCTGCTTGGATCCAGCCAGGCAAAGACCCAACATACTACAGTATAATATCTCAGGACTGTGAAATGACATGTCAAACTTTAAGTTGGACTCATCAAAGAAATGAAGTTAGGGGCTGGGGGTTAGAACAATTGAGAGAAGTTTTTTTTTTTTCTTTTGGTTTTTGGGTCACACCTGGCAGTGCTCAGGGGTTACTCCTGGCTCTATGCTCAGAAATTGCTCCTGGCAGGCTCAGGGGACCATATGGGGTGCCAGGATTCGAACCAATGACCTTCTGCATGAAAGGCAAATGCCTTACCTCCATGCTATCTCTCCGGCCAATTGAGAGAAGTTTGTCTTGGGAGCTGCAGAATCATGTCCCTGTGGAACCCAGATCCCAGGTCAGATCCCAGGATCCCTCCCTCAGGTGTAGCACAACATGGGTACCCTAGGGCGGCTCTCACCTATGGCCTGCAGGTGTTGAATGATCTCCAGCATCACATCTCTGTAGAGCTTCCTCTGTGAGGCATCAAGGTATGGCCACTCTTCTGGGGAGAAGCTCACAGCCACGTCGGAAAAGGTCACTGTGTCCTGAGCCAGACACACAGGAGGGGGTCAGGGCTCAGCCCACATGGGGAAGAGGACAGGATGCCCCAAAGAACCTAGAGGGGCACAGGTATTGCCCCCAATCCTATTGGGAGGAATCAGCTACAATGTCCTTCTTTCCATGGGCACCCCTAGGACACAGGCACACAAACATCCCTATGCCAATGTCTTGAACCACTAGGACCATTGAGTACTACTGGGAGTAACTCCTGAGCATAGAGACAAAAGGAGCTGAAAAAGCAAGTCTGGGTGTGCCCAAAATTCTAAGCATATACTAGCCCCAAACTGCCCCTAATGCCCATCTCTGCCCTTGGTACTAGGGAAAATTAAAAAAAAAAAAAAAGAGAGAGAGAGAGAAAATTCAAGGTCCAGTGAGTGACTCAAACCTTTTTTTTTTGGTTTTTGGTTTTTGGGCCACACCCAGCGGTGCTCAGGGGTTACTCCTGGCTGTCTGCTCAGAAATAGCTCCTGGCAGGCATTGGGGACCATATGGGACACCGGGATTCGAACCAACCACCTTTAGTCCTGGATTGGCTGCTTGCAAGGCAAACGGTGCTGTGCTATCTCTCCGGGCCCTCAAAGCTTATTTCTTCTAGAAAGATCCTTTGCTCACTTTCCCCTCTCAGTGCCATAAAGCCATGAGACTCAGACTAAGAGGCTTTTAAAGTCCAACTGGCTTATTGAGGAGAAAGTGGCTGCAGGGAGGAAGCAAGATTCTGCAGAGTGAAGGACAAAAGAGCTGAACTGCATGTCCTGAGCAACAGAGGCAGGAAGAGTGCCAGGGAGGGCAAGACAAGGCCAACACAGGGTCAATCCCAGAAAAGTCTAGAGTCCCATGATGTGTCCTGAACCCAGAGCCAAGAAGAAGCCCTGAGCATTAACAATGTAGCACAAAAGTCATAAAATTAAAAAAAAAATCTGAAATAACACAGATTATCACACAAGAAACCAAAACTAAAACCAAATCAAATCCTACACGGAAATGTAGGGAAAACCTAGCAGCGTTCTTCCCATTAAAGCAGAAAATTCTTCACCCCAAGCCCAGAGTTAGAGACCCCGGGGGGAGTGTGCCAGACATCCATGGAGGGCACTGAGTAAGGACAGGAATTAGGAAGGATTCAATGCTATGGGAATAGGCGTGGCATCTGGGAGCATCAGCAAAATACAAAAGAACTTTGTGCTAAAAAGACAGGACAAAGGGGAGAAATCTTGCCTTGCATTTGGTTGCTCCCAGATTGAATTCCCAATAACCCCATATGGTCCATAAGCACAGCAGGAAAACCACCTGAGTGCAGAGCTAGATGTAACCCCTTTTAGTGTGGTGCCAAAAATTAAAAATTAATCAAAAAGCTTTTCCCCAGGTGAGGCAGGAATGATGGATGCATCATGGCAGAAATCCTGGAATCAAGGCCTTGTTCCTCACCAACATTGGGGCCCTTATTGCCTGGAATGTAACCTGGATCCCAGCACCCCAAAAGGTCTGAGACCTGCCAGGGTTGTTCCAAGAGCATCGAGTCAGGAGAAAGAACCAAGCATCACCAGGCGTGGGCCCAAACCAAACACAGCACAGTAAACAAAGACAAACATGGCCTCAAACAGAAAAGTGCCCCTTCTAGGAACCACACCCCTGTGTATATTCCTGTCCCCCCACCCTGTCCCTCTTTGAGCCCACACTTGCCCCTACCTGGGGACAGGACATCAGACGGTGCAGCCCCATCATCTCTCCCGTGGATTATTCCTGAAGAGCAACAGCAAGACCCTTTATAGGAAGCCCTGGAAGAAAATCATAGCCGTGTGCTCAAGAGATGAGCATGATCCCCTGCCCTAATGGGCACTAGCTCAGACCCACACAAGGAGATATGGCCAGAGACTCCTTCCTGTCCCAGGGACACAGAAGCGGGTTGGGATCCTGGCTGTGAGACGAACAAAAGTGTTGGCCTTGCTCTACAGGAAAGAAACTGCAAACCTGAACACTGCATCCTCTCTGAACTCCACACAGCCCCTGAGAGCCCAGGACAATCCTCCAAACTCTGGGGCAGAAGCCCTGCACACCTGTGCCTCCAAGGCTGGCAGCAGCACTGCACCAACATTAAGCCAGGAAATGGCTCCACTTCAGGGACTCAGGGGGAACAAACCCTCCGATGCCCTCCTGGTAGGCTGGTGGGGACATGGGTCACCCAGGTCCTGGGTGAACACAGGCACTGCCACAGCTTTGTCCCATTGGCTCAGGGTTTCCCTGGGTCCTGCTTGCTCCTAACTCTAATCAGCACACCTGAACCTAGTATCAAGCACCTGCTCTTCTGTGCAGGAACATTTGTGGAAAGAGCCTGAATAGCTGTTGCACAGCCCAATTAGCCTAGTCTCCATAGAGCTTAGTAAGGGCCATGATTTGACCTGTGTCTGGCAACTGGAGCTTCTAGACTAAAGTCTATTTTTTTTTTTTTTGGTTTTCCAGACCACACCCGTTTGATGCTCAGGGGTTACTCCAGGCTAAGTGCTCAGAAATTGCCCCTGGCTTGGGGGGACCATATGGGACGCCAGGGGATTGAACCGATGTCGCGATCTTTCCTTGGCTAGTGCTTGCAAGGCAGACACCTTACCTCTAGCACCACCTTGCCGGCCCCTATTTTTTTTGTTTTTAAAAACTTTGTTCATTTATTTATTTGTTGATTTGTTGGTTTTTGAGCCACACCCAGCGGCGCTCAGTGGTCAGTCCTCTGCACTCAAGAAATCGCCCCTGGCAGGCTGGAGGACCATATGGGACGCTAGAAATCGAACCGGGTCCTTCCCTGGATCAGCTGCATGCAAGGTAAATGCCCTATCGCTGTGCTATCTCTCGGACCCCTAAAGTCTATTTTTTAACAATAAAAAAACTTGGAGAAGACTTTATTCATTTATTTGTTGATTGATTTGTTGGTTTTTGAGCCACACCCAGCGGTGCTCAGTGGTTACTCCTCTGCAAATCGTCCCTGGCAGGCTGGGGGACCAAATGGGATGCTAGGAATTGAACCGGGTCCTTCCCTGGGTTGGCTGCATGCAAGGTAAATGCCCTATCGCTGTGCTATCTCTCTGGCCCCTAAAGTCTATTTTTTTAACAGTAAAAAGAATCTTGGAGGAAGGAGACAATAGTATAGCAGGGAGTCATTTTGTTCTGTAATCCGCTGGCCCAAGTTGGATACTTGGACATGAAATATGTTTCCAGAGCCCCGACTGTACTACGCAACTCACCCCTTTCCCAAGGTAACTATTTTGCTTAAAGTCCCTTTTCCCAAAGCACTCACCTCAACAGCCTGTGGTCCCTCGTCGCATGTGTGTTGCTCTGCAACTTGAGAGGCAGAGAAAAAATTCTTTACCTAGAAGAAAAAAATACCAAAGTTGAATCAGAATAATAGTGTGTCTAGGGGACTTGCCTTGCAAGTGGTCCACCTGAGTTCAATCCCCAGCACCCAAAAGTGATTGAAAAGCCCAATGTTTCAGCACCTTATAGGATCCCCTGAGCTTATCAGGAGTGATCTCTGAGTGAGTGCAGAGCCAGGCATCATCCCTGAGCTTGTGGGGTGTGGCACCAAACCCAAAAGTGATTGAAAAGCCCAATGTTTCCAGGGCAGGAACAAGAGGAGTCCTGAAAGGAGAGGGCTGCCTGGCCCACAGCCTACCAGGGATGCTGATCATCGGCTGATCATCCCAAATAGTCCTCCAGGAAAGGCCAGGAGTGATTCCTGAGTGCAAGAAAAAAAATAAAACCTAGTGTTTCCTGAAACCCCATCCAGCTGCCTGGATGACACATGAAACCCCAGAACCCCTTTCCAGGCAGACAATGAAAATGACAAAGGGCCACTGGGTCTTTGTAGCTGGGGGCTGTGGCCCTGCCCAACACCGTCCATCTGGAGGTTCTCCAGCAGCTCCAGGCCCTGCAGTCCGTCGTGTGGGTGATCGGGATGGTCCCCACATCCATGCGGGGCCCAGGGCTCAGGACAATCCCGCACCCAGGACCCCCGCCCCGCGCCCGCGCCACTCACCACGCGGACCCCGGGAGGTGCGGGGCGTCGGCGCCGAGGCCGATTGGCCTTCGATGCCCCCTGCACCTCGGGCGCGTCTACTCGTCGTTCCCCACGGGACCAAAGGCGACCCGAGGCCCGGCGGCCCGTCCGGCGCGAAAAAGGTCCCACGTCTCGCCTGATGACGTCATCCGTCGCCGCCTCCAGCCTTAAAGGGCCAGCCCTAGGTAAAGGCAGGTCTCATGTGAATTACTACAGGTGAGTTTTCTGCCAGGGATAGTTCTTCAACACGACCAGGTATGACCCCAAAAACACAACGAAAAAAAGAGTTTCTTCTAGGTGTTTTTGTATTTTATAGGATGCTGAGGATAAAATATGGGGCCTCTCATAACCAATTAATATTATCTTATATGATGATGATATTATAAAATCACTATGACAAATTATCAAATTACAACTATTCTATCAAATATTTACTTTTTTTTTTGGTTTTGGGGCTACACCCTGGACCATTAGGGTTACTTCTGGCTGTGCTCAGAAATTATTTCTGGTGGGCTCGGGGAACCATATGGATGCCAGGGATTGAACCCTGTTGGCCTCCTGCAAGGTAAATCTCCTACCTTCTGTACTTACCGCTCAGGCCTTTAACTACAATCAATCAGGCAGGAACACCAGTATGGTGCAAAAGCAAACAAAGAGTTTCATCTTCCGGGGCGGAGAGATAGCACACCAGTAGGGCATTTGCCTTGCAAGCAACCCATCCAGGACACAGGGTGGTTCAAATCCCGGCATCCCATATGGTCCCCCGTGCCTGCCAGGAGTGATTTCTGAGTGGAGAGCCAGGAGTAATCCCTAGTGTGACTCATAAACCAAAGGAAAAAAAAAAAGGGTTTTATCTTCCATCTGAGTATTTTGTGCTGTAGCCCCAATCTACAGCACCATGGCTGACTACCAGTAGGAATGTTGTGCAGCAGGCCTAGCCTCCAACTGAAAATGAGGGAGCAGTCCTGGCAGACACTGCTAAGAAAAGGCCAGTTGTGTGCTAGGTTAGCGCTTGGCAGGATAGCAACAATGGGCTTATTAAACATTAATGCTTAATGAGAATTAACAATGCTGAGTGGATGAAAAAACTGTTTGCCTTTCTTTGCCCCTTGCAGTTAAACAAGAATTGCTGGGACACACCCAACTTCCCTAAACTGCCTTTCCCAAGCTCGAAGAATTTACACTAATACTTAGTTCTGCCTTTCTCAAGCTGGTAGAATTTACAATAATAATTTTGGCCAGTTACTTAGTAAGATGGAGGTTCTGAGAATATTTGGTCTTTTCAAGAATTACATCTGCTCCCTTTTACAATAGGGCCTTAGTTTAGCATTAATAAACAATGGACTAGTATTTTGTTGATTATGAATAGTTTACTAGTAAAAATGATCCAAGAGGAAAGAATAAGTCTTTTTTTTAAATTTCTGTCTAGGGTAAATGAATCTGTTGATAGTAGAAAGAACTTATAGCCCAGCAGTAGAGCATTTGCCTTGCATGCAACTGACCCGGGATGGACGATGGCTCAAATCCCAGAATCCCATATGGCCTCCAGAGCCTGCCAGGAGCAATTTCTGAGCACAGAGCTAGGAGTAACCTCTGAGTGACACAGGATGTGAACCCCCACAAAATTTATAAAATATGTATGTTTAGATGGCTAATGATTGTGCTGATACATCATGTTTAACCCAGTGGCTAAAATGTCATGTGTGACCTACCCAAGTTCCTACTATTGATAATTTTTTGTTTTGTTTTGTTTTTGGGCCACACCCATTTAATGCTCAGGGGTTACTCCTGGCTATAGGCTCAGAAGTCGCTCCTGGCTTGGGGGGACCATATGGGACGCCGGGGGATCGAACCGCGGTCCGTCCTACGCTAGCGCTTGCAAGGCAGACACCTTACCTCTAGCGCCACCTTCCTGGCCCCATTTTTTGCTTAAATATGAAGCAGAACTCCAAATGAAGTGGACTCAGTTATGACAACTCTTGAGTGTGTCTGGTCTCTGAGCAACCACTCTTCGCCTACTCCTAGCTTCCATCCTTCTATGCAAGAAACCCTGAAGCCCCTCTCAGTGCTGCCTGACTCAGCTGGCCTCTGACATTTTTGTACTTTGTAGGATGCTAAGAATAAACGTTGAGGCCTCTCACAATTAATATGTTATCTCCTAATGAGCCACAATCATCTTCCTGATTTTTCATTCAGTGAAACTGAGGGCAGGGTGTGTGTCACACAGGCATGACATATACGCTGATCCCCATTTTTAAAAATTATAGGGCCGGAGAGATAGCATGGAGGTAAGGCGTTTGCCTTTCATGCAGAAGGTCATTGGTTTGAATTCTGGCATCCCATATGATCCCCCGAGACTTCCAGGAGCAATTTCTGAGAGTGGAGCCAGGAGTAAACCCCTGAGCACTACTGGGTGTGACCCAAAAACCAAAATAAATAAATAAATAAATAAATAAATAAATAAAATTACGTTTTTCAAGGATTAGGGTGCTACTAGAGTACACCCACAGCTCTACAACTGAAGGCAAAACATTTGCTTTTGTTTGGCCCTACATTTATTTTTTAATATTTTTTTGGGGGGGCACACCCGGTGATGCTCAGGAGTTACTTCTGGCTATGCATTCAGAAATTGCTCCTGGCTTGGGGGACTATATGGGATTCTGGGTGATCAAACCTCAGTCCGTCTTAGGTAGGACAGGGCCTACCTCTTGCGCCACCGCTCCAGTCCCTTATTTATTTTTTTAGTGCCCAAAGCAAATCAAGTCTCCAGTATATAAGGGGAAGCACTCAGGCAATGAGCCACATCCATGCAGTACAGAGCTTTAAAATTCCTAATTGAGGCCAGATAGTACAGGCAGTAAGGAGCCTGCTTGGGATTGCCAACGAGATGTGTTTTGTGCACAGAGAGCCTGAAATGTATGCATTGTATAGAAGATAGTTTTATGTAAAAACAAAAACATCATGGAGCTAACTAGGACAGCAGATAAGACAGTTTACTTACAGGCAGCCAAACTGGGGTATGATTTGTGGCATAACATATGGTCCCAAGCTGGCCAGTAGTGAGCCCTGAGCAAAGAGCAGGGAGTCCTGAGCCTTGCTGGGTATGAAACACCCCAAAAAATTTAAAAGGGAAAAATGACCCATCAGCATTATTTGGTTGATACTTTTTCTAAAACTCCCTGCAATAGTTTGTTCAAACCCCTTTTCTCCTTCCATTTCCTGCTTCAACTTCTACCCCAACCTAGGGCTGCCCTTTCCCGGCCCAACTCACTTCTTAGTCTCTTTAGTCTATTGAGATGATCCTGGTTCATTGGCAGGAACAAAAGCAACAAGATCAACTGTCCCACGCTTGGTCTGTCCAGTCCCTGGGGACAGCCAACCCCAAAGCTCTATGGGGCGGCCCCGCTGCATACCTGGCCGAGACCTTGGAGATCTGGGTGTCCTCAATGGCCAGAGAGAGAAAAACAAATCGTCCCTCCAGGACTCCCTAACCCAGCGGGGGAGCCCTACACCTCTCAGCCTAGGCAGTGCAGATGCTTTAAGCACTGGAAGACCTTATAAAAAAAGCACAGAATGCATGATGTCAAGCCACTTCTGGCTGGAGAGTGTGTGTGTGTGTGTGTGTGTGTGTGTGTGTGTGTGTGTGTGTGTGTGTGTGTGTGTGTGTGTGTCTTAAAGGGCCTGGCTCCAGCCACTTCTGGCTGGAGTCGTGTGTGTGTGTGTGTGTGTGTGTGTGTGAGTGAATTTTTCACTTGTGGACTTGATTCAGATGATCCCAATAGCTGGGGATCCACCCTGTGTCATAGAGAAATGGGTAGATGGAGAGCTAAAGAGATAACTAGTTGGGCCTGAATTATAGCACAGCGGGGAGGGCGTTTGCCTTGCACAAAGCTGTCCTGGGTTCTAGCCCTAGCATCCTGAATGGTCTCCCGAGCTTACAGTGTGATATCTGAGTGCAGAGTCAGTTGTAACCCCTGAGAACCCCTGAGTGTGGTCCATAAACAAAAGCAAAAAATAAGGGGGGGGAGAAATGACGAGTGGAAAACATTTTTAATTAATACTGCTAACTCCACCCACTTGCCTAGGCTACCCTGAACCCACCCACCAAACAAGAATCAAGTGCTGAGAAATCACGGGAGACTCATTTTCCAATGTGTGTGATGCTTTGTGGTTCCAAGGCCACATGCAGTAGTTCTAAGACTTATTCTTGCCTCTGTGCTTTAGGATCACTTCCGGCTGAACTAAGGAAACCCTATGGGGTGGTAGGGATGGAACTTGGCTTAGTTACTAGTAAGAAAAAAACCTTCCAAACTATGTAGTTTCTGATCCAAAATGTCGGTGTACATGCCATTAAATTTCCAGCTTGTAGTATCAACTGTTCATGCTCTCCTGATTACATGAATGAACTGGAGACTGCTTTCCTGCCCTTTTCACTGAGCCCCCTGTCCTCCCTGCCTGGTCCCTGGGGGCTCTGGCCACTCCACCCAGGCTCTAAGTGTCTGAGAAGTGTGGCACCAGCATTGTGACTTAGGCTGTCTGGCTGCCACACTTGCACCGACTATGGCCTGAGCCTGAAGATGTAGGGCCACTTCTGCGAGCACACCCACTAGCGCTAAAGGGCGCCAACCCCTCACAGTTCCCAGACCTGTGCCTGTGCCTGCCCATAGCGTGAAGCCTGCAGCCTGCAGACAGGGTGAGGGAGTGTAAGGGTGGTGGTGAGGGTGAGAAGGGCCAGGACAATGTACTTCTCAGGCCTCAAGGAGGTGGTCCCATTTCCTGGGAGAGACAGGTGTGGAAGCCTGGGAGTTCTAGGCCTAAAGACAAGGAATCTAGAAACAGTGTTTGTAAAGTTTTCAACTTAGGCACTTGTATAGGTATATGTGTGACAAATAAAGTAGATGCTATGGCCAAAACAAAACAAAACAAAACAAAAACAAAAAAACAATCCGCCAGAATCTGGGAAGAAATGCAGTTGCCCGATAACAGATGAGTAGCTATAGAAAATATGCAGCTGTCAAAAATGAAGTCATGACATTTTCCTATCCATGGATGAACATGGAAACTATTATGGTGCATGAAATAAGTCAGAGAGAGAGAGATACACACACAGAATAGTCTCACTCATCTGTGGGATTTAAGAAAAATAAAAGACATTGTAATAACAACTAGAGACAACAGAGGTGAGGGCTGGAAGGACTGGCACATGATACGAAGCTTACCACAAAGATTGGTGAGTCCAGTTAGAGAAATAACTACACCAACAACTATCAGGACAATGTAGTGAGAGAAATAGAATGCTTGTCTCAAATACAGGCAGGGGTGGGGGAGGAGGGATGCGGAGGACACCGGTGACAGGGAAGTTGAACCAGTGAAGGGAGTGTACTTTTTATGAGTAAAAGCCAACTACAAACATGTTCGTAACCATGGTGTTTAAATAAAGGTATTAGAAAACTAAAATGAGGGACCGAAGAGATAGCCCAGCAGTAGGGTGTTTGTCTTGTACGCAGATGATCCAGGGCGGACGATGGTTCGAATTCTGGCATCCCATATGGTCCCCCAAGCCTGCCAGCAGTGATTTCTGAGTGCAGAGACAGGAGTAACCCCTGAACACTTCTGGGTGTGAACCAAAAACAAATAAACAAACAAAAAAAATAGAAACAAGTGGATGCCAAACAAAACCAAAACACCACTTTTGGGGCTTGGTTAGAGCTCACTGTGGAACCTATAAACACCAAGGCCAGGCAGGATCCCCCACACAATGGAAAGAAACAGCATACTGCCATTTAAATACCTGAGGAGGGCTGGAGCCATAGGACAGCACGGAGTGCCATGTATGGTAGTTGGCCAGCCTAGGTTAAATCCCCAGCATCCCATAAGGTCCTTGAGCCAGAGGAACTTCCGAAGATTGCCAGCTATATCCTCCCACCCCAACCTCCCAAAAAGGAAAAGGGCCCACTATAGGATATTCCTCTTAAGCATCAATCAGTTCCTTTTCTTTTTTCATTTGTATATATACTTCTGGGGATCCCCAACAGGTGGTGCTCATGAGTCCTCTTGGCTGTGTGCTCCCAATCACGCTTAGTGGGACCCAGGATTCCATCCCCACACACAGCAAGAGACCTTCCCACTGGATGTGGATCCAGCCAAGAAATGAGCGAGTTTAAGCAAAACTCGAGCTTACATTTTATCAAATCAAAATAATATTTTATTTCCCTCACTAACCCCTTCTCCACAGATCACAGTATTTCTTCAGTGTGAAAAATACTATCTTTAGGTTGGAAAACTTTCTGAATTCACGTCGACACTCAGGGGAGACTAACAGGAGACTAATAGGCAACTTCTCCTCGCACTGGGCTTTCAATACTCTCAGCAGTGCAGAGACCAGAGAAGGGGTGATGGGCTGGAACTCAGAGCCCCACTTGACAAATGTGCTATGACACTGAGCTTTCCAGGAACCATAATCATAATATTGATTTGGCACTTGCAAATCTTACCAGCTGGTTCCTGTTTGGAGTTCCCGTCCCAAAAGCAAATTGCTAAAATGTTAACATCTGCACTTGCGGTCTGCATTCTACAATCAACCCAAATATGCCACAGAAGAATTAGTTGAACAAAACTGGCTGAATGCGGCAACCTAGGTGGGGGGAATGCATGTTGTTTTCAAGTACAAAATAAGCTTACAGAAAAGGGGAGATGAGTTGGGAGGGTGGAGGTGAGGAGTTCAGTAAAATCCACATTAGATTTATTCTCTGGGTTCACTCACCAATAGTTTTAACATACAGTCAAAAATGTTTCTGAGGGCCTGAGAGATAGTGAAGGAGGTTGCCTTGCACATGGCTGACCAGGGTTCAATCCCTGGCATCCCATCTTGTCCCTGAGCACTGCCAGGTTGATTCCTGAATGCAGAGGAAGTAGTAACCTCTGAGCACCTCTTATAAACATAAATTTAGAAGCAAACAGTCCTGATCACATTCCCTACATGTATAAGGGTTCTCTCCACTTTTAATTTTTTCTTTTTGGGGACAACACTCTATGGTGCTCAAAGTTACTCCTGGTTGGGCCCGGAGAGATAGCACAGCGGTGCTTGCCTTGCAAGCAGCCGATCCAGGACCAAAGGTGGTTGGTTCGAATCCCGGTGTCCCATATGGTCCCCCGTGCCTGCCAGGAGCTATTTCTGAGCAGACAGCCAGGAGTAACCCCTGAGCAATGCCAGGTGTGGCCCAAAAACAAAAATAAAAAACAAAACAAAACAAAAAGTTACTCCTGGCTCTGCATTCAGGAATTCCTACTGAAGGGCTTTGAGGACCCTACAATGCCAGACATTGAACCCTGGTCTGTGGTGTGCAAGGAAAATGCCCTCCCTGATGTACTCAGTTTATAAGTCAATCCTGATACAATTTTCATACTAAAAATTCTGAAGAGAAAGTAAAGGCTTTCCCATACTCCTTACCTACCTAGATTTCTCTTCAGAATGAATTTTCCTGTGTTTCATAAGGGCTGAGGAGGAAGTGAAGGCCTTCTCACACTCCTGACATGCATAAGGTTTCTCTCCTGTATGAACACGAATGTGCTGAGTAAGTGTCCAGATTAGAAGAAAGGACTTCCCACACTGCGGACATACATGAGGTTTCTCTCCTGTATGAAGTTTCTTGTGTGTCGAAAGGGTCGAGGATTGAGTGAATAACTTCCCACACTCATGGCATGTATAAAGCTTTTGTGCTGCATGAATTTTCTTGTGAGCAGAAAGGAATGAGGATCGAGTGAAGGCTTTCCCACACTCCTGACATGTATGAGGCTTTTTGCCTGTATGAATTTTCTTGTGCGCAGCAAGGCCTGAGGGTCGAGTGAAGGCCTTCCTGCATTGCTGGCATGTATAAGGTTTCTCTCCTGTATGAATTTTCTTGTGCACAGTAAGTTCAAAGTGGTAAGGGAAGGTCTTCCCACACTCCTGACATGTATGAGGTCTGTCTCCTGTATGAATTTTCTTGTGCTTATATAGGCCTGAGGATCGAGTGAAGGTCTTTCCGCACTCCTGGCATGTATAAGGTTTCTTTCCTGTATGAATTTTCTTGTGCCAAGTATGGCCTGAGAGGTCAGTGAAGACCTTCCCACCCTCCTGGTAAGTAGGAGGCTTGTCTCCTATATGAATTTTCTTGTGCATAGAAAGGGCAGAGGATCTAGAGAAGGCTTTCCCACACTCCTGACATGTATAAGGTTTCTCTCCTGTATGAATTTTCTTGTGGTCAGAAAGGTTTGTGGATCGATTGAAGGCCTTCCCACACATCTGACATACATACGGCTTGATTCCCGTATGGATTTTCTTGTGTCCATTAAGGATTGAATGGGAAATAAAGGCCTTCCCACACTCCTGACATTTGTAAGGCTTGTCTCCTGTGTGAATTCTCTTGTGTGTTGAAAGGACTGAAGATCGAGCAAAGGACTTCCCACACTCCTGACATGTATAAGGTTTCTCTCCTGTATGAATATTCTTGTGAGCAGAAAGGGATTTGGATCGAATGAAGGTCTTCCCACAATCTTGACATGTGTAAGGTTTCTCTCCTGTATGAATTTTCTTATGCCAAGGAAGGCGTGAGGGGTCATTAAAGACCTTCCCACACTTCTGATCTGTATAAGGCTTGTCTTGTGTATGAATTTTCTTGTGAGTAGAAAGTACTGAGGATCGAGAGAAAGCCTTCCCACACTCCTGACTTGTATAAGGTTTCTCGCCTGTATGAATTGTCTTGTGTTCAGAAAGGTGTGAGGACTGAAAGAAGGCCTTCCCACACTCCTGACATTTATGACGTTTCTTTGGTGTCTGGACTTCCTTAGGGTCACTTGGGCGTGATGGATGTCTACCTTGATGACAGTCAGTGGGATCCTGTGGGACACTGGGAGTGTCCAAGGGCTCATCATGGTGCTCAGCACCTGGAAAGGCCCCCCAACACTGCTTACACTTGGGCGGCTCAACTCCATGGGGAATGTGCTTGTCAGGCTGTCCACAACAGATGGCCCCTGAGTGTTCATTTCCATCAGGGTGCAGGCAGAATGACTCCCAAAGCAAAGGATCACCCCCGTCCCACTGGGGCTGGCTGCTTCCCTGTGGAAGGGCAGAGAGTTAGTCAAATTACTTCTCACTCCTCTGACTGTCTCCATGTTCAAATCCAGCCCTACACTTGTGATTTCCATTACAGAAATTATTCTCTGCAAGTGTGGGTGTCTCTCAAGACAGGCAGACATCCAGTCAAGAAACGTGCTTTGTTAGAAAATACTCTGAACAGTGAGGCAGGAAAGGTGATTTCTAGACCCTAAGTGGCTAATTACAGAGTTTTCACAAAAAAGGCCCTCTTGGGGCCGGGCGGTGGCGCTAGAGGTAAGGTGCCTGCCTTGCCAGCGCTAGCCTAGGACGGACCGCGGTTCGATCCCCCGGTGTCCCATATGGTCCCCCAAGCCAGGAGCGACGACTTCTGAGCACATAGCCAGGAGTAACCCCTGAGCGTCACCGGGTGTGGCCCAAAAACCAAAAAAAAAAAAAAAAAAAAAGGCCCTCTTGATGGGGGTTCTCTGATCACTTTGGTATCAGTTATCTCCCCTAGAAGTCATTCCCAACACTTTTGCAATAGCTGCCCCAAACCCCATTGATCAGGAAATAGTAGCCTGATAGATCAGATAGCTAAGTCTGTTCTGTTTTCTATTTTCTTCCCTAATTTTACTGGCTCTAACAATAAATAGGGTACTTCGAGGATAGATAATACTTCTTGTTCCTCAAGGTCGTGAGCCCATGATCCTGTGTTTGTTTCTGATGTTTGTCTTTTTTTTTTTGGTTTTGGGGCCACACTCGGCGGTGCTCAGGGGTTACTCCTGGCTGTCTGCTCAGAAATAGCTCCTGGCAGTCCCCCAGACTGTCAGGGGCGATTTCTGAGCACAGAGTCAGGAGTAACCCCTGGGCATCACTGGGTGTGGCCTAAAAACCAATCAATCAATAAATAAAGTTAAAAAAATATAAAACTGCCAGGTGTGGTCCCAAAACATAAATATAAACAAACATACACACACACACACACACACACACACACACACACACACACACACACGACACGCAAAAAAAAAAGGCAAAAAAAAATACATGTTTCACTGTAGTATGATGTTCTCAAACATAAATAAGTTTTTATTTCTTTTCATCTTTTCTTTTTTTCACTTTAGGGGATCTCCACCAAACTGTGTTCAGTGCATATTCATGACAGTACTCACTCTTGTGGAGCTTGGGAACCCACATAACAGTGGCAGGAATGAAACCATTTTCCATCCCCAGGCACAGCAAGAGACCATCATGCTCAAATATGGGTCCAGATGAGAAATGATTTATTTTTAAGAAAACTCTAGCTTATGTTTTATGAAATAAAAATCACAGTATTTCTCTTTTCTCAACAAATCACAATACATATATATATATACACAAAATATATATATATATACACACACATATATACACAAAAAATTGGGTATTTGCACGCCTATATATATACCCAATTTTTGTGTTGTAAATGTCTTTTTTTGGGGTGGGGACACATCCAGCTGTGCTCAGTGGTTACTCCTGGCAGGCTTGGAGCACCCAGGAATTGAACCCAGGTTTGTCCTGGGTCAGCCGCATACAAGGCTAATGCCCTACCCCTGTGCTATCACTCTGGCCCCTGAGTTGTAAACTTCTTGAATTCACTTTAGCCCTCAGGTGAGACTAAGGGGCGACTTCTCCTGCTCTGGGCACTGGATCCTCCCAGGAGTGCAGAGACCACTGATGGGGTGATGGGCTGGAACCTGGGTCCCACATTTTCAGTGCTCTTATAGCACTGATTTATCCCATTACCACAATAATATTGATCTGAAACATGCAAATCTTACCATTTTGCTCCTATTTGAAAATCCTGTTCCAAAAACAAATTGCTGAAATGCCAAATCCTGACCGGGTGGTCCGTGTTCTGAATTCAAACCAAATATGCAAAGTAAGAATTAGGTGAAGGAAACTGGTTAAAGGCAGCAACATAGGTTGAGTGAATACATGTTTTTACATACTAAAATCAGCTGAAAGAAAGAGGAAGATAGGTTGGGAAGATCCCTTCGTGGAGGTTGGCAAAATTCACAGTAGGTTTGGGATAGGCTCACTTGGAAATTGTACAGACAAAAATTATTTCTGGGGACCAGAGAGATAGCATGGAGGTAAGGCATTTGCCTTCCATGCAGAAGGTCAGTGGTTCGAATCCCGACATCCCATATGGTCCCCTTAGCCTGCCAGGAGCGATTTCTGAGCATAGAGCGAGGAGTAACCCCTGAGCGTTGCCGGGTGTGACCCCCCAAAAAAATTATTTCTGATTTGGCCAATGAAATAGCTCAGCAGGGAGTGTTTGCTTTGCATGTGGTGACCCGAGTTCAATTATCAGCATCCCATATAACTCTCCAAGCATCGCCAGGACTGATTCTTGAATGCAGATCCAGGACTAACACCTGATTATCAGCAAATTGGTAAAGTGAATTGCTAAAACATTAGCAAAAAATTTCTTAGCATTTGGGGCTCAAGCAATAACATGTTTCTCTTGCACCCAGTTTGATCCCCAGCATCTCATATAGTACCTCAAAGTCAGCCAGGACTATTTTCTGAGTGTACAACTAGAAGTATTCCCTGAGTACTGCAATGTGTGACCCCAAAACAAAGTTAACTCTTAGTATTCTGAAAAATCTGTCCAGGGCTGGACAGATGGCATGGAGGTGGGGCATTTGCCTTGCATGTAGAAGGTCGGTGGTTCTAATTACGGCATCCCATATGGTCCCCCGAGCCTGGTAGGAGCAATTTTTGAGCATAGAGCATAGAGCCCTGAGTGCTGCCAGGGTGTGACCCAAAAACCAACAACAAAAAAAATCTGTCCAGAGCCTTACCACAGAAGGGAGGGTGTTTATCTTGCAACTGGAGGACCCAGGCTTCTCCCATTATTCATATTGCCTACTAAGCCCACCAGGAGTGAATCCTGAAGCCTGGGCCAGGAGTAACCCCAACCACCACCATAAAGAATCCTTAAAAAATGAGAAAAAGAGGCTGGAGAGATAGCATGGAGGTAGGGCATTTGCCTTCCTTGCAGAAAGATGGTGGTTTGAATCCCGGCATCCCATATGGTGCCTGCGAGGGGCGATTTCTGAGCGCAGAGCCATGTGTGACCCCCCAAAAAAAAACCCAAAAAATGAGAGAGAGAGAGAGAGAGAGAGAGAGAGACAGAGAGAGAGAGAGAGAGAGAGAGAGAGAGAGAGAGAGACATGGTTCAAAGGGCTCAGCTTGTGTGTGTGTGTGTGTGTGTGTGTGTGTGTGTGTGTGTGTGTGTGAGAGAGAGAGAGAGAGAGAGAGAGAGAGAGAGAGAGAGAGAGACATGGTTCAAAGGGCTCGGCTTGTGTGTGTGTGTGTGTGTGTGTGTGTGTGTGAGAGAGAGAGAGAGAGAGAGAGAGAGAGAGAGAGAGAGAGAGAGAGAGACATGGTTCAAAGGGCTCGGCTTGTGCATGTTGGAGGAAGCCCAGAAGATCAAGGAAGAGAAAATGGTGAAACCCATTGATGAGTTCAGGACCCTTGAATCCAGTGGAACAAAGCATCCTTTAGACTAGGATTCTGTCAAGGCTGAAACTACTTTCCAGGTGAAGAAGACCCAGCTTCAGGACTTGACTAAGTCTGAGTGATATCATCCCAAAGGCCCCTGCGACATGTGGGAGAAGAGATAGATTGAAGTCCATGGTCTTCAAAGTGCATACCACTTTCCCATGACTCCCTAGTCTTTTGAGACAATCGTCTGACTTTGAAAACTGAGATTCAGAGCAGGAACTATCAGCCCTCTCCTCCGGGAAACAGGATTCCAAACAGCATTCCTTTAGGAAACTGCTATGCTATCTGCACTACTTGGGTAAGGCCCTGGAACAGATCTTGCACTCTAGGGAAATAGGAGATTTGTTATGGGGACCATATGTTTGCTTTCCTAAAATTGATATATTCTGTGATAAAAAAAAAGAACAATCCACAAATGGAGGTCCTAGATACAACATAGTGGATTGGGGAACAGGCTTTGCACACAAGACTAAGATTTATTCCCTCTTTACAATGCCCCAAGAAGATCAGGAGGTATTGATGTCATGTGGCCTTTAACAAATCATGAAATAAACTTAGGTCATACATGCTCGCATTCAAGCTGGAATCAATGGGGCCTGGGAAAATAGCACAGAGAGGAGCAATCACCTTGGATAAGGCTGACATGGATTTGATTACTAGCATTTGAAATAACCCTGGAACATCAAGAGTGAATGATTCCTGAACTTATTGGCTAGAGTAAGCTCTGAGTACTAAGAGCCACTACTCCAAGTGAGAGAGAAAAAAAAAAAAAAGATTTGATTTAAGTGGAGTTTTGGGCTGCACTCTGCAGTAGTCAGGGCTGACTCCTGGTTCTCAGGGATGACAATGACACCCAGTAACCTTAGGGGAATAATATGGAGTCTGAATCAAACCTGTTTGGATTCAGCCAAGGCAAAAACCTGAGACACTTTACTATCTCTCAGGACTGTGAAATGACATGTCCAACTTTAAGTTGGACTCATCTAAGAAATGAAGTCAGGGCTGGGGAGTAGAACAATCAGGTAGAGGCTCCTCTTGGGATCTGCAGAATCATGTCCCTGTGGAAGCCAGATCCCTGGCCAGATCCCAGAATCCCTCCCCGAGGTGTAGCACAAAACGGATGCCCTCGGGCAGCTCTCACCTATGGCCTGTAGGTGCTGGTACGTCTCCAGCATCACGTCTCTGTAGAGCTTCCTTTGAGAGTCGTCCAGGTACGGCCACTCCTCTGGGGAGAATCTCACGGCCACATCGGAGAAGGTCACTGTGTCCTGAGCCAGGATACATAGGAGGGGTCAGGACTGAGCCCCACCTGGCACGAGGATGGGACACCCCAAAAAACCTAGAGGGCCACAGGTATTGTCCCCAGTCCCTATGGGAGGAAGCTGCTTCAATGTCCTTCTTTCCATGGTCACCCTAAGGACACAGGGACCAGAAATCACACTAGAAAGTCAGATCAGCCTAACATGATATACTGACATTACTCAAGAAGGTTCTCAGAGAACCTTTGCACACAAACCAACCCTAGGCCAATGCTCTGTGACATAGGACCATGAGCACTCCTGGGAGTAACTCTTGAGCATAGAGACAGAAGGAGCTGAAAAAGCAACTCTGGGTGTGCCCAAAATTCTAAGCACACATCAGCCCAAACCTGCCCTTAACACCCATCTCTACCCTTGGTATTAGGAAGAGAAAGTTAAAAAAAAAAAAAATAAGAGGAGCCCGGAGAGATAGCACAGCGGTGTTTGCCTTGCAAGCAGGCGATCCAGGACCAAAGGTGGTTGGTTCGAATCCCGGTGTCCCATATGGTCCCCCCGTGCCTGCCAGGAGCTATTTCTGAGCAGACAGCCAGGAGTAACCCCTGAGCACCGCCGGGTGTGACCCAAAAACCAAAAAAAAAAAAAAAAAAAAAAAAAAAGGAGAGAAAATTCAAGGTCCAGTCAGTGACTCAAAGCTTAAACACTAAATAAATCCCTTCTTGAACAGGTAAAAACGACCTGACTCCCAATCCCTATTTCATATAGAAAGATCCTTTCTCACATTTCCCTCTTGGAGCCACAGAGCCATGAGACTGCAGTCAAGAAGGCTTTGAAAGTACAACTGCCAGAGCAGTGGTACAGGCGGTAGGGTGTTTGCCTTGCACGCACTAACCTAGGATGAACTGTGGTTTGATGCCCTGGCATCCCATACGTTCCTCCAAGCCAGGGGTGATTTTGAGCGCATAGCCAGGAGTAACCCCTGAGCGTCACAGGGTGTGGCCCAAAAACCAAACCAAAAAAATAAGAGAAAGTACAACTGGTTTGCTAAGGAGAAATGTGACTTCAGGAAGAAGGTGTGTCTCTGCAAACAGAAGGACAAAATAGCTAAACTGCAAGTCCTGGGGCCCGAGCAACAGTGACAGGGAGGGCAAGACAGGACCAACCTGGGATCAATCCCAAGCACATGTTAGGGATCCCTAATGTCACTGGAGGAAATCCTCAGTGCAGAGTCAAGAAGCCCTGAGCACTGCAAATTCAATAAAAACAAAAAATAATCCTGAGATAACAGCACCAAGAAAAAAAAACTAAAACCAATGAAAAAAACCACAAAGAAATGCACATGCAAGGAAAAACCCAGCAGCATTCTTTTTATTTTTTATTTTTATTTTTTTTTGGGTTTTTTTTTTGGGGGGGGGGCCACACCCGGTGGTGCTCAGGGGTTACTCCTGGCTGTCTGCTAAGAAATAGCTCCTGGCAGGCACGGGGGACCATATGGGACACCGGGATTCAAACCAACCACCTTAGGTCCTGGATCGGCTGCTTGCAAGGCAAACACTGCTGTGCTATCTCTCCAGGCCCAGCATTCTTTTTATTAAGGTAAAAAATCCTCTGCCCATGGGGCCGGAGAGGTGGTGCTAGAGGTAAGGTGTCTGCCTTGCAAGCGCTAGCCAAAGAAGGACCGGGTGTCGTCCCATATGGTCCCCCCAAGCCAGGGGCAATTTCTGAGTGCTTAGCCAGGAGTAAGCCCTGAGCATCAAATGGGTGTGGCCCAAGAAAAAAAAGAAAAGAAAAGAAAATTCTCTGCCCAGAGCCCAGAGTTGTGGGGGGAGCTAGTATGACTGACCAACATGTAGGGTCCTGAGTGAGGACAGGAAGGAGACATGAACACGGGTATTGGTTTAACATCTGGAAGCATCAGCAAAATCAACAGAACTTTGTGCTGAAAAGCAGGACAATGGGGAGAAATCTTGCCTTGCACTTGGCTGCCCCAGATTGAACTTCCAACACCCCATATGGCCCTCGAGCACAGCAGGAAGAACACGTGAGTGCAGAGCCAGGACTAACCCCCTTTCTGTGTGGTGCCAAAAACTAAAAAATCAATAAAAGAGTTTTTCCTCAGGTGAAGCAGGAATGATGCATCATGGCAAAAATTCTGGGATCTCCTTTCCCATGAGTGGACACTGCAGCAACTCTGTCTCGCTTTTTCTTATTTTTTCCCCTCTCCCCTTAATCATTTCCCCTCGGAGGCACTTACCTCCCGGGCAGGGTCAGAGCCAGTCTCACCCCCCAGCTTCTCCCTATGGCAAGAGGGAGCCCCCTCTCCATCCGGACACTAGTGGCATCGGTTGGAAGAGCAGGACCAATAGCGATGGTGGCAGTCTTAGGTCTGGGGGCATCATGGAACTAGTTTGCTGATCTGCCCTGTGGTCTCAGCCACGCATCCCCCAACCCCAGTCCCAGCCCCCTGAGCAACATGAAGTGGTAAAGGCCCCCCCCCATCATGACCTGGAGGAGGGGGTGGGAGGAAGAGGAGGAAAAGAAGGTAGGTAGCCACATCAAGGTGAGCAGAGGGCATATCCAAAGGATATAATGAAGTTTCCAGGCCTTTGGGAAATCAGAGATTGTCTTTCCTATTGGAAAAGGCAATCTCTAGGGAGAAAGCCCAGATGTGGAAGGTGAAGGTGCCAAAAATGCCTACAAATCAGAATGTTTCTCCATCCCAGGGAGATGAAGTAATTCAGTGGTTGGCCAAACTCAAGTACCACTTCAACCTTTACCCTGAAACTTCTGTGCTGGCCAGCAGCCTTTTGGACATGTTTTTAGCTACTGTAAAGGCTCACCCAAATACTTAAATTGTATCGCAATCAGCTGTTTTTTCCTAGCTGCCAAGACATTGAGGAAGATGAGAGAATTCCAGGTCTGAAGATATTGGCAAGGGACAGTTTCTGTGGGTGTTCTTCATATGAGAGTCTGAGAATGAAGAGAACTGTTCTGGATAAGCTGAACTGGGATTCTCACACAGCCACACCATTGGATTTTCTTCACATTTTTCATGCCATTGCAGTGTCAGCTGGGCCTCAATTACTTAATTGGCCCAAACTGAGCCCATCTCAGCATCTGATAGTCCTTACTAAGCAACTGCTACACTGTAGGGCTTGCAGCCAATTCTTGCAATTCAAGGGTTCTATGCTTGCATTGGCTAGGGTTAGTTTGTTTTTATTTTTGGATCACACTCAGCAGTGCTCAGGGGTTATTCCTGGCTCTATGCTCAGAAATCGCTCCTGGCAGGCTCGGGGGACCATATGAGATGCTGGGATTCAAACCATCACCCTTCTGCATGCAAAACAAACTCCCTACCTCCATGCTATCTCTCCAGCCCCTGGCTAGGGTTAGTTTAAAAATGGAGAAACTCATTCCTGATTGGCTTCCTCTTATAATTAAACTGTTTCAGAAAGCACAGATGGATAGTACCCAGTTGATCCATTGCTGGGAGCTGGTGACACATCATCTTTCCACTCTATAGTCTTCCCTGCCTCTAAATTATGTTTCTATCTACAGTTCCCTCAAGCACACCCTGGTGACCTATGACAAAGGAGTGTTCAGATTACAGCCCTTCTCTGTTCCAAGGACAGCAACCTGAAGTGCCAGTCAGAGGTACAGCAGCAGCTTTCTACCACCATCTCCCAGTTGCCAGTGGTGGATACCAACATGGCTTTGTTGAACACAAAATGGAGGCAATGGAAGTGGATGACTTCTATGATGGAATCAAACGGTTCTATCATGAAGATAATGCCTCAGAAAGTGTGGGTTCTGTTTGTGGCACTGATTTGTCAAGGCAAAAGGGACATCCTTCCCTTTGTCTACCTTTGCAGCCTGTTTCTGTTATGTAGTTTCAAGTACAAACCAAAGTAGACTATTCTAGGAATGGAAATAGGAAAATCAAGGAAGGCTGCTACATATAAAAATTTAGTGGCCAGAGCAGTGGCGCAGCGGTAATGCATTTTTGCCTTGCACGCCTCTGACCTAGGATGGACCTCGGTTCAGTCCCCTGGCGTCCCATATGGTCCCCCAAGCCAGGAGTGATTTCTGAGCGCATCGCCAGGTGTAATCCCTGATCTCACAGGGTGTGGCCCAAAATAAATTAAAAAAAATTTTTTTTAATTTATGCTAAGCTGATTTAGAGCAAACCAGAATACTTCTGGTGTGGAGAGTTCTAATTTATATTATTCAAGCACTTAAGGTGTGAAATTCAGAAGATCCTCAAAATTTAAAAGCTAAGAAATCTTGTAGTATTTGTCAGTTTCTCATTTATCTACTAACATGTAATATAGATTGTCCTGTGTCAAAACTTTGTTAAATTTTTTTTGAAATTTAAAAATACATAGCTAGCAACCCCTTTCCTTGTTCTGACTTAATTTCCCTCTTGCTTGATTCTTTATTAAAATTTTAATTAATTTTATGCATGCTGACCTGTAGTTTGGCTCCCATTGATTAGAAAACCCTTAAAATTGTTTTTTAGCAATTTAGTGAACAATTTTTTTCAGTGTGATAGTTACGTCTAATTCATGATTTAAATTCAAATTTGTTGAAGAAGGGTACTTTGAAGTTCTCCCATATGAATCAGAGGTAGTAATAGAAAAAGACTTGGAACCACATTAATTTTTTTTGGGGGGGTCTCATTTTAGCTTTTAGAGTTTAGAAAGAAAATTACTGTTTTCCTTTTGGTTTATTTTAAAAGTAAAACTTGGGCCCGGAGCGGTGGTGCATGTGGTAGGGCGTCTGCCTTGACTGCAGTGGCCTAGGAAGGACCACAGTTCAATCCCCCAGCATCCCAGATGGTCCCCCAAGCCAGGAGTGATTTCTGAGCTCACAGCCAGTAGTAACCTCTGAGCATCATCGGGTGTGACCCAAAAACCAAAAAAAAAAAGTAAATCTAAAAGTGGCATGTAATTAGGACATGATTTGATGAAAGCATTTTTTTTTAACATTTGATAAAGTTAATATATCCAGGTACTCACCAAAGAAAATATAACAACTAAAAACAACTAAAGTAAATTTTTGTTTGTAACTTCTCACAATCAGGAGAGACTATCCAGATGTAGGGACAGCTCTGTCAGATAACCGAATTCAGTACCCCTTATGTTAAGCTATTAGGATTTTCTCCATGAAAGTTATGACCCATGTCTTCTTGGCCTACCTGTATTTCTATCTGAATTCTTTTTTTTTTTTTTTTTTTTTTGGTTTTTGGGTCACACCTGGCAGTGCTCAGGGGTTATTCCTGGCTCCAGGCTCAGAAATTGCTCCTGGCAGGCACGGGGGACCATATGGGACGCCGGGATTCGAACCGATGACCTCCTGCATGAAAGGCAAACGCCTTACCGCCATGCTATCTCTCCAGCCCCTCTATCTGAATTCTGACCTTTCTCTTCATCTGAAGAAGGCATTGAAGTTTGAACCAGGTACTGATGATAAAAAGCCTCTGGGAGCAATAAAAAGTTGTCCATCAAAAAATATTAAAAATTAAAAAAAAAAAAAGAAATCCTGGAATCAAGGTTCCTCACCAATATCAGGGTCCATATTACCAGGAATGCAACCTGGATCCCAGCACCCCATAAGATCTGACACCTGCCAGGGAAGACCCAAGAGCACTGAGCCAAGAGAAAGACAGAGCATCACTGGGTGTGGACCCAAATCAAACAAAAAAACAACATAACAAACAAGGAAAAGATGGCCTCAAACAGAAGAGTCAAGAATCCCTTCCAGGGCCCGGAGAGATAGCACAGCGGTGTTTGCCTTGCAAACAGCCGATCCAGGACCAAAGGTGGTTGGTTCGAATCCCGGTGTCCCATGTGGTCCCCCGTGCCTGCCAGAGCTATTTCTGAGCAGACAGCCAGGAGTAACCCCTGAGCAACACGGGGTGTGGCCCAAAAACCAAAAACCAAAAAAAAAAAAAAAAGTCCCTTCCAGGAACCACACCCCAACCCTGTCTCCCCACATTCCTCTCTCCCCACCCTGTCCCTCTCTGAGCCCACACTCACCCACCTACCTGGGGACAGGACGTCAGATGATGCAGCCCCATCATCTCCCTCCTGGATTATTCCCAAAGAGCAGCAGCAAGACCCTTTGCAGGAAGCCCTGGAGGAAAGGCATAACCGTGAACACCAGAGATGAGCAGAAACCCCTGCCCTTACCAGAAGTGCCTTCACTGAGGCCAGAAACATCCTGATGGGCTGCAGCCCTGGGCACCAGCTCAGACCCACACAGGGAGATGCAGCCAGAGGCTCCTTACTATTTCAAAGACATAGAGCGGGCTGGGATCCTGACTGTGACAGGGATAGGAATGCTGGCCTCCCTCTACAGGAAGAAAACTGCAGCCTTGAACCCTGCAACCTCCCTGGACTCCACACAGCATCTGGGAGCCCAGAACCCCCCCCCCACACACACACACTCTGGGGCAGAAGCCCTGCACACCAGAGTCTCTGAGGATGGCAGCAGCACCACCCCCACTTTAAGCCAGGAAATGGCTTTGCTATAGGGACTTGGGGACAAACCCTCTGCTGCCTTCCTGGTAGGCTGGTGAGGACACAGACCACCTCTGGTCCTGGGTGAACACAAACACCACCACAGCTTTGTGCCATTTGCCCAGGGCTCCCCTGGGTCCTGCTTGCTCCTATGTCTGATCAGCACATCTGAACCTGACATCAAGAACCAGCTCTTCTATGCAGGAACATTTGTGGAAAGAGCCTGAACAGCGTGTTGTACAGCCAAATTAGCCTAGTCTCCACAAGAGTTTAGTAAAGGCCATGATTTGACCTGTGTCTGGCAGTTGGTTGGAGATTCTAGACTAAAGCCTACATTTTTTTGGGGGGGGTCTCACCTGGCAGTGCTCAGAGGTTACTCCTGACTCTATGCTCAGAAATCACTCAGGGCAGGCTCGGGGGACCATATGAGATGCCGGGATTCGAACCACCGACCTGCATGCAAGGCAAATGCCTTACCTCCATGCTACCTCTCCAGCCCCTAAAGTCTATTTTTTCTTAAAAAAATTTTTTTTTGTTTTGGGCCACACTCAGTGACACTCAGGGGTTACTCCTGTCTATGTGCTCACAAATCACTCCTGGCTTGGGGGACCACATGGGACCCAGGGGATCAAACTGTGGTCCATCCTAGGTTAACATATGCAAGGCAAATGCCCTACCGCTTTTGCCACAGCTCTGGCCCCTAAAGTCTACCTTTTAACTATGAAAAAAAAAGTGAAGGGAGGGGAAAATAGTACAGTCGGGAGTTTGTTCGTTCTGAAATCCACTGGATCTAGTTGGATACTTGGACATGAAATATGTTTCCAGAGTCCCGTTTGGACTACCCAACTCTCTCCTTACCCAAGATAACCATTTTGCATAAAATCCTTTTTCCAGAGCACTCACCTCAAAAGTCCGTGGTCACTAGTCAAGGGCGAGTTGCTCTGCAACTTGATAGGAGGAGCAAAATTCTTTACCTAGAAAACAAAAATCCCAAAGTCAGACTCAGAATAATAGGAGAGTGGTTAGAAGACTTGCCTGGTCTGTGGACCACCTGAGTTGGCCCTGTCAGAAGTGATGTTTGAATGCAGAGGTAGGCATTTTCAGGTAGCCCTGAAAACCGCCGGGCATGACACGAAGCCAAAAAGTACTGAAAGGAGGATGCTGACTGGCACTCAACCTACCAGGATCAGATCTCCAGCACCCCAAATAGGCCTCCAGGCAAGGCCAGGAGTGATTTCTGAGTGCAGGGGAAAAAAAAAAGAAAAGAAAAATCCTAGTGTTTCCTGGACCCCCACCCTGCTGCTGGACCAGGGCCCCACAAGACACCCCAGAACCCCTTTCCTGGCAGACAATGAAAATGACAAGGGCCTTTCGTAGGTGGGGGTGTGTGGGCCTGCCTCTCCTGCTAATTTGGAGGCTCTCCAGCAGCTCCAGGCCCTGCAGGCCGTCACGTGGGTGGTCGGGATGGTCCAGGGCCCCACGATCGTGCACTGACATCACGCTGACACCCCAGAGACTCAAGCCGGGCACGCCGGGGCGCCCGCCACTCACTACGCGGAATCCGAGAGGTGCGGGACGCCGGCGCCGAGACTGATTGTCCTTCGCGGACCCCTGCACGCCGGGCGCCTCTATCCGTCGTCTCCCACTTGACCAAAGGCGACCCGAGGACCCGCGGCCCGTCCGGGGCGAAAAATTCCCACGTCCCCGCCTGATGACGTCATCCGCCGCCGCCTCCAGCCCTAAAGAGCCAGCCCCAGGTAAAGGCAGGTCTTATGGGGCTACTAAGGTGACTTTTTTTTGCCAGGGATATAGTTCCTGAGCACCATGAGGTATGGCCCCAAAACAAAACAAAGAGTTTCATCTAGGTGTTTTTGTATTTTTATAGGATGCTGAGGATCAAATATGGGGCTTCCCAGAACCAATTAATATTATCTTATATGGTGATGATATTATAAAATCACTATGACAAATGATCAAATTGCAAATATTTACTTTTTTTTGTTTTTGTTTTTGGGTCACACCTGGCGACCTGGGTTACTTCTGGTTCTGTGCTCAGAAATCACTCCTGCCAGATCGGGGAACCATATGGATGCCAGGGATTGAACCCTGTTGGCCTCCTGTAAGGCAAATGCTTACCTTCTGTGCTTATCGCTCAGGCCCTTAACTACTATCAATCAGTATGGGTGCAAAAACAAACAAAAGAGTTTCATCTTCTGGGGCGGAGAGATAGCACAGTGGTAGGGCATTTGCCTTGCATGCAGCCCATCCAGGACACCTGGGGTCCGAATCCCGGCATCCTATATGTTCCCCCTGCCTGCCAGTAGTGATTTCTGAGCGCAGAGCCAGGAGGAACCCCTAGTGTGACACGAAAACAAAAACAAAACAAAAAGGGGGTTTCATCTTTCATCTGAGTATTTTATGCTGTCGCCCCAACCTACAGCACGATGGCTGACTACCAGTAGGAAACTGTGCAGCAGGCCTAGCTTCCCGCCTGAAAAAGGGGGTGCAGTCTTGGCAGACACTGCAGAGAAAGGGCCAGATGTGCCCTAGATTAGCTCTTTTTTTTTTTTTTTTTTTTTTTTTTGGTTTTTGGGCCACACCCGTTTGACGCTCAGGGGTTACTCCTGGCTCTGTGGTCAGAAATCGCCCCTGGCTTGGGGGGACCATATGGGACGCCGGGGGATCGAACCGTGGTCCTTCCTTGGTTAGCGCTTGCAAGGCAGACACCTTACCTCCAGCGCCACCTACCCGGCCCCCCTAGATTAGCTCTTGGCAGGATAGCAACAATGGGCTTATTAAACATTAATGCATAATGAGAATTAACAATGCTGAGTGGATAAAAAAACTGTATGCCTTTCTTTGCCCCTTGCAGTTAAACAAGAATTGCTGGGACACACCCGACTTCCCTAGGCTGCTTTTCCCAAGCTGGGAGAATTTACACTAATATTTTGTTCTGCCTTTCCCAAGCTGGTAGAATCTACAATAATAATTTTGGCCAGTTACTTAGTACCATGTAGGTTTTGAGAATGTTTGGTCTTTTTAAGAATTACCATATTTGCCGGCATATAAGATGACCCTTCAACCCATGAAAAACTTCCTAAAAGTCGGGAGTCATATTATATGCTGATATACGGCATGCTGAAACTTGTTCCAGCTTCAGGGACGAGTGATCCGCACCCCTCTTACTTTTAAGAAGTAACTTACTTTTAAGACTTTTAGGAAGTTTTTCATGGGTTGAGGGGTTGTCTTATATGCCGGCAAATACGGTACATTTGCTTCCTTTTACAATAGTGCCTTAGTTTAGCATTAACAGACAATGGATTAGTACAGACACTCCCCGATTAACAACCAAGATCCGTTTCAGCCACTTGCTTGTTAAGCGAATTGGTCCTTAAGTGTGGAACTGCATGGATTGTATACAGTAGTACAGTATATGCATAGTACTTGACAATACAGTATTCTGAATAAGTCAAATAATGAGAAAGATAAAACTTCCACTTTTCATTTGCATTGGTTGTGTAATTTACACACAGTACTGCAATGTATTACAGAACATAAAGTTAGTGAAGTAGGTACATTAAAGCACCAAAAACCACCATATTGTACTGTAGAGTGTGCAAGATGAAAAAAGGATATTTAAAATAAAATAAAATAATGGTGAAGAGATGGTCATAAGTGCGAGCAGTCGCTAAACAAGTAGGTCGTTAAGCGAGGAGTATCTGTATTTTGTTGATTATGAATAGTTTATTAGTAAAAATGATCCAAGAGAAAAGAATGTCTTTTTTTTTTTTAATTTCTGTTTAGGGTAAATGAAACTGATGACAGTAGAAAGAACTTATAAAATACACGGGACCGGAAAAATAGCACAGTGGTAGAGCATTTGCCTTGCACGTAGCCAACCCGGGATGGACAGTGGTTCGAATCCCAGAATCCCATCTGGCCTCCAGAGCCTGCCAGGAGCAATTTCTGAGCATAGAACTAGGAGTAACCCAAGTGATGCAGGATGTGAGTCCCCCCCCCAAATTTATAAAATATGTATGTTTAGATGGCTGTCTAATGATTGTGCTGATACATAATGTTTAACCCTGTGGCTAAAATGTCATGCGTGACCTACCCAAGTTCCTACTATTGATAATTTTTTGCTTCAATATGAAGCAGAACTTCAAATGAAATGGACTCAGTTATGACAGCTCTTGAATGTATCTGGTCTCAGAGTACCCACTCTTTGCCTACTCCTAGCTCCCATTCTTCTATGCAAGAAACTCTGAAGCCCTCGTATCAGTTCTGCTTGACTCAGCTGGCCTCTGGCATTTTTGTACGTTGTAGGGTGCTAAGGAAAAACTTTGAGGCCTCTCACAATTAATATGTTATCTCCTAATGAGCCACAATCATCATCTTGAATTTTCATTCAGTGAAACTGAGGGCAGGTAATGTGGGCATACATGTGCCACACAGGCATGACATACAGGCTGATCCCCATATTTAAAAAATTATGTTTTTCCCTTGAAAAACAGGGTGCTGCTATGTTACACCCACAGCTCTACATGTGCTTTTGTTTGGCCCTACATTTATTCATTTATTTTTTTTAGTGTCCAAATCAAACCCAGAGTCTCCAGTATATAAGGGAAACACTCAGGCAATGAGCCATATCCATGTAGTACAGATCTTTAAGATTCCTAATCAAGTGAGATTACTAGTACAGCAGTAAGGAGCCTGCTTGGGATCGCCAACTAGACGTGATTCTTGTGCACAGAGAGCCTGAAATGTGTGTATTGTATAGAAGATGGTTTTTTGTTTTTGTTTTTGGGCCACACCCGGCGGTGCTCAGGGGTTACTCCTGGCTGTCTGCTCAGAAATAGCTCCTGGCAGGTACGGGGGACCATATGGGACACCGGGATTCGAACCAACCACCTTTGGTCCTGGATCGGCTGCTTGCAAGGCAAACACCGCTGTGCTATCTCTCCGGGCCCAGAAGATGGTTTTATGTAAAAATAAATAAATAAATAAATAAAGCTAATAGGACAGCAGATAAGACAGTTTACTTGGGGCCCGAGAGATAGCATGGAGGTAGGGCGTTTGCCTTTCATGCAGAAGGATGGTGATGCAAATCCCAACATCCCATATGGTCCCCCGAGCCTGCCAGGGGTGATTACTGAGCATAGAGTCAGGAGTAACCCCTGAGCGCTGCTAGGTGTGACCAAAAAAACAAAACAAAACAAAACAAAAAAAATCAAAGAAAAAAGACAGTTTACTTGCCTGCAGCCAAACTGAGGTATGATTTGTGGCATAACATATGGTCCCAAGCTGGCCAGAAGTGGGCCCCTGAGCAAAGAGCAGGTAGTCCTGAACCTTGCTGGGTATGAAACACACCCTCAAAAACTTTAAAAAGGAAAAATGACCCACCAGCATAATTTGGTTGGTTTTTTTTGGGTCGTTTCTAAAATTTCCTGCAAGTTTGTTCAAACGCCTTTTTTCCTTCCATCTCCTGCTTCCCTTTTTACCCCTCCGTAGGGCTGCCCTTTCCCTGGCCCAACTCACCTCTTCCTCAGTCTCTTCTGTCCACAGAGACAATCCTGGTTCATTGGCAGGAACAAATGCAACAAGATCAAACTGTTCCACACTTGGTCTGTCCCATCTTTGGGGGCCGCCACCCCCGAAGGTCTGTGGAGTGCCCCCGCTGCTCACCTGGCCAAGACCTTGAAGCTCTGGGAGCTCAGAGTGTTCCCTCGACAGCAAGAGAGAAAAAAAAACAAATCGTCCCTCCAGGATCCCCTAACTCCGTAGGTGAGTCCTACACCTCTCAGCCTAGGCAGTGAAGATGCTTTAAGCTCTATACTCAGAAATTGCTCCTGGCAGGCCTAGAGGTCCACATGGGATGCCAGGATTCGAACCATGGCCCTTTATTTTTTTTAGATGGTTAAAAAAAAATTTTTTTTTTTTTTTTTTGGTTTTTCAGCCACACCTGTTGATGCTCAGGGGTTACTCCTGGCTCTGCGTTCAGTTATCGTTCTTGGCTTAGGGGACCATATGGGACGCTGGGGATCGATCCGTGGTCAATCCTAGGTCAGCTGTGTGCAAGACAAAAGCCCTACTACTACACCACCACTCCTCCTACCCTGTTAAAATTCTCAGATATACGGGCAGGAAGGTGCTTGCTTTTGGAGCTGCCCACAATGTTCCATCCTTGATTCCTTTCCCACTAAGCATAAGTCCTGGATCTCCCTGGCTCTTTTAGGTAGGCAGAACTGGACAGTAAAAGGGACATATTCTCCTCTTGGGGCTCAATAGCTGTTTCAACAGGTGTTGTTGAGTCTCTATACACTTAACCAGTTTCTGAACTGCATCTGTCAGTTTCTGAATAAGTTCCACATATGGCTTGGAGGTCCCCCCACAAATGCTTACCTAGGACCAAAGGAACTAGGATACCTGAAGAGAAACAGGACTTCACCAAGGATGTAGGTGAGGAGCTGAGGAGAAGATAAGCATGAACAATGGGCCTCAAGAAAGCCCCCCAGAAACAGTGTTGATAGTTACCATATCCTTTCACCAGGTCTCTGTGAAAGGGAATGTCCTAAGTCAATAAAGAACGGGGAGAGCTGGAACAATAGCACAGTGGTAAGGCAAATTGTCTTGTAGCATTGGCCTTGCACCATGGCAGACCCAGATGGACCAGAGTTCAATCCCCAGCATCCCATATGGTCCCCTTAGCCTACTGAGAGAAATTTCTGAACGCAGAGGCCAGGAGTAATTCTTGAGCGCACTGGGTGCGGCCCCAAAAACCAAAAATTGAAAAAAAAATCACGGGGAATATGGCACCCCTTTCTGAACTCCTTCCCCATCTCTGGAATGGTGTTGTCTCCAAAGGGTTCAACCTCAGGGAGAAGCCCTGGATCAATTGCACAACAGGGGTTCCATCTGCCAGGCCATTTTGGAACACAGTCACAGAAGACATCCAGCACTGAACATGCGTGGGGCTTCAAGCAATGTGGATTCCATCGTGACTATTCTAGCCTGAATGCTGAACAAAGGCCTCCCCACATTGCTTACATGCCTACTAAGGTTTTTCTTCAGGATGAATATTTGGGCCACATCTGGCAATACGCAGGGGTTACTCTTGGCTCTGCATTCACAATCACTCCCGGGGTGCATGGGGGGCCATATGGGATGCTGAGGGTCAAACATAAACAGATAATGATGAAATAGACAGATGGATCATCGAATGAAGTCCTTCCCACAGCATTTATGTATAAAGTTTCTCTCCAAATATTCTTTTATTATGCAGAAAATTTTCAGAAGTAAACACAGTCTTTATCACATTCCCTACATGTAGAAGGTTCTCTCCACTTTCAATTTTTTTTTTGGGGTCACACCCGGCAGTGCTCAGGGGTTACACCTGGCTCTATGCTCAGAAATCGCCCTTGGTAGGCACAGGGGACCATATAAGACCCGGAATTCAAACCAGTGTCCTTCTGCATGAAAGGCAAACGCCTTATCTCCATGCCATCTCTCCAGTCCCAACACTTTCAATTTTATTTCTTTTTGGGGCCACACTCTGTGGTACTCAAAGTTACTCCTGGCTCTGTAGTCAGACTCCCTACTGAAGGGCTTTGAGGAATCTACAATGCCACACAGTGAACCCTGGTCTGTGATATGCAAGGAAAATGCCCTCCCTGATGTACTCAGTTTATAAGTCAATCCTTATATAATTTTCACACTAAAAATTCTGAAGAGAAAGTAAGACTTTCCCATTCTCCTTACCTACCTAGCTTTCTCTTCAGAATGAGTTTTCCTGTGTTTCATAAGGGCTGAGGAGGAAGTGAAGGCCTTCTCACACTCCTGACATGCATAAGGTTTCTCTCCTGTATGAACACGAATGTGCTGAGTAAGTGTCCAGATTAGAAGGAAGGACTTCCCACACTGCGGACATGCATGAGGTTTCTCTCCTGTATGAAGTTTCTTGTGTGTCGAAAGGGTCGAGGATTGAGTGAATGACTTCCCACACTCCTGACAGGTATAAGGCTTTTGTCCTGCATGAATTTTCTTGTGAGCAGAAAGGAATGAGGATCGAGTGAAGGCTTTCCCACACTCCTGACATGTATAAGGCTTGACTCCCGTATGAATTTTCTTGTGTGCAGTGAGGTCTGAGTTGTAAATGAAGGCTTTCCCACACTCCTGACATGTATGAGGCTTATTGCCTGTATGAATTTTCTTGTGTGCAGCAAGGCCTGAGGATCGAGCAAAGGCCTTTCCGCACCTCTGGCATGTATAAGGTTTCTCTCCTGTATGAATTTTCCTGTGCACAGTAAGTTCGAAGTTGTAAGTGAAGGTCTTCCCACAGTCCTGACATGTATGAGGCCTGTATCCTGTATGATTTTTCTTGTGCTTACATAGGGCTGAGGATCGAGTGAAGGCTTTTCCGCACTCCTGGCATGTATAAGGTTTCTCTCCTGTATGAATTATCTTGTGCACAGTAAGTTCAAAGTGGTAAGTGAAGGCCTTCCCACAGTCCTGACATGTATGAGGCCTGTCTCCTGTATGATTTTTCTTGTGCTTATATAGGCCTGAGGATTGAGTGAAGGCTTTTCCGCACTCCTGGCATGTATAAGGTTTCTCTCCTGTATGAATTTTCTTGTGCGCAGAAAGTTCAAATGGGTAATTAAAGGCCTTCCCACACTCCTGACATTTATAAGGTTTTTCTCCTGCATGACTCTTCTTGTGAACATAAAGGGATTTTGATCGAACAAAGGACTTCCCACACTCCTGACATGTGTAAGGTTTTTCACCTGTATAAATTTTCTTGTGCCAAGTAAGGCCTGAGAGGTCAGTGAAGACCTTCCCACCCTCCTGGTAAGTAGGAGGCTTGTCTCCTATATGAATTTTCTTGTGCATAGAAAAGGCAGAGGATCTAGAGAAGGCTTTCCCGCACTCCTGACATGTATAAGGTTTCTCTCCTGTATGAATTTTCTTGTGTTCAGAAAGGTTTGTGGATCGATTGAAGGCCTTCCCACACACCTGACATACATACGGCTTGATTCCTGTATGGATTTTCTTGTGCCCATTAAGAATTGAGTGGGAAATGAAGGCCTTCCCACACTCCTGACATTTGTAAGGCTTGTCTCCTGTATGAATTTTCTTGTGTGTTGAAAGGACTGAAGATCGAGCAAAGGACTTCCCACACTCCTGACATGTATAAGGTTTCTTTCCTGTATGAATATTCTTGTGAGCAGAAAGGGATTTGGATCGAATGAAGGTCTTCCCACAATCTTGACATGTGTAAGGTTTCTCTCCTGTATGAATTTTCTTATGCCAAGGAAGGCGTGAGGGGTCATTAAAGACCTTCCCACACTTCTGATCTGTATAAGGCTTGTCTTGTGTATGAATTTTCTTGTGAGTAGAAAGTACTGAGGATCGAGAGAAAGACTTCCCACACTCCTGACTTGTATAAGGTTTCTCACCTGTATGAATTGTCTTGTGTTCAGAAAGGTGTGAGGACTGAAAGAAGGCCTTCCCACACTCCTGGCATTTATGACGTTTCTTTGGGGTCTGGACTTTCTTAGGGTCACTTGGGCGTGACGGATGTCTACCTTGATGACAGTCAGTGGGATCCTGTGGGACACTGGGGGTGTCCAAGGGCTCATCATGGTGCTCAGCACCTGGAAAGGTCCCCCAACACTGCTTACACTTGGGCGGCTCAACTCCATGGGGAATGTGCTTGTCAGGCTGTCCACAACAGATGCCCCCTGCATCCTCACTCCCATCAGGGTGCAGGCAGGATGGCTCCCAAAGCAAAGGATCACCCCCGTCCAACTGGGGCTGGCTGCTTCCCTGTGGAAGGGCAGAGAGTTAGTCAAATTACTTCTCACTCCTCTGATTGTCTCCATGTTCAAATCCAGCCCTACACGTATGATTTCCATCACAGAAATTACTCTCCACAAGTGTGGGTGTCTCTCAAGACAGGCAGAAATCCAGTCAAGAAATGTGCTTTGTTAGGAAATACTCTGAGCACAGGGGCAAGAAAGGTGATTTCTAGACCCTAAATGACCAATTACAGAGTTTCACAGGAAAGGGCCTCTCGATGGGGGTTCTCTGTTCACTCTGGTATCTGTTATCTCCTCTAGAAGTCATTCCCAACACTTTTGCTGTAGCTGGCCCAGACCCCATTGATCAGAAAAATATTAGCTGAATAGCTAAATCTGTTCTGTTTTCTATTTTCTTCCCTATATTTACTGGCTCTAACAATAAATACTACACTTCGAGTATAGATAGTACTTCTTGGTCCTCAAGGTCGTGAGCCCAGGAACCTGTGTTTTATTTCTGGTATTTGTCTTATTTTGTTTTCATTTTTAAGTTTTTGGTTCAAACCCTGCAGTGCTCAGGGATTGCTCCTGGCTCTGCACTCAAGCATCATTCCTGGTGCTGCTCTAGAGAACCAATGGGATGCTGGGGAATGTGTCAGCTGAGTGCAAGGCAAGGACACTACCTACTGTACTAACTCTTTGGCCCTGTCTTCTTAATTAGCATGTCCATATTGCTTTGGGCCTGTTCACATAATCAATGTTACTTTTGTGTCATTTTGTTGCAGCATCCTAATGATTTATTCTTCATTGATGGGATGAGTAAATTTTATGAATGGGGAGAGTACTGTGGTGGGAGAATGTCTCGATTCCATCCTTTCAATGAAGGGCCCAGAAGGTCAATCTATCCCTCTGCAGAAACTGAAAAACCAGTTTCAAACAAACATAAACCACAATGCCTCTTGGGCCTGTGTTAAGAGTTCAGTGTGAAGCCTGTGAGCACATGTGTAAATGTCGGGCCAGATCCCCACACACAACAGAAAGCAAGCGGCCATTTCTGTCATGTAAATATCTCAGTAGGTTAGGAGAGATACTCCAGCGGGAGAGGCATTTGTATTTCATGCCATCCACCTAGTTAGATTCCCAGCACCCTACAGTGTCCTTCAAGCCAGTCTAGAGTAATCCCTGGGTGTAAAGTCAGGAAGAACTCTTTAAAATAGCCAGAGAGATAGCATTGTGGTAGGGTATCTGCCTTTTGTATGGCCACCTGGGAAGGACCCGGTTCGACACTCAGTATCCCATATGGTCCCCCAGACTGCCAGGGGCGATTTCTGAGTGCAGAGCCAGGAGTAAACCCTGGGCATTGCTGGATGTGGCCCAAAAACCAATAAATCCATCAAACAATCAATCAAGTTAAAAAAACATAAAATTGGGGCCGGAGGTGAGGTGGCTCTGGGGGTAAGGTGTCTGCCTTGCAAGCGCTAGCCAAGGAAGGATCGTGGTTCAATACCCTGGCGTCCCATATGGTCCCCCCCAAGCCAGGGGCAATTTTTGAGCACTTAGCCAGGAGTAACCCCTGAGCATCAAATGGGCGTGGCCCGAAAAACCAAAAAAAAAAAAAAATTGGGGCCGGAGAGATAGCATGGAGGTAAGGCGTTTGCCTTTCATGCAGGAGGTCATTGGAATCCCGACGTCCCATATGCCCCCCCCCCCCAGGAAAATCCCCGGAGCACTGCCGGGTATGACCCAAAAACCACAAAAAAAAAAAAAACAAAAAACAAAAAAAAAAAACAAAAAAAACATAAAATTGGGGCCGGACAGATAGCATGGAGGTAAGGCGTTTGCCCTGAGTCCTGATGGACAGTGGTTCAAATCCCAGCATTCCATATGGTCTCCCGTGCCTGCCGGGGTTGATTCCTGAGTGTAGAGCCAGGAGTGAGCCCTGAGCGCTGCCGGGTGTGACCCAAAAAAACAAAAAACAAAATAAAATAAAATAAAATTGCCAGGTGTGGTCCCAAAACATAAACAAAAACAAACATACATACACACAAGCAAAGAAAAAAAAGGCAAAAAAATACATGTATTCACTATTTTATGATGTTCTCAAACATAAATAAGTTTTTATTTCTTTTAATCTTTTATTTACTTTAGGGGATCTCTAACAAATGGTGTTCAGTGCATATTCATAACTGAGTGCTCAGTACTCAACTCTTTTTTTTTGGGGGGCTTGGGAACTCACATAGAGTGGCAGGAATGAAACCCAATTTCCATCCTCACACACAGCAAGAGACCATCATGCTCGAATATGTGTCCAGATGAGAAATGATTGAGTTTTAAGAAAACTTTAGCTTACGTTTTATGAAATAAAAATCACAGTATTTCTCTTTCCCCATTCCCAACAAATCACTGTATTTCACTGGCGTGCAAATACCCAATTCTTTGTGTTGTAAATGTCTTTTTTTTGGGGTGGGGGGTGCACATCCAGCTGTGCTCTGTGGTTACTCCTGGCAGGCTTGGGGGACCCAGGAATCGAACCCAATTTTGTCCTGGGTGAGCCACATACAAGGCAAATGCCCTACTCCTGTACTTTCACTCAGGCTCCTGAGTTGTAAACTTCTTGAATTCACTTTAGCCCTCAGGTGAGTCTAATGGGCGACTTCTCCTGCTCTGGGCACTGGATCCTCCCAGGAGTGGAGAGACCACTGATGGGGTGACAGGCTGGAACCTGGGCCCCACATTTTCAGTGCTCTTATAGCACTGATTTATCCCATTACCACAATAATATTGATCTGAAACTTGCAAATCTTACCATTTTGCTCCTATTTGGAGATCCGCTTCCAAAAGCTAATTGCTGAAATGCCAAATCCTGAATGGGTGATCCATATTCTGAATTCAAACAAAATATGCAAAGTAAGAATTAGGTGAAGGAAACCGGTTAAAGGTAGCACATAGGTTGAGTGAATACACGTTTTTATGTTCTAAATCAGTTGAAACAAAAGGGAAGATAGGTTGGGAAGATCCCTTCGTGGAGGTTGGCAAAATCCACAGTAGGTTTGGGATGGGCTCACTTAGAAATTGTACAGACAAAAATCATTTCTGAGTTGACCAATGAAATAGTTCAGCAGGGAGAGTGTTTGCTTTGCATGTGGCTGACCCGAGTTCAATGATCAGCCTCCCATATAACACTCCAAGCAACTCTGCCAGGGCTGATTCCTGTATGCAGAACCAGGACTAACACCTGATTATCAGCAAATTGGTAAAGTGAATGGCTAAAACATTAGCAAAAAATTTCTTAGCATTCAGGGCTCAAGCAATAACACAGTGGTAGGATGTTTCCCTTGCACCCCTTTTGATTCCCAGCATCTCATATAGTACGTCTCCAAGTCAGCCACGACTGGTTTCTGAGTGTAGAGCCAGGAGTAATCTCTGAGTACTGCCATGTGTGACCCCAAAACAAAGAATTAACTCTTAGTATTCTCAAAAATTGGTCCAGAGTCTTACCACAGAGGGGAGGGTGTTTATCTTGCAAGTGGAGGGCCCAGTCTTCTCCCATTATTCATATCGCACACTAAGCTCACCAGGAGTAAATCCTGAAGCACTGGGCCAAGAGTAACCCCAACTACCAACATAAAGAATCCTGAGAGTGAGAGAGAGAGAGAGAGAGAGAGAGAGAGAGAGAGAGAGAGACAGAGAGAGAGACAGAGAGAGAGACAGAGAGACAGAGAGACAGAGAGAGAGAGACAGAGAGAGAGACAGAGAGAGACAGAGAGAGAGACAGAGAGAGAGACAGAGAGACAGAGAGAGAAGAGTCTGAACAGAGACAGAGACAGAGACAGAGACAGAGAGACAGAGAGAGAAGAGTCTGAAGCAATAATGCAGTGGGGTAGCGAAGCAGAAGCCTTATGCTCCAATCCTGAGGGATTAGGGAAATGTGGTCTGGAAGCAATACCAGCACAGCAAATAAATGTAGAGATAGAACAGACTCAGGAGGCTGGAGTGATAGCACAGCAGTAGAGTGTTTGCCTTGCACTCAACCAACCCTGGACGGACGCCGGTTCGATTCTTGGCATCCCATATGGTTCCTTGAGCCTGCCAGGAGCGATTTCTTTTATTTTTTTTTAAAGCAGTTTACTTATTTTTAATGGATTGGTTTTGGGGCTACACCCAGCGATGTTCAGGGCTTACTCCTGGCTCTGTGCTCAGAAACCATTCCTGACAAGCACAGGGAACCATGTGGGATGCCAGAAATTGAACTGGGTCTGTCCAGGGCTGGCTGCATGCAAGGCAAATGCATGAGTGCTGAGGGTATGTGGCCCATCCCAAAATAGTAGGGGCTGGAGTGAATGTGCAGTGCTAGAGGGCACTTAGCTTGCCCTGGTTTGATCAATAGCACCACCAAGCCCTGCCAAGGATGATTCCTGAATGCAGAGCCAGTAGGAAGCCTGAGTTCTATTGTGCATATCCCCTGAAGAAGCAAACAAAACATGAACAGAGGGGCCAATAATGACAGCATAGCAAGCATTTTCCTTGCATGTGGTCAACCCATATTGTCCCCCGAACCTGACAGGAGTGATTTCTAAGCGCAGAGCCAGAAGTAACCACTAAGTGCCCAAAACAAAAACAAACACAAAAAAACAACCCACAAATGGAGGTCCTAGATACACCGCAGTGGACTGGGGAACAGGCTTTGCACACAAGACTCAGATTTATTCCCCTTTACAATGCCCCAGGAAGATCAGGAGGTCCTGATGCCATGTGGCCTTTAACAAATCATAAAATAAATTTAAGTCACACTTGCTCACATTCACTTTGGAGTCACTGGGGTCTGGGAAAAACAGTACAGAGAGGAGCAATCACCTTGGATAAGGCTGACATGGGTTTGATGACTAGCACCTGAAATGACCCCCAAACACCACCAGGAGTGAGTGATCCCTAAGCTCATTGGCTGGAGTAAACTCTAAGTACTAAGAGTACTAAGACTACTCCAGGTGATGGGGCCGGAGAGATAGCATGGAGGTAAGGCGTTTGCCTTTCATGCAGGAGGTCATCGGTTGGAATCCCGGCATCCCATATGGTCCCCCGTGCCTGCCAGGAGCAATTTCTGAGCCTGGAGCCAGGAATAACCCCTGAGCACTGCTGGGTGTGACCCAAAAACCACAAAAAAAAAAAAAAAGACTACTCCAGGTGAGAAAAAAAACAAAGACTTGATTTAAGGGGATTTGGGGTCAAACTCTGCAATGGTCAGGGCTGACTCCTGGTTCTGCTTAGGAATGACAACGACAACCGGTAACCTTAGGGGAATAATGTAGAGCTGGAATCAAACCTGCTTGGACTCAGCCAAGGCAAAGACCTGAGACACTTTACTATCTCTCAGGACTGTGAAATGACATGTCAAACTTTAAGTTGGACTCATTTAAGAAATGAAGTCAGGGCTGGGGAGTTAGAACAATCAGACAGGGATCTGTAGAATCATGTCCCTGTGGAACCCCTGGCCAGATCCCAGGATCCCTCCCTCAGGTATAGCACAAGGCAGATGCCCTAGGGCAGCTCTCACCTATGGCCTGCAGGTGCTGGTAGGTCTCCAGCATCACGTCTCTGTAGAGCTTCCTCTGAGAGGCGTCCAGGTACAGCCACTCCTCTGGGGAGAATCTCACGGCCACATCGGAGAAGGTCACTGTGTCCTGAGCCAGGATACATAGGAGGGGTCAGGGCTGAGCCCCACCTGGCACGAGGATGGGATACCCCAAAAAACCTAGAGGGGCACAGGTATTGTCCCCAACCCCTATGGGAGGAACCAGCTTCAATGTCCTTCTTCAATGTCCATGGGCACCCCCAGGACACAGTGACCAGAAATCACACTAGGAAGCCAGATCAGTCAAACATTACTCAAGAAGGTTGTGAGAGGCTGGAGAGATAGCATGGAGGTAAGGCATTTGCCTTGCAAGCAGAAGGACGGTGGTTCGAATCCCGGCATCCCATATGGTCCCCTGTGCCTGCCAGGGGCGATTTCTGAGCATAGAGCCAGGACTGACCCCTGAGCGCTGCTGGGTATGACCCCAGAACAAAAACAAAACAAACAAAAACAAAAAAAACGAAAGAAAGTTGTCAGAGAACCTTTGAACACAAACCACCCCTATGCCAATGCTCTGTGACATTGGACCATGAGCACTCTTGGGAGTAACTCCTGAGCATAGAGAAAGAAGGAGCTAAAAAAAAAAAAAAAAAAACAACTCTGGGTGTGCTGAAAATTCTAAGTACGCACCAGCCCAAACCTGCCCCTAATACCCATCTCTACCCTTGGTATTAGGGAGAGAAAGTTAAAATAAAAATAGGAAAGAAAATTCAAGGTCCAGTCAGAGACTCAAAGCTTAAACCCTAAATAAATCCCTCCTTGAGCAGGTAAAAACGACCTGACTTCCAATCCCTATTTCATATAGAAAGATCCTTTGCTCACGTTTCCCTCTTACAGCCACAGAGCCATGAGACTGCAGTCAAGGAGGTTTTGAACTGGAGGGGCTAGAGGAGTGGTGCAGGCAGTAGGGCATTTGCCTTGCATGCACTAACCTAGGACGAACTGTGGTTTGATCCCCTTACATCCCATATGGTCCCTCAAGCCAGGGGTGATTTCTGAGCACATAGGCAGGAGTAGTCCCAAAGCGTCACAAAAACCAAACCAAAAAAATAAAAGAAAGTACAACTAGTTTGCTGAGGAGAAATGTGACTGCAGGAAGAAGGTGAGTCTCTGCAAAGAAAAGGACAAAAGAGCTGAACTACAAGCCCTGGGGCCCGAGCAACAGTGACAGGGCAAGACAGGGCCAACCTGGGATCAGCACGTGTTAGGGTCCCTAATGTCACTGGAGGAAATCCTCAGTGGAGAGTCAAGAAGCCCTGAGCACTGCAAATGTGGCACAAAATTCAGTAAAAACACAAAAAATTTGAAATAACATAGCACCAAGAAAAGAAAACTAAAACCAATGAAAAACCCACAAAGAAATGCACATGCAGGGGAAAATCCAGCAGCGGTTTTTTTTATTAAGGTAGAAAATTCTCTGCCCAGAGCCCAGAGTTGTGGGGGAAGCTAGTATGACAGAGCCACATGGAGGGTCCTGAGTGAGGACAAGAAGGTGTCATGGGATAGGTATTGGCTTAGCATCTGGAGGCATCAGCAAAAATGCAAAGAACTTTGTGCTGAAAAGACAGGACAATGGGGAGAAATCTTGCCTTGCACTTGGCTGCCCCAGATTGAATTTCCAACACCCCATATGGTCCTCGAGCACAGCAGGAAGAACACCTGAGTGCAGAGCCAGGACTAACCCCCTTTTTGTGCGGTGCCAAAAACTAAAAAATTAATAAGAGAGTTTTTCCCCAGGTGAGGCAGGAATGATGCATCATGGAAGATATCCTGGGATCTCCTTTCCCATGAGTGGATGCTGCAGCGTCTCTGTCTCGCTTTTTCCTGTTTTTTTCCCTTTTTCTCCCTTCCCCCCCTAACCATCCTTCGGAGGCATTTCCCTCCAGGTAGGCTCAGAGCTGGTCTTACCCCCAGTCTCTCCCTACGGCGAGAGGGAGCCCCCTCTCCATCCGGGTACTAGTGGCATCAGTTGGAAGAGCAGGACCATAGTGATGGCAGCAGCCTTAGGTCCAGGGGCATCATGGAACTAGTTTGCTGACCTGCTATGTGGTCTCAGCCAAGTATGCCCTAACCCCAGCCCCCTGAGCAACATGAAGTGGTAAAGGACTCCTACCATGACCCGGAGGAGGATGGGGGGAGGAGGAAGAGAAGAAGGTAGCCACATCAAGGTGAGCAGAGGGCATATCCAAAGGATATAATGAAGTTTCCAGGGCCTTTGGGAAATCAGAGATTGTCTTTCCTATCGGAAAAGGCCATCTCTAGGGAAGCCCAGATGTGGAAGGTGAAGGTGCCGAAAATGCCTACAAATCAGAATGTTTCTCCATCCCAGGGAGATGAAGTAATTCAGTGGTTGACCAAACTCAAATACCACTTCAACCTTTACCCTGAAACTTCTGTGCTGGCCAGCAGCCTTTTGGACAAGTTTCTAGCTACTGTAAAGGCTCACCCCAAATACTTAAGTTGTATTGCAATCAGGTTTTTTTTTTTTCCTAGCTGCCAAGACAATTGAGGAAGATGAGAGAATTCCAGGTCTGAAGATATTGGCAAAGGACAATTTCTGTGGGTGTTCTTCATATGAGATTCTGAGAATGGAAAGAATTATTCTGGATAAATTGAATTGGGATCTTCACACAGCCACACCATTAGATTTTATTCACATTTTCCATGCCATTGCAGTGTCAGCTAGGCCTCAATTACTTAATTGGCCCAAACTGAGCCCATCTCAGCATCTGATAGTCCTTACTAAGCAACTATACTGTAGGGCTTGCAACCAATTCTTGCAGTTCAAGGGTTCTATGCTTGCATTGGCTAGGGTTAGTTTGTTTTTGTTTTGTTTCTGGATCACACCCAGCAGCGCTCAGGGTTTACTCCTGGCTCTAGGCTCAGAAATTGCTCCTGACAGGTTCGGGGGACCATATGGGATGCTGGGATTTGAACCATCATCCTTCTGCATGCAAGGCAAATGCCTTACCTCCATGCTATCTCTCTGACCCCTGGCTAGGGTTAGTTTGGAAATGGAGAAACTCATTCCTGATTGGCTTCCTTTTACAATTGAATTGTTTTAGAAAGCACAGATGAATAGTTCCCAGTTGATCCTTTGCTGGGAGCTGGTGGCACATCATCTTTCTACTCTGTAGTCTTCCCTAAATTCTGTTTGTCTACCGTTCTCTCAAGCACAGCCTGGTGACCTATGACAAAGGAGTGTTCAGATTACAGCCCTTCTCTGTCCCAAGGACAGCAACCAGAAGTGCCAATCAGAGGTACAGCAGCAGCTTTCTACCACCATCTCCCAGTTGCCAGTGGTGGATACCAACATGCCTCTGCTAAACACAAAGTGGAGGAAATGGAAGTGGATGACTTCTATGATGGAATTAAACAGTTCTATCATGAAGATAATGCCTCAGAAAGTGTGGGTTCTGGAGGCCAAAGAGGTGGCGCTAGAGGTAAGGTGTCTGCCTTGCAAGCGCTAGCCAAGGAAGGACCAAAGTTCGGTCCCCAGGCGTCCCATATGGTCCCCCCAAGCCAAGGGCAATTTTCGATCCCCCTGCGTCCCATATTGTTCCCCCTAGCCAGGGGCAATTTCTGAGTGCTTAGCCAGAAGTAACCCCTGAGCATCAAACGGGTGTGGCCCCCCCCAAAAATAAAAGTGTGGGTTCTGTTTGTGGCACTGATTTGTGAAGGAAAATGGGACACACTTTCCCCTTGTCCACCTTTACAGCCTGTTTCTGTTATGTAGTTTCAAGTACAAACCAAGGTAGACCATTCTAGGAATGGGAATAGGAAAATCAAGGAAGGCTGCTACATATAAAAATTTAGGGGTGGGGCTGGAGAAATAGGTAGGTAGATAGATAGGTAGAGAGGTAAGGAGGTAAGTCATTGGTTCAAATCCCGGCATTCCATATGGTCCCCCATGCCTGCCAGGAGTGATTTCTGAGTGTGGAGCCAGGAGTAACCCCTGAGCACTGCCGGGTGTGACCAAAAACCAAAACCAAAACCAAAAACAAAAACAAAATTTAGGGGCCGCAGCAGTGGCGCAGCCATAAGGCATTTGCCTTGCACTTGTCTGACCTAGGACGGACCACGATTCAATCCCCTGGCGTTCCATATGGTCCCCCAAGCCAAGAGTGATTTCTGAGCGCTTAGCCAGGTGTAACCCCAGAGCTCACCGGGTGTGCCCAAAATACTTCTGGTGTGGTGAGTTCTAATTTATATTATTCAAGCACTGAAAGTGTGAAATACAGAAGATCCTCTAAATTTAAAAGCTAAGAAATCTTGTAGTATTTGTCAGTTCCCCATTTCTCTGCTAAAATGTAAAATAGATTGTCCTGTGTCAAAACTTCACATTAAATTTTCTTTTTGAAATTTAGAAATACATAGCTAGCAATCCCTTACCTTGTTCTGACTTAATTTCCCTCTTGCTTGCTTCTTTATTAAGATTGTACTGAAATTAATGCATGTTGACCTGTAGTTTGGCTCCCATTGATTAGAAAACTCTTAAAATGGATATATATATATATATAGATAGATAGATATATATATCTATATATATATATATATTTTTTTTTTTAGCAATTTAGTGAACAATATTTTTTCAGTGTGATAGTTACATCTAATTCATGATCTGAATTCAAATTTATTGAAGAAGGGTACTTTGAAGTTCTTCCATATGAATCAGAGGTAGTAATAGAAAAAGACTCGGAACTACATTGATTTTTTTCTTTTTCTTTTTGGTTTTTGGGCCACACCCGTTTGATGCTCAGGGGTTACTCCTGGCTATGTGCTCAGAAGTCGCCCTTGGCTTGGGGGGACCATATGGGACGCTAGGGGATCGACCTGCGGTCCGTCCTACGCTAGTGCTTGCAAGGCAGACACCTTACCTCTAGCGCCACCTTCCCGGCCCTGATTTTTTTCTTTTTGGTCTCGTTTTAGCTTTTAGAGTTTAGAAAGAAAATCATTGTTTTCCTTTTGGTTTATTTTAAAAGTAAAACTTGGGGCCGGAGCAGTGGTGCTTGTGGTAGGGCGTCGGCCTTGCCTGTGCTAGCCTAGGAAGGACCACTGTTCGATCCCACAGCAACCCCATATGGTCCCCCAAGCCAGGAGTGATTTCTAAGCACAGAGCCAGGAGTAACCCCTGAGCATCACCGGGTGTGGCCCAGAAACCAAAAAAAAAAAAAAAAAGTTAACATTAAAGTGGCATGTAATTAGAACATGATTTGATGAAAGCATATTTTTTAACATTTGATAAAGTTAATATATCCAGGTCCTCACCAAAGAAAATGTAACAACTAAAGTAAATTTTTGTTTGTAACTTCTCACAATCAGGAGAGACTATCCAGATGTTGGGACAGCTCTGTCAGATAACCGAATTCAGTACCCCTTATGTAAAGCTATTAGGATTTTTTTTGTATTATTATTTTTTTGGTTTCTGGGTCACAGCCAGCAGCGCTTAGGGGTTCCTCCTGGCTCTATGCTCAGAAATCGCTCCTGGCAGGCTCGGGGGACCATTTGGGATGCCAGGATTCGAATCGCCGTCCTTGTGCATGTGCAAGGCAAACGTGTTACCTCCATACTATCTCTGGCCCCGCTATTAGGATTTTCTCCATGAAAGTTATGACCCATGTCTCCTTGGTCTACCTGTATTTCTATCTGGATCTTGACCTTTCTTTTCAGTCTGAAGAAGGCATGGCAGTTTGAACCATGTACTGATGATAAAAAGCCTCTGGGAGCAATAAAAAGTTGTCCATCAAAAGTTATTAAAAATTAGGGCCCGGAGAGATAGCACAGCGGTGTTTGCCTTGCAAGCAGCCGATCCAGGACCAAAGGTGGTTGGTTCGAATCCCGGTGTCCCATATGGTCCCCCGTGCCTGCAAGGAGCTATTTCTGAGCAGATAGCCAGGAGTAACCCCTGAGCACCGCCGGGTGTGACCCAAAAACCAAAAAAAAAGTTATTAAAAATTAAAAAAAAAAGAAATCCTGGGATCAAGGTCTCGTTCCTCACCAACATCAGGGTCCATATTACCAGGAATGCAACCTGGATCCCAGCACTCCATAAGATCTGACACTGAGTCAAGAGAAAGGCTGAGCATCACCGGGTGTGAACCAAAATCAAACCAAACACAATATAACAAACAAGGAAAAGATGGCCTCAAACAGAAGAGTCAAGAACCCCTTCCCACACCCCAACCCTGTCTCCCCACATTCCTGTCTCCCCACCCTGTCCCTCTCTGAGCCCACACTCGCCCACCTACCTGGGGACAGGACGTCAGATGATGCAGCCCCATCATCTCCCTCCTGGATTATTCCTGAAGAGCAGCAGTAAGCCTTTTGCAGGAAGCTCTGGAGGAAAGGCAAAACCGTGAACACCAGAGATGAGCACAATCCCCTGCCCTAACCAGAAATGCCTTCACTGAGGCCAGAAACACTCTTATGGGCTGCAGCCTTGGGCACCAGCTCAGACCCACACAGGGAGATGCGGCCAGAGGCTCCTTACTATTTCAAAGACACAGAACTGGCTGGGATCCTGGTTGTAACAGGGACAAGAATGCTGGCCTCACTCTACAAAACTGCACCCTGGAACCCTGCAACCTCCCTGGACTCCACACAGCCCCTGGGAGCCCAGGGCAATCCACCACACTCTGGGGCAATAGCCCTGCACACCAGAGCTTCTGAGGATGGCAGCAGCACCACCCCCACTTTAAGCCAGAAAATGGCTCTGCTACAGGGACTTGGGGACAAACCCTCTGCTGCCTTCCTGGTAGGCTGGTGGGAACATAGACCACGTCAGGGCCTGGGTGAACATGGGCACTGCCACCAGCTTTGTCCCATATGCCCAGGGTTCCCCTGGGTCCTGCTTGCTCGTAAGTCTGATCAGAACTTCTGAACCTGACATCAAAAATCTGCTCTTCTGTGCAGGAACATTTGTGGAAAGAGCCTGTACAGCGTGTTGTACAGCCAAATAAGCCTAGTCTCCACAAGAGTTTAGTAAAGGTCATGATTTGACCTGTGCCTGGCAGTTGGTTGGAGATTCTAGACTAAAGTCTATCTATTTTTGGTGTGTGTGTGTGGGTTTACACCTGGCAGCACTCCGTTTATTCCTGGCTCTACACTCAGAAATTGCTCCTGGCAGGCTTGGGGGACCATATGGGATTATGGGATTCGAACCACCGACCTTCTGCATGTAAGGGAAACACCTTACCTCCATGCTATCTCTCTGGCCCCTAAAGTCTAATTTTTGTTTTGTTTTGTTTTGTTTTTTTGGGCCACACCTGGCGGTGCTCAGGGGTTACTCCTGGTTGTCTGCTCAGAAATAGCTCCTGGCAGGCACGGGGGACCATATGAGACACCGGGATTCGAACCAACCACCTTTGGTCCTGGATCAGCTGCTTGCAAGGCAAACGCCGCTGTGCTATCTCTCCGGGCCCAGTCTAATTTTTCTTAAAAAAAAAAAATTTGGGGGGGGGGCCACACCCAGTGACTCTCAGGGTTTACTCCTGGCTACGGGCTCAGGAATCACTCCTGGCTTGGGGGACTACATGAAACACTGGGGAACAAACTGTGGTCCATCCCAGATTAGCACATGCAAGGCAAACGCCCTACCGTTTGTGCCACAGCTCTGACCCCCTAAAGTCTACTTTTTAACTATGAAAAAAAAAAGTGGAGGGAGGGGACAATAGTACAGTTGGGAGTTTGTTTGCTCTAAAGTCCATTGGCTCAAGTTGGATACTTGGACTTGAAATATGTTTCCAGGGGCCACAGAGATAGCATGGAGGTAAGGCATTTGCCTTGCATGCAGAAGGACAGTGGTTCGAATCTCGGCATCCCATATGGTCCCCCGAGCCTGCCAGGAGTGATTTCTGAGCATAGAGCCAGGAGTAACCCCTGAGCGCTGCCAGGAGTGACTCAAAAAACAAACAAACAAACAAAAATGCTTCCAGAACCCCGCTTGGACTACCCAACTATCTCTTTGCCCAAGATAACTATTTTGCATAAAATCCTTTTTCCAAAGCACTCACCTCAAAAGTCTGTGGTCACTAGTCAAGGGCGAGTTGCAACTTGATAGGAGGAGCAAAATTATTTATCTAGAAAATAAAACCCCAAAGTCAGACTCAGAATAATAGTAGGGCGGTTAGGGGACTTGCTGGGCATGTGGGCTATCTGAGTTGGCCCTGTCAGAAGTGATGTTTGAATGCAGAACTAGGCATTAACCCTAAAAACAGCCGGGCAAGACACCAAGCCAAAAAGTAAAACCAAAATGTACTGAAAGTAGGATGCTGATTGGCACTTAGCCTACCAGGATCTGATCTCCAGCACCCCAGGCAAGGCCAGGGGTGATTCCTGAGTGCAGGGGAACAAGAGAAAAGAAAAATACTAGTGTTTCCTGAAACCCCACCCTGCTGCCTGGACCACGGCCCCACATGACACCCCAGAACCCCTTTCCTGGCAGACAATGAAAATGACAAGGGCAACTGGGCCTTTGGTAGTTGGGGGGTGTGGCCCTGCCCCGCACCGTCCATCTGGAGGTTCTCCAGCAGCTCCAGGACCTGCAGCCCGTCATGTGGGTGGTCGGGATAGTCCCCCGCACCCATGCAGCGCCCCAAGCTCAGGGTACCCCAGATCCAGGGCTCCCGCAGCACCATCACGGGGCTGGAGGCCACCAAGGCCTGGGGCCCCAGGCTCGTGCACTGACATCATGCTGGCACCCAGCGCCCCACGCTGGCACTCTGGGGCGCCCGCTACTCACCACGCGGACCCCGGGGTCTAGACTGATTGGCCTTCGCGTTCCCCCCACCCTGGGCGCTTCTATCCGTCGTTCCCCACCGGACCCGGCGGACCCTCGGGTCCGAAAAAGGGTCCCAGGTCCCCGTCTGATGACGTCATCCGCCACCGCCTCCAGCCTTAAAGGGCCAGCCCCAGGTAAAGGCAGGTCTTATGGGGCAAGTAAGGTGAATTTTCTGCCAGGGAGATAGTCCCTGAGCACCACCAGATATGGCCCCAAAACAAAACAAAACAAAAACGAGTTTCATCTAGGTGTTTCTGTATTTTATAGGATGCTGAGGATCAAATATAGGGCCTCTCACAATTAATATTATCTTATATGATAATATAAAATCACTATGACAAGTGATCAAATTACAAATATTTTATCAAATATTTACTTTTTGGGGTGGGCCCTCACCTGGCGACCACTGGGGTTACTTCTGACTCTGCTCAAAAATCACTCCAGGCGGGCTAGGGGAACCATATGAATGCCAGGAAATGAACCCTGTTGGCCTCCTGCAAGGCAAATAAATGCCCTACCTTCTGTGCTTATCGCTCAGTCCCTTAACTACAATCAATCAGGCTGGAGCACCAGTATGGGTTCAAAACGAACAAAAGAGTTGCATCTTCCGGGGCGGAGATAGCACAGCGGTAGACCATTTGTCTTGCAAGCAACACATCCAGCACACACGGTGGTTCGAATCCCAACATTCCATTGTTCCCCAGGAGTAACCCCTAGTGTGACACAAAATCCAAAAAATAAAAATAAAAATGGTTTCGTCTTCCATCTGAGTATTTTGTGCTGTCACCCCAACCTACAGCATGATGGCTGACTACCAGTAGGAATACTGTGCAGCACACCTAGCCTCCCGCCTGAAAAAGGGGGTGCAGTCTTGGTAGACACTGCAGAGAAAGGGCCACTTGTGCCCTAAGTTAGCGCTTGGCAGGATAGCAACAAAGGGTTTATTAAACATTAATGCATAATGAGAATTAACAATGCTGAGTAGATGAAAAAACTGTGTGCCTTTGCCCCTTGCAGTTGAACAAGAATTGCTGAAACACACCCTACTTCCCTAAGCTGCCTTTCCCATGCTGGAAGAATTTACACTAATATTTTGTTCTGCCTTTCCCAAGCTGGTAGAATCTACAATAATAGGGCCCGTAGAGATAGCACAGCGGTTTGCCTTGCAAGCAGCCAATCCAGGACTAAAGGTGGTTGGTTCGAATCCCGGTGTCCCATATGGTCCCCTGTGCCTGCCAGGAGCTATTTTTGAGCAGACAGCCAGGAGTAACCCCTGAGCACCGCCGGGTGTGGGCCCCCCCCCCAAAAAAAAAAGAATCTACAATAATAATTTTGGCCAGTGACTTAGTACCATGTAGGTTCTGAAAATGTTTGGTCTTTATTTTTTTTTTGTTTTGTTTTGTTTTGTTTTTTTTGTTTTTGGGCCACACCCAGTGTTGCTCAGGGGTTACCCCTGGCTGTCTGCTCAGAAATAGCTCCTGGCAGGCACGGGGACCATATGGGACACCGGGATTTGAACCAACCACCTTTGGTCCTGGATCGGCTGCTTGCAAGGCAAACGCCGCTGTGCTATCTCTCCGGGCCCGTGGTCTTTATTTTTTTTAAACAACTTTATTACATACATGATTGTGTTTGGGTTTCAGTCATGTAAAGAACACCACCCATCACCAGTGCAACATTCCCATCACCAATGTCCCAAATCTCCCTCCTCCCCACCCAACCCCTGCCTTTACTCTAGACAGGCTTTCTATTTCCCTCATACATTCTCATTATTAGGATAGTTCAAAACGTAGTTATTTCTTTATCTAATTAAACTCATCCCTGTTTGTGGTGAGCTTCATGAGGTGAGCTGTTACTTTCAGTTCTTTTCCTTTCGTGTCTGAAAGTTGTTATTGCAAGAATGTCTTTCATTTTTCTTAAAACCCATAGATGAGTGAGACCATTCTGCATCTTTCTCTCTCTCTCCGAATGTTTGGTCTTTTTAAGAATTACATCCGCTCCCTTTAACAATTGCCTTAGCTGGGCCTGGAGAGATAGCACAGTGGCGTTTGCCTTGCAAGCAGCTGATCCAGGACCAAAGGTGGTTGGTTCGAATCCCGGTGTCCCATATGGTCCCCCGTGCCTGCCAGGATCTATTTCTGAGCAGATAGCCAGGAGTAACCCCTGAGCACCGCCAGGTGTGGCCCAAAAAAAAACAAAAAAAATAAAAAAATTGCCTTAGCTTAGCATTAATAGACAATGGACTAGCTTAAAGACCAAGTTCCATTTCAACCACTTGGTCATTAAGCGAATTGGTCATTAAGTGAGGAACTGCATGTACTGTATACAGTAGTACAGTATATGCACAGTACTTGACAATACAATATTCTGAATAAGTCAAATAACAAGAAAGATCAAACTGAAAACTTCCACTTGTTTTCATTTGCATAGGTCATGTAATTTACACACAGTACTGCAATGTATTACAGAACATAAAGTTAGTAAAGTAGGTACATTAAAGCACCAAAACCACCGCATTGTACTGTAGTGTGTGCAAGATGGAAAAAGGATTTTTTTTTTTTGGTTTTTGGGTCACACCTGGCAGTGCTCAGGGGTTACTCCTGGCTATACACTCAGAAATCGCTCCTGGCAGGTTTGGGAGACCATATGGGACGCCGGGATTCGAACCACCAACCTTCTGCTGCAAGGCAAACACTTTACCTCCATGCTATCTCTTCGGCCCCGGAAAAAGGATATTTAAAGTAAAATAACAGTGAAGAGATGGTCGTAAGTGTGAGCGGTCACTAAACAAGTAGGTTGCTAAGCGAGGAGTATCTGTATTTTGTTGATTATAGTTTACTAGTGAAAATGATCCAAGAGGAAAGAATGTCTTTTTTTTTTTAATTTCTGTTTAGGGTAAATGAAAATGATTACAGTAGAAAGAAATTATAAAATACACGGGGCTGGAAAAATAGCACAGTGGTAGAGCATTTGCCTTGCACGTAGCCAACCCGGGATGGACAGTGGTTCGAATCCCAGAATCCCATCTGGCCTCCAGAGCCTGCCAAGAGCAATTTCTGAGCACAGAGCTAGGAGTAACCCGAGTGATGCAGGATGAGTCCCCCCACAAAATTTATAAAATATGTATGTTTAGATGGCTGTCTAATGATTGTACTGAAACATATTTAACCCTGTGGCTAAAATGTCATGCTTGTCCTATTCAAGTTCCTACTATTGATCACTTTTTGCTTCAATATGAAGCAGAACTTCAAACGAAATGGACTCAGTTATGACAGCTCTTGAGAACGCTTGGTCTCTGAGTACCCACTCTTTGCCTACTCCTAGCTCCCATCCTTCTATGCAAGAAACCCTGAAGCCCTCGTATCAGTTCTGCTTGACTCAGCTGGCCTCTGGCATTTTTGTACGTTGTAGAGTGCTAAGGAAAAACTTTGAGGCCTCTCACAATTAATATATGTTATCTCCTAATGAGCCACAATCATCATCTTGAATTTTCATTCAGTGAAACTGAGGGCAGGTAATGTGGGCAACACAGGCATGACATATAGCCTGATCCCCATATTTAAAAAAGTATGTTTCCCCTTGAAAAACAGGGTGTTGCTATGTTACACCCACAGCTCTACATGTGCTTTTGTTTGGCCCTACATTTATTTATTTATTTATTTTAGTGCCCAAATCAAACCTAGAGTCTCCAATATATAAGGGAAACACTCAGGCAATGAGCCACATCCATGCAGTACAGATTTTAAAAATTCCTAATCAAGCCAGATTACTAGTACAGCAGTATGGAGCCTGCTTGGGATCACCAACTAGACGCGATTCTTGTGCACAGAGAGCCTGAAATGTGTGTATTGTATAGAAGATGGTTTTATGTAAAAATAAATAAATAGGGGCCGGAGAGATAGCACAGTGGTAGGGCGTTTGCCTTGCATGTATGCAGGTGGTTCGAATCCAGGCATTCCATATCCCAGTCCCTAGAGCCTGCCAGGAGTGATTTCTGAGCAGACAGCCAAGAGTAATCCCTGAGCACTGCTGGGTGTGACCCCAAAACCAAAATAAATAAATAAACACATAAGTAAATGCATTATGGAGCTAATAAGACAGCAGATAAGACAATTTACTTGCCTGCAGCCAAAACTTTAAAAGGGAAAAACGACCCCACTATCCCACCAGCATAATTTGGTTGGTTCTTTTGGGTCGTTTCTCAAATTTCCTGCAATAGTTTGTTCAAACCCCTTTTCTCCTTCCATCTCCTTCAACCCCGCCCTAAGGCTGCCCTTTCCCTAGCCCTACTCACCTCTTCCTCAGTCTCTTCTTTTTTTTTTTTTTTTTTGGGGGGGGTCACACCCGGCAGTGCTCAGGGGTTATTCCTGGCTCCGTGCTCAGAAATTGCTCCTGGCAGGCACGGGGGACCATATGGGACGCCGGGATTCGAACCGATGACCTTCTGCATGAAAGGCAAACGCCTTACCTCCATGCTATCTCTCCGGCCCCCTCAGTCTCTTCTATCCACAGAGATGATCCTGGTTCATTGGCAGGAACAAATGCAACAAGATCAAACTGTCCCGCGCTTGGTCTGTCCCATCTCTGGGGGCCGCCACCCCCGAAGCTCTGTGGGGTGCCTCCGCTGTTCACCTGGCTGAGACCTTGGAGCTCTGGGAGCTCAGACTTCCCTGGACAGCCAGAGAGAAAAAACAAATCGTCCCTCCAGGACCCCCTAACCCAGCAGGGGAGCCCTACACCTCTCAGCCTAGGCAGTGCAGATGCTTTACGCACAGGAAGACCTCGTAGAAAAAGCCCCTACTTTGTGAGGTCAAGCTACTTCTGGCTGGAGTCTTAAAGGGCCTGGCTCCAGCTACTGAAGAGGCTCTTTCTGGCCTAGAAGGTGAATTTTTTCACATCTGGACTTGATTCAGATGATCCCAATAGCTGGGGATCCACCCCGTGTCATAGAGAAATGGGGAGATGGAGAACTAAAGAGATAACTAGTAGGGTCTGAATTATAGCACAGTGGGGAGGGCGTTTGCCTTGCACAAAGCTGTCCAGAGTTCTAGCCCTAGCATCCTAGATGGTCCCCTGAGCCTGCAATGTGATTTCTTTCTTTTTTTTTTTTTTTGGTTTTTGGGCCACACCTGGCAGTGCTCGGGGTTACTCCTGGCTACCTGCTCAGAAATAGCTCCTGACAGGCACAGGGGACTGTATGGGACGCCGGGATTCGAACCAACCATCTTAGGTCATGAACAGGCTGCTTGCAAGGCAAACACCACTGTGCTATCTCTCCGGCCCCTGCAATGTGATTTCCGAGTGCAGAGTCAGTTGTAACCCCTGAACACCACTGAGTGTGGTCCATAAACAAAATTTTAAAAAAAGGGGAGGGGGGAATGACAAGTAAAAATGTTTTTAATTAATACTGCTAACTCCATCCACTTGCCTAGGCTACCTTGAACCCACCTACCAAACAAGAACTAAGTGCTGAGAGATCACTGGAGACTCATTTTCCAATGTGTGTGATGCTTTGTGTTTCCGAGGCCACATGCAATAGTGCTCAGACTTAATTCTTGCCTCTGCTGTACGATCACTTTCAGCTGGACTAAGGAAACCCTTTGGGGTGCTAGGGATGGAACTTGGTTTAGCAAAACCCGGTAAAGCAAGAATCTTCCAAACTATGTAGTTTCTGATCCAGGATGTCAGTGTACATGCCATTAAATTTCCAGCTTCTGTATCAACTGTTCATGCTCTCCCAGTTACATGAATGAACCAGAGACTGCTTTCCTGCCCAGTTCACTGAGCCCCTGACGTCCCTCTGCCTGCTCCCTAGGGGCTCTGGCCACTTCACCCAAGCTCCACACGTTTGAGAAGTGTGGCACCAGCATTGTGACCCAGGCCGTCCTGTCCCAGCTGCTACACCTGCACTGACTATGGCCTGAGCTTGAAGATGCAGGGCCACTTCTGGGTGGGTAACCAGTTGTATTGCCAGTGCTAAGGGACACCAGCCCCTCACAGTCCCCAGAACTGAGCCTGTGACTGCCCTCAGCCTGAAGCCTGCAGGACAGGTGAGAGAGGACAAGGGTGGTGAGGGTGAGGAGGGCCAGGACAAAGTACTTCTTAGGCCTCAAGGAGGTGGTCCCATTTCTTGGGAGAGACAGGCATGCACCAGGTGTGGGGTCCTGGGAGTTCCAGGCCTGAAGACAAGAAATCTAGGCACAGTGTTTGTAAAGTTTACAACTTAGGCACTTGTAGAGGTATATGTATGGCAAATAAAGTAGATGTTACAGTCAAAAAAATAAAAATTACAATAGCCAGAATCTGGAAACTACACAGATGCCCTATAACAGGTGACTATCGAAACTGTGGTACATATACAAAAATGTAATACTATGCACCTGTCAAAAATGAAGTAATGAGGGCCCGGAGAGATAGCATAGTGGTGTTTGCCTTGCAAGCAGCCGATCCAGGACCAAAGGTGGTTGGTTCGAATCCCGGTGTCCATATGGTCCCCCGTGCCTGCCAGGAGCTATTTCTGAGCAGACAGCCAGGAATAACCCCTGAGCACCACCGGATGTGGCCCCCCCCCCAAAAAAAAAAAAACCAAACCAAACCAAACAAAAACAAAAATGAAATAATAAAATTTTCCTATATAAAGTCAGAGGAAGAGAGACAGACACAGAATAGTCCCTCTCATCTGTGGGATTTAAGAAAAATAAGACATTGTAATAACACCCAGAGACAATGGAGGTGAGGACAGGAAGACAGGCACATGATATGAAGCTTACTACAAAGATTGGTGAATCCAGTTAGAGAAATAACTATACCAACAACTATCAGGACAATGGTAGTGAGTGAGAGAAATAGAATGCCTGTCTTGAATACAGGCAGGGTGTGAGGGAGGCGAGAAATGGAGGGCACCGATGGTGGAAAGGTTGAACTGGTAAAGGGAGTGTACTTCTTTTGTTTGTTTTTCGGGTTACACCCGGCAGTGCTCAGGGGTTACTCCTGGCTCTATGCTCAGAAATCGCTCCTGGCAGACTCGGAGGACAGTATGGGATGCCGGGATTCAAACTACCGTTCTTCTGCATGCAAGGCAAATGCCCCACCTCCATGCTATCTCTCCGGCTCAAGGAAGTATACTTTTATGAGTAAAACCCAACTACAAACATGTTTGTAACCATGGTGCTTAAATAAACATATTAAAAAACAAAAATGAGGAATCGAAGAGATAGCCCAGCAGTAGGGTGTTTGTCTTGTATGCAGCCGATCCAGGATGGATGGTGGTTTGAATTCCGGCATTCCATATGGTCCCCCAAGCTTGCTAGGAGTGATTTCTGAGTGCAGAGCCAGGAGTAACCCCTGAGCAATGCCGGGTGAGACCCAAAAAACAAAAACAAAAAGAAAAGGAAACAAACGGCTGCAAAACCAAAAAATCAAAACACCACTTTTGGGGCTTGGTTAAAGCTCACTGTGGAGCCTATAATCACCAAAGTGAAGGCCAGGCAGGATCACCCACACAATGGAAAGAAACAGCATATCTGCTATTTAAATACCTCAGGGCTGGAGATATAGAACTGCACGGAGGGCTCATGTATGGTAGTTGGCCAGCCTAGGTTAAATCCCCAGCATCCAATAAGGTCCCTGAGTCAGAGGAACTCCTGAACATTGCCGGCTATAGCCTCCCAATCCACCTCCCAAAAAGGGAAAAGGGCCCACTATAGGCATATTCCTCTCAAGCATCAATCAGTTCACTTTCTTTTTTTCATTTTATATACTTCTGGGGATTCCCACAAGGTGGTGCTCATGCGTCCTCTTGGCTGTGTGCTCCCCAATCACTCTTGGTGTGACTCAGGATTCCATCCCCACATACAGCAAGAGACTTTCCCACTGGATGTGGATCCAGCCAAGAAATGAGCAAGTTTAAACAAAACTCGAGCTAACACTTTATCAAATTAAAATAATATTTTATTTCCCTCACTAACCCCTTCTCCACAGATCACAGTATTTCTTCAGTGTGAAAAATACTATCTTTAGGTTGGAAAACTTTCTGAATTCACGCTGACACTCAGGTGAGACTAATGGGAGACTAATAGGCAACTTCTCCGCGCACTGGGCTTTCAGTTCTCTCAGTAGTGCAGAGACCAGAGAAGGGGTGATGGGGCTGGAACCCAGAGCCCTACTTTACAAATCTTATGTGCTTATGGCACTAAGCTTTCCAGGCACCACAATCATAATATTGATTTGGCACTTGCAAATCTTACCAGCTGGTTCCTGTTTGGAGTTCCCATCCCAAATGCAAATTGCAAAACCTGAACTTATAGTCTGCATTCTACAATCAACCCAAATATGCCACAGAAGAATTAGTTGAACAAAACTGGCTGAATGCGGCAACCTAGGTGGGGGGAATGCATGTTGTTTTCAAGTACAAAATAAGTTTACAGAAAAGGGAAGATGCGTTGGGAGGGCCGAGGTGAGGAGTTCAGTAAAATCCAAATTAGATTTTTTTTCTGGGTTCACTCACCAATGGTTTAACGTACAATCAAAATTGTTTATGAGGGCCTGAGAGATAGTGAAGGAGGTTGCTTTGCATATGGCTGACTTGGCTTCAATCCCTGGCATTCCATATTGTCCCTGAGCACTCCCAGGTTGATTCCTGAATGTAGAGGAAGTAGTAACCTCTGAGCACTTCTTAAAAACATATATATACACACACACATATATATACATATATATATATATTAATTCTGAGTGAGCCAGAGAGAAATAACAGCAAGGAAATAACAGAAATAATAGTTTCCCTTCCATGTGGCAGACCAGAATCCCATAATCCCAATATTCCACAAAGCACTGGCAGGAGGAAGAATTAATAAATGATAAATCAGGGACTGGGGTGATAACACAGCGGTAGGACATTTGCCTTGCCTGGGTTCGATTCCCGAACATCCCATATGGTTCCCAGAGCCTGCCAGGAGTGATTTCTAAGCGCAAAGCCAGGAATAAACCCTGAGCACTGCTGGATGTGGCCCCAAAACCAAAATCCAAAAAACTGAGAATCACTGGGTTGGTCCCAAAGGAAAAGCAAACAAAAATTTGCATAGTGTTCTCTTACGCTGCAAACAGTGGAATCACATTCGATCACCAGCATCACAATCTGAGTGCTTCAGGGTTGGTTGCAGATGCACGGGGCCAGTAGTAACCCCTGAACAACCACTACTAAGGCAGCCTCAAAAAAATTTTAGGGGCCAGAGAGATAGAATGGAGGTAAGACATTTGCCTTGCATGCAGAAGGATGGTGGTTCGAATTCCGGCATCCCATATGGTTCCCCGAGCCTGCCAGAGCAATTTCTGAGCATAGAGCCAGGAGTAACCCCTGAGCGCTGCCAGGTGTGCCCCAAAAAAAGAAAAAAAATTTTTTTAAAAAGGATAAGAATGGGACCGGAGCAGTGGCGCAAGTGTTAGGGTGTTTGCTTTGCACACGCTAACCTAGGACAGACCGTGGTTCGATCCCCCCGCTTCCCAGATGGTCTCCAAAGCCAGGAGCGATTTCTGAGCACAGAACCAGAACTGGGTGTGGCCCAAAACGCAAAAAAAAAAAAAAAGCTTATTGGGGAATTTCTAAACTACACTAATGATGCAATGAAAAGGCAAGTGTGGAGATAGGGCAGCAGGGCATCCAGCTGTCAAAGCAAAGGGCACCGACAGGTCTGTGATGTGTGATGCCAGGCTGAGCACACAGACAGGGGATGAAGGCTCAGGAACTCAGGATCTGTCCTAAACCGTAAACACCCACAGACTGGGAACCAGAAAGAGCAAAACCAAGACAGCAGAGCTCCAGATTCTTCTCGGCTCAGTATAAAGGTAGAGAATGGGAGCGGGAGATACCCCTACCCCTAACCTGAGAACACAACACCCCATGCCCAGCATATACATTTCATAGGTGCCCAGGTGGCTTCACCTTCACCCCAGCCTGAAGCCCAGAAGCCTTATTCCACACAAATGCCTAAATGCCTTTAATATTTGGCTGTAATGGGGAATTCATGGGTGTTCTGCACTGTGTTATATAATTTTCAATCATCCCCCAGTTTGCGGATTTACTGCGACTTGCTTCATCAAGGCAACTTCACTGGCTGTGTCCCTTGAACCTACTAAGGTCCATCGGGGGCCATGCCACTTTCCATGCCATAGTTATTCAAATAAAAGGCAGGCTTTGCAGCCAGAGCAATAGCACAGTTTTTGTCTTGCATGCGACAGACCTGGGTTCGATCCCCAGCATCCCTTATAGTTCTCCGAGTTTGCCTGAAGCAATTTCTGAGCACAGAACCAGGAGTAACCCCTGAGAGCTGCCAGGTGTGGCCACAAAACAAAACAAAACAAAAAGGCAGGTTTCCAGCTTCCTTTTTAGTACGTGTGTGTGTGTGTGTGTGTGTGTGTGTGTGTGTGTGTTTTGGCCACACCCGTTTGACGCTCAGGGGTTACTCCTGGCTATGCGCTCAGAAATCGCCTCTGGCTTGGGGGGACCATATGGGACCTCCGGGGGATCAACCGAGGTCCTACGCTAGTGCTTGCAAGGCAGACACCTTACCTCTAGCGCCACCTTCCCGGCCCCATGTGTGTGTTTTTTAATCGAGTTTTTTTTTTTTTTTATAAAGTCCAGCTGGTCTGGCCCTGCCAGCCTGTGGCTCATATTAACAGGACCTGAACCTGGATTCCTGGCACCCAATAGGGTCTGACGTCTGCCAGGAGTGAACCACAAGCACTGAAACAGAGTAAGACCTGAGCAGCACCAGACAGGGCTCTAAAACCAAACACAACACAACAAACAAGGGCAAAATGGCTTCAAACAGCAGAGTCCAGCCCCCCCCCCCCCCCCCCCCCCGCCTGGAGCACACACCGACTCTGGGAGCTGTACATTTCTGCCCCCCTCCCTATACCTCCTGAGCCCACACTTGACCCCTTCCTGGGGACAGGAAATCAGATGGTGAAGCCCTTCCTGGATTATTACTCAGGTAGCACTCTCCTGGATTATTCCTGAAGAACAGCAGCAAGGCCCTTTGCAGGAATTGGAGGAAAAATTGGAGGAGAAATTGGAGGAATTTGGAGGAAAGTCACAGCCATGAGCTATGAGATGAGCACAAATCTCTGTTCTCATGGGTTGCAGCCCTGGCCACCACATCGGGACTCACATAGGGAGACCCAGCCAGAGGCTCCATCCTCTCCTGTGGTGCCAGAAGTGGGTTGGGATCTGAGGAGCACAGGACTGCTGGCCTCTATCTACAGAGAGAAGCTGCAGCCCAGTGCCCCACACAGCCTTTGGGGCCTAGAACAGGGAGGGCAGGAACCCCCGCACAACAGCGCCCCCTGCAGGTTGGCAGCAATGTTGCCAGCTGCACTCAGCTCAGAATTGGCTGTCACTGTGGTGGGGGGGACACAAAAACCTTCTGCTGTCCTCCTGCCTAGCAAGTGGGGACACTGGCCTGGGTGCACCCTCCTGGGAACCGGGGTCACTTTAGGTCCTAGGTGAACATAGGCACCGCCTCAGCTTCATCCCATTTTCCCTGGGCTTCTCTGAGTCTGGCTTGATCCTAACCCCAGTCAGCACATCTGAATCAGGCGGCAAAGCACCTGCTCCTTTGTGTGGGAACCTTTGTTCCAGTGTGTTCAACAAAATTATCTTAGTCTCTTTAGAGCTTAGTAGAGACCATGATGTGACATGTGTCTGACAGTTGGAGCTTCTAGAATAAAATCTACTTTTTTTTTTCTTTTCTTTTTTTTGTTTTTTGTTTTTTGGGCCACACCCGGTAGTGCTCAGGGGTTACTCCTGGCTGTCTGCTCAGAAATAGCTCCTGGCAGGCACGGGGAACTATATGGGACACCGGGATTCGAACCAACCACCTTTGGTCTTGGATCGGCTGCTTGCAAGGCAAACGCCGCTGTGCTATCTCTCCGGGCCCCTACTTTTTGTTTTGGGTCACACCTGGTGGTGCTCAGAGGTTGCTCCTCGCTCTGCGCTCAGAAATCACTCCTGGCAGGCTCAGGAAACTATATAGGATGCCAGGATTCGAACTACCATCTGTCCTGGATTGGCTGTGTGCAAGGCAAATGCTCTTCTACTGTGTTATCTTTCTGGTTCCTAAAGTCTCCTTTTAACAATAAATAGATATCAGAGGGAGGCAACTAAAGTATAGCTTGGAGGGCGTATATAATGGAAATGCTCTGGCAATGAGGCACATCTAGGCCATACAGATTTTTAAAATTCTTTTCTTTCTGTTTTTTTTTTTTTTTTTTTTTTTTTTGCGCCACAGCTGGAGGCGCTCAGGGTTACTCAGAAATCACTCCAGGCAGGCTGGGGGTGGAGGGACATATGGGATGCCGGGGAACGTGGGTCCACCCCAGATTGGCCACGTGCAAAGCAAACACTCACCACTGTGCTATTATTGCTCTGGCCCCTTTTAACTTTATGTACTTATTTTTTAGATTGTTAACTTTTTTTTGTTTTTGTTTTTGGGCCATACCCACTGAGGCTCAGGGGGGACGCCAGGGGATGGAACCATGGTCTGTACTAGGTCACCTGCATGCAAGGCAAATGCTCTACTGCTGCACCACCGCTCAGGCCCCGTTAAAATTCTTAATCGGGCTCAGGTGGTACAGAAAGGAAGGTAGTTGCTTTGGGGGCTGCCCACAAGGTTCCATCCTCAACTTCTTTCCTGCAAAGCATGAGTTCTGTATCTCCCTGGCTCTTTTAGGTAGGCAGAACTGGAAAGTAAAAGGGACATATTCTCCTCGTGGGGCTCAATAGCTAACTGTTTCAACAGGTATTGTTGAGTCTCTATACTCTTAACCAGTTTCTGAACTGCATCTGTCAGTGTCCGATATGTTCCACATATGGCTTGGAGGTCCCCCCACAAATGCTTACTTAGGACCAAAGGAACTGGGATACCTGAAGAGAAACAGGACTTCACCAAGGATGTAGCTGAGGAGCTGAGGAGAAGATAAGCATGAACAATGGGCCTCAAGAAAGCCCCCCAGAAACAGAGTTGATAGTTACTATCTCCTTTCACCAGGTCTCTGTGAGAGGGAATGTCAATAAACAAATGTCAATAAACAAGAGGGAGAGCTGGAGCAATAGTACAGTGGTAAGGCAAATTGTCTTGTGGCATTGCCTTGTACCGTGGCAGACCCGGATGGACCAGAGTTCAATCCCCAGAATCCCATATGGTCCCCTTAGCCTGCCAAGAGAAATTTCTGAATGCAGAGGCCAGGAGTAACTCCTGAGTGCCACTGAGTGCGGCCCAAAAACCAAAAATTGAAAAAAAAATGGGGAAGATGGCACCTTTTTCTGCACTCCTTCCCCATCTCTGGTATGGTGTTGTCTCCAAAGGGTTTAGCCTCAGGGAGAAGCCCTGGATCAATTGCACAACAGGGGTTCCATCTGCCAGGCCATTTTGGAACACAGTCACAGAGGCATCCAGCACTGAACATGTGTGGGGCTTCACACCAATGTGGATTTCATTGTGCCTGTTCTAGCCTGAATGCTGAACAAAGGCCTCCCCACACTGCTTACATGCCAACTAAGGTTTTTCTTCAGGATGAATATTTGGGCCACATCTGGCGATACATAGAAGTTACTCTTTTTTTTGTTTTTGTTTTGTTTTGTTTTGTTTTTGGGCCATACCCAGTGGTGTCAGGGGTTATTCCTGGCTGTCTGCTCAGAAATAGCTCCTGGCAGGCACAGGGGACCATATGGGACATCGGGATTCGAACCAACCACCTTTGGTCCTGGATCGGCTGCTTGCAAGGCAAACGCCACTGTGCTAACTCTCCGGGCCCAGAGAAGTTACTCTTGGCTCTGCATTCACAATCACTCCCAGGGTGCATGGGGACCAAATGGGATACTGACGGTCAAAATATATATATAAACAGATAATGATGAAATAGACAAATGGATGATCAAATGAAGTCCTTCCCACAGCATTTATGTTTAAAGTTTCTCTCCAAATACTCTTTTATTATGCAGAAAAATTTCAGAAGTAAACACAGTCCTTAACACATTCCCTACTTTCAATTTTATTTCTTTTAGGAAGCTACACACTGTGATAATGCCAAACAGTGAACCCTGGTCTGTGATGTGAAAGGAAATCCTGATACAATTTTCATACTAAAAATTCTGAAGAGAGGGCCCGGAGAGATAGCACAGCGGCGTTTGCCTGGCAAGCAGCCGATCCAGGACCAAAGGTGGTTGGTTCAAATCCCGGTGTCCCATATGGTCCCCCGTGCCTGCCAGGAGCAATTTCTGAGCAGACAGCCAGGAGTAACCCCTGAGCACCGCCGGGTGTGGCCCAAATACCAAAAAAAAAAAAAAATTCTGAAGAGAAAGTAAAGGCTTTCCCATACTCCTTACCTACCTAGATTTCTCTTCAGAATGAATTTTCCTGTGTTTCATAAGGGCTGAGGAGGAAGTGAAGGCCTTCTCACACTCCTGACATGCATAAGGTTTCTCTCCTGTATGAACACGAATGTGCTGAGTAAGTGTCCAGATTAGAAGGAAGGACTTCCCACACTGCGGACATGCATGAGGTTTCTCTCCTGTATGAAGTTTCTTGTGTGTCGAAAGGGTCGAGGATTGAGTGAATGACTTCCCACACTCCTGACAGGTATAAGGCTTTTGTCCTGCATGAATTTTCTTGTGAGCAGAAAGGAATGAGGATCGAGTGAAGGCTTTCCCACACTCCTGACATGTATAAGGCTTGACTCCCGTATGAATTTTCTTGTGTGCAGTGAGGACTGAGTTGTAAATGAAGGCTTTCCCACACTCCTGACATGTATGAGGCTTGTTGCCTGTATGAATTTTCTTGTGTGCAGCAAGGCCTGAGGATCGAGCAAAGGCTTTCCCACATTCCTGGCATATATAAGGTTTCTCTCCTGTATGAATTTTCTTGTGCACAGTGAGTTCAAAGTGGTAAGTGAAGGCCTTCCCACAGTCCTGACATGTATGAGGCCTGTCTCCTGTATGATTTTTCTTGTGCTTATATAGGCCTGAGGATCGAGTGAAGGCCTTTCCGCACTCCTGGCATGTATAAGGTTTCTCTCCTGTATGAATTTTCTCGTGTGCAGAAAGTTCAAATGGGTAAGTGAAGGCCTTCCTACACTCCTGACATTTATAAGGTTTTTCTCCTGCATGACTCTTCTTGTGAACATAAAGGGATTTAGATCGAACAAAGGACTTCCCACACTCCTGACATGTGTAAGGTTTTTCACCTGTATGAATTTTCTTGTGCCAAGTACGGCCTGAGAGGTCAGTGAAGACCTTCCCATCCTCCTGGTAAGTAGGAGGCTTGTCTCCTATATGAATTTTCTTGTGCATAGAAAGGGCAGAGGATCTAGAGAAGGCTTTCCCGCACTCCTGACATGTATAAGGTTTCTCTCCTGTATGAATTTTCTTGTGGTCAGAAAGGTTTGTGGATCGAGTGAAGGCCTTCCCACATACCTGACATACATACGGCTTGATTCCCGTATGGATTTTCTTGTGCACAGTAAGGACTGAGTGGGAAATGAAGGCCTTCCCACACTCCTGACATTTGTAAGGCTTGTCTCCTGTATGAATTTTCTTGTGTGTTGAAAGGACTGAAGATCGAGCAAAGGACTTCCCACATTCCTGACATGTATAAGGTTTCTCTCCTGTATGAATATTCTTGTGAGCAGAAAGGGATTTGGATCGAGTGAAGGTCTTTCCACACTCTTGACATGTGTAAGGTTTCTCTCCTGTATGAATTTTCTTATGCCAAGAAAGGTGTGAGGGGTCATTAAAGACCTTCCCACACTCCTGATCTGTATAAGGCTTGTCTCGTGTATGAATTTTCTTGTGCGTAGAAAGGGCAGATGATCGAGTGAAAGCCTTCCCACACTCCTGACATTTATAAGGCTTTTGTCCTGTGTGAGTATTTTTGTGAATAGAAAGTACTGAGGATCGAGAGAAAGCTTTCCCACACTCCTGACATGTATAAGGTTTCTCACCTGTATGAATTCTCTTGTGTTCAGAAAGGTGTGAGGATCGAAAGAAGGCCTTCCCACACTCCTGACATTTATGACGTTTCTTTGGTGTCTGGACTTCCTTAGGGTCACTTGGGCGTGACGGATGTCTACCTTGATGACAGTCAGCGGGATCCTGTGGGACACTGGGGGTGTCCAAGGGCTCATCATGGTGCTCAGCATCTGAAAAGGTCCCCCAACACTGCTTACACTTGGGTGGCTCAACTCCATGGGGAATGTGCTTGTCAGGCCGTCCACAACAGATGCCCCCCGCCGAGTGCTCATTTCCATCAGGGTGCAGGCAGGATGGCTCCCAAAGCAAAGGATCACCCCCGTCCCTCCGGGGCTCGTTGTTTCCCTGTTAAAGGGCAGAGAGTTAGTCAAATTACTTCCCACTCCCCTGACTATCTCCATGTTCAAATCCAGTCCTACACGTCTGATTTCTATCACAGAAATTATTCTCCACAGGTATGGGTGTCTCTGGAGACAGGTAGACATCCAGTCAAGAAATGTGCTTTGTTAGGAAATACTCTGAGCACAGGGGCAAGAAAGGTGATTTCTAGACCCTAAATGACCAATTACAGAGTTTCACAGGAAAGGGCCTCTCGATGGGGGTTCTCTGTTCACTCTGGTATCTGTTATCTCCTCTAGAAGTCATTCCCAACACTTTTGCAGTAGCTGCCCCAGACCTTATTGATCAGGAAAATATTAGCTGAATAGCTAAATCTGTTCTGTTTTCTATTTTCTTCCCTATATTTACTGGCTCTAACAATAAATATTGTATTTTGAGGATAGTACTCCTTGGTTCTCGAGGCTGTAAGCCCATAATCCTGTGTTTTTGTTTCTGATGTTTGTCTTTTTTTTTTTTTTTTTTTTTTTGTGGTGTTTGGGTCACACTCGGCAGTGCTCAGGGGTTACTCCTGGCTCCATGCTCAGAAATTGCTCCTGGCAGTCACGGGGGACCATATGGGACGCCGGGATTCGAACCAATGACCTTCTGCATGAAAGGCCAACACCTTGCCTCCATGCTATCTCTCCAGCCCCCTGATGTTTGTCTTTTCTTCTTTTCATTTTTAAGTTTTTGGTTCAAACCCAGCAGTGCTCAGGGATTGCTCCTGGCTCTGCACTCAAGCATCATTCCTGGTGCTGCTCTGGAGAACCTATGGGATGCTGGGGAATGTGTCAGCTGAGTGCAAGGTAAGGATACTACCTACTGTACTAACTCTTTGGCCCTGTCTTCTTTTCTTTTTTTTGTTTTTTAGTTTTTAGATCACCTTTGGCAGTGCTCAGGGGTTACTCCTGGCTCTATGCTCAGAAATGACTCCTGGCAGGCTCGGGAGATCATATGGGATGTCGGGGTATCGAACCTTCGTCCTTCTGCATGCAAGGCCTACCTCCACGCTATCTCTCTGACCCCCTGTCTTCTTTTCTTAATTAGCATGTCCATCTTGCTTTGGGCCTGTTACATATGTGTCATTTTGTTGCAACATTCTAATGATTTATTCATCATTGATGGGATGGGTAAATTTTATGAATGGTGAGAGTACCATGGTGGGCGAATGTCTCGATGCCATCATTTCAATGAAGAGGCCCAGAAGGTCAATCTATCCCTCTGCAGAAACTGAAAAACCAGTTTCAAACAAATATAAACAACAATGCCTCTTGGGGCTGTGTTAAGAGCTCAGTGTGAAACTTGTGAGCACTTTGTAAATGTCGGGCCAGATCCCCATACACAACAGAAAGCAAGAGGCCATATATGACATATAAATATCTCAATAGGTTAGGAGAGATAGTCCAGTGGGAGAGGCACTTGTATTGCATGCAATCAACCTCAGTTAGATTCCCAGTATCCCACAGTGTCCTTCAAGGCAGACTGGAGTAATCCCTGGGTGTAGTCAGGAAGAACTCTTAAAATTGCCAGAGACACAGCATAGTGATCAGGTGTCTGACTTGTGTGCAGCCTACTCGGGAAGGACCCGGTTCAATACTCAGCATCCCATATGGTGCCCCAGCATGCCAGGGGCAATTTCTGAGTGCAGAGGCAGGAGTAAGCCCTGGACATCACTGGGTGTGGCCCAAAAATCAATCAACGGGGCCCGGAGAGATAGCACAGCAGTTTGCCTTGCAAGCAGCTGATCCAGGACCAAAGGTGATTGGTTCGAATCCCGGTGTCCCACATGGTCCCCCGTGACTGCCAGGAGCTATTTCTGAGCAGAGAGCCAGGAGTAACCCCTGAGCACCACTGGGTGTGGCCCAAAAACCAAAAAAAAAAAAAGAAAAAAAATCAACAAACCAACCAACCAACCAATAAATAAAGTTAAAAAAGAATTGCCAGGTGTAGACCCAAAAAAGAAACAGAAACAAACATACACACATACAAAAAAAAAAAAAAGGCTAAAAAATACATGTCTCACTATAATATAATGTTCTCAAACATAAGTAAGTTTTTAATTTTTTTTTTTTTTTTTTTTTTGGGTCACACCCGGCAGTGCTCAGGGGTTATTCCTGGCTTCACGCTCAGAAATTGCTCCTGGCAGGCACAGGGGACCATATGGGACACCGGGATTCGAACTGATGACCTCCTGCATGAAAGGCAAACGCCTTACCTCCATGCTATCTCTCCGGCCCCAGTTTTTAATTTTTTTAATTTTTTATTTACCAAACGGTGATCAGTGCATACTCATGACTGTGTGCTCAGTAATCACTCTTGTGGGGCTTGGGGACCCACATAAAATGGCAAGAATGAAACCCAATTTCTATCCCCATGCACAGCAAGAGACCATTACACTGGAATATGGATCCAGATGAGAAATGATCGAGTTTTAATAACACCGAGCTTAAGTTTTATGAAGTAAAAATCACAGTATTTCTCTTTCCTTATTCCTAACAAATCACTGTATTTCATTAGTGTGCAAATACCCTATTTTTGGGGCTGTAAATGTCTTTTGGGGGGCCCACACCAAGCTGTGCTCAGTGGTTACTCCTGGCTCTGCGATGAGAAATCGTTCCTGGGAGGCTTGGGGGACCATATGGTATGCCAGAAATCGAACCCCAATTTGTCCTGGGTCGGTCGCATAGAAGGCAAATGTCTACCACTTTGTTATTATTCTGGCCCCTGAGTTGTAAATTCTTGAATTCACTTTAGCCCTCAGGTGAGACTAATGGGCGACTTCTGCTCTGGGCACTGGATCCTCCCAGGAGAGCAGAGACCACTGATGGGGTGACGGGCTGGAACCTGGGTCCCACATTTTCAGTGCTATTGTACCATTTAGTTATCCCATTACCACAATAATATTGATCTGAAACTTGCAAATCTTACCATCTCAGTCCTATTTGGAGATCCGCTTCCAAAAGCTAATTGCTGAAACGCCAAATCCTGAACGGGTGGTCCGTGCTCTAAATTCAAACCAAATATGCAAAGTAAGAATTAGGTGAAGGAAACTGGTTAAAGGCAGCAACATAGGTTGAGTGAATACATGTTTTTATGTTCTAAAATCCGTTGAAACAAAAGGGAAGATAGTTTGGGAAGATCCCTTCATGGAGGTTGGCAAAATCCACAGTAGGTTTGGGATGGGCTCACTTGGAAATTGTACAGACAAAAATCATTTCTGAGTTGACCAATGAAATAGTTCAGCAGGGAGAGTGTTTGCTTTGCATGTGGCTGACCCGAGTTCAATGATCAGCACCCCATAAAACACTCCAAGCACCACCGCCAGGGCTGATTCCTGTATGCAGAACCAGGACTAACATCCGATTGTCAGCAAATTGCTAAAGTGAATTGCTAAAACATTAGCAAAAAATTTCTTAGCATTCAGGGCTCAAGCAATAACACAGTGGTAGGATGTTTCCCTTGCACCCCTTTTGATTCCCAGCATCTCATATAGTACGTCTCCAAGTCAGCCACGACTGGTTTCTGAGTGTAGAGCCAGGAGTAATCTCTGAGTACTGCCATGTGTGACCCCAAAACAAAGAATTAACTCTTAGTATTCTCAAAAATTGGTCCAGAGCCTTACCACAGAGGGGAGGGTGTTTATCTTGCAAGTGGAGGACCCAGGCTTCTCCCATTATTCATATCGTCCACTCAGCCCACCAGGAGTGAATCCTGAAGCACTGGGCCAGGAGTAACCCCAACCACCACCATAAAGAATCCTCAAAGAGAGAGAGAGAGGAGAAAGAGAGACAGACAGACAGACAGACAGACAGAGAGACAGAGACAGAGAGAGACAGAGTGAGAGTGAGAGCAATAGCGCAGTGGGGTAGCAAAGCAGAAGCCTTATGCTCCAATCCTGAGAGATTAGGGAAATGTGGTCTGGAAGCAATGCCAGCACAGCAAATAAATGTAGAGATAGAACAGGTTCAGGAGGCCGGAGCAATAGCACAGCAGCAGCGTGTTTGCCTTGCATGCAGCCAAACCTGGATGGACCTTGGTTCGATTCCTGGTATCCCATATGGTCCCCTGAGCCTGCCAGGAGTGATTTCTTTTATTTTTTTTAAAAGCAGTGTATACATTATTTATTAATTGATTGGTTTTTGGGTCATACCCAGCAATGCTCAGGGCTTACTCCTGGCTCTGTGCTTAGAAATCGCTCCTGGCAAGCTCAGGGAACCATCTGGATGCCAGAAATCAAACTGGGTCTGTCCCAGGTTGGCTGCACGCAAGGCAAAAGCCCTACTGCTGTGCTATATCTCCGGCCCCCAGGAGCGATTTCTGAGTGCAGAGCCAGGAGTAATCCCTGATCACTGCCAGGTGTGACACAAAAACAAAAACGAAAAAGAACAGGTTCAGGAAAATTCTACCACAAGCTTTCTGCTCACTAGCAAAAGATACTAGCAGGCAGAAAGACTAATAGTGGAAACAGAAACTGCAAGCTACTTCTCCTTTAGATACAAGTTTTTTTATTGGGAAGAGAAAGATTACCCCCTTGCATGGAGACCAGTAGGGCTAAGGGACCAATTCAGAAGTACTTCCAGTCTGTGAGCAACAAGCACGAGCAAAGAATTCTCCGGGATAGAATGAAAACCTGGTATTCCAACAAGTAGGGCATCTGTCTTACATGCTGCTGACCCAGGCTTGATAACCCGCATCCCATATGGTCTTCCGAGAATGCACGGAGTGATTCCTGAGCACAGAGCCAGGAGTAAGGCCTGAGCATTGCTCAGAGTAGACTAAAATCAAACAAAAAAAAAAAGAGGGAGCACTGGCAGAATGGGCAGACATGACAGTACAGAAGGTAGTATCTTGCTTTGCAAGAGGACAACCCAGGTTTGATTCCCAACATCCATATGGTCTACCAAGGGGGATAATAGTAACCACTGAGTGCCAAGGGTATGTGACTCCACCCCAAAATAGTAGAGGCTGGAATGAATGTACAGTGCTAGAGGGCACTTAGCTTGCCCTGGTTTGATCCCTAGCACCACCAAGCCCTGCCAAGGATGACTCCTGAGTGCAGAGTCAGTAGGAAGCCTGAGTCCTGCTGCACATATTCCCTGAAGAAACAAACAAAACATAAACAGAGGGGCCAGTATGATAGCATAGCAAGCATTTGCCTTGCACGAGGTCGACCTGGGTTCTCTTCATCATCCCATATGGTCCCCCGAACCATGGCAGGAGTGATTTCTAAGCGCAGAGCCAGAAATAACCACTAAGTGCCCAAAACAAAAACAAACAAAAAAACAACCCACAAATGGAGGTCCTAGATACACCACAGTGGACTGGGGAACATGCTTTGCACACAAAACTCAGATTTACTCCTCCTTCACAATGCCCCAAGAAGATCAGGAGGTCCTGGTGCTATGTGGCCTTTAACAAATCATGAAATAAATTTAAGTCACACTTCCTCATATTCATGTTGGAGTCCTGGGGTCTGGGAAAATAGTACAGAGAGGAGCAATTACCTTGGATAAGGCTGACATGGGTTTGATGACTAGCACCTGAAATGACCCCCAAACACCACCAGGAGTGAGTGATCCCTAAGCTCATTGGCTGGAGTAAGCTCTGTACTAAGAGTACTCCAGGTGAAAACAAAAAACAAAGACTTGATTTAAGGGGAATTTGGGGCCAAACTCTGCAGGGGTCAGGCTGACTCCTGGTTCTGCTCAGGAATGACAACGACAACTGGTAACCTTAGGGGAATAATGTAGAGCTGGAATCAAACCTGCTTGGACTCAGCCAAGGCAAAGACCTGAGACACTTTACTATCTCTCAGGACTGTGAAATGACATGTCAAACTTTAAGTTGAACTCATCTAAGAAATGAAGTCAGGGCTGGGGAGTTAGAACAATCAGGTAGGGGCTGGAGAGATAGCATGGAGGTGGAGCGTTTGCCTTTCATGCAGAAGGTCATTGGTTCAAATCCCAGCATCCCATATGGTTCCCCGTGCCTGCCAGGAGCGATTTCTGAGCATGGAGCCAGGAGTAATACCTGAGCACTGCCGAGTGTGACCCAGAAACCAAAAAAAAAAAGAACAATTAGGTAGAGGCTCGTCTTGGGATCTGCAGAAGCATGTCCCTGTGGAACCCAGAATGCCCTAGAGCAGCTCTCACCTATGGCCAGCAGGTGCTGGTAGGTCTCCAGCATCACGTCTCTGTAGAGCTTCCTTTGAGAGTCGTCCAGGTACGGCCACTCCTCCGGGGAGAATCTCACGGCCACGTCGGAGAAGGTCACTGTGTCCTGAGCCAGGATACATAGGAGTCAGGGCTGAGCCCCACCTGAGCACGAGGATGGGACGCTCCCCAACCCCTATAGGAGGAACCAGCTTCAATGTCCTTCTTCCCATGGGCACCCCCAGCACACAGGGACCAGAAATCACACTAAGAAACCAGATCAGCCAACATGATGTGCCAACATTATTCAAGAAGGTTCTCGGGCTGGAAAGATAGCATGGAGGTAAGGCATTTGCCTTTCATGCAGGAGGTCATCAGTTCGAATCCAACTTCCCATATGGTCCTCTGTGCCTGCCAGGAGCAATTTCTGAGCGTGGAGCCAGGAGTTTCCCCTGAGCACTGCCGGGTGTGACCCAAAAACCATACACACACAAAAAAGAAGGTTCTCAAAGATAGTGGCTTTGCACACAAATCACCCCTACACCAGTGCTCTGTGACATTAGGACCATGAGCACTCCTGGGAGTAACTCCTGAGCATACAGACAGAAGGAGCTGAAAAGCAACTCTGGGTGTGCCCAAATTTCTAAGCACACACCAGCCCAAACCTGCCCCTAACGCCCATCTCTACCCTTAGTACTAGGGAGAGAAAGTTAAAAAAAAAAAAAAATAGGAGAGAAAAATTCAAGGTCCAGTCAGTGACTCAAAGCTTAAACCCCAAATAAACCCTCCTTGAGTAGGTAAAAACGACCTGACTTCCAATCCCTATTTCATATAGAAAGATCCTTTGCTCACGTTTCCCTCTTAGAGCAACAGAGCCATGAGACTGCAGTCAAGGAGGCTCTGAAAGTACAACTGGAGGGGCCGGAGCAATGGTGCAGGTGGTAGGGCGTTACTAACCTAGGACAGACCGTAGTTTGATCCCCTGGCATCCCATATGGTCCTCCAAGCCAGGGGCAATTTCTGAGCGCATGGCCAGGAGTAATCCTGAGCATCACCAGGTGTGGCCCAAAAACCAAACCAAAAAAAAAAAAGAGAAAGTATAACTAGTTTTCTGAGGAGAAATGTGGCTACAGGAAGGAGGCGAAACTGCAAAGAAGACAAAAGAGCTGAACTTCAAGTCCTGGGGCTGGAGCAATAACAGAGAGGGCAAGACAGGACCAACCTAGGATCAATCCCAAGCACATATGAGGGTCCCTAATGTCATTGGAGGAAATCCTCAGTGCAGAGTCAAGAAGCCCTGAGCACTACAATTGTGGCACAAAATTCAATAAAAATTTTAAAAAACTGATGGGGCCGGGCGGTGGCGCTAAAGGTAAGGTGCCTGCCTTGCCTGCGCTAGCCTTGGACGGACCGCGGTTCGATCCCCCGGTGTCCCATATGGTCCCCCAAGCCAGGAGCAACTTCTGAGCTGAGCACATAGCCAGGAGTAACCCCTGAGCGTTACCGGGTGTGGCCCAAAAACCAAAAAAAAAAAAAAAAAAAAAAAACCTGAGATAACATAGCACCAAGAAAAGAAAACTAAAACCAATGAAAAACACACAAAGAAATGCACATGCAGGGAAAAACCCAGCAGCGTTCTTTTTTTTTTTTTTTTTTTTTTTTGGTTTTTGGGCCACACCCGGTAACGCTCAGGGGTTACTCCTGGCTATGCGCTCAGAAGTCGCTCCTGGCTTGGGGGACCATATGGGACGCCTGGGGATCGAACCGCGGTCCGTCTCCTAGGCTAGCGCAAGTAAGGCAGGCACCTTACCTCCAGCGCCACCGCCCGGCCCCAGCAGCGTTCTTTTTATTAAGGTAGAAAATTCTCTTTCCAGACCCAGAGTTGTGGCGGGAGCTAGTATGACAGACCCACATGGAGGGTCCTGGTGAGGACAGAAAAGAGTCGTGGGCATGGGTATTGGTTTAGCATCTGGAAACAGCAAAAATCAGCAAAAAAAAAAAAAAAAGAACTTTATGCTGAAAGGACAGGACAATGGGGAGGAATCCTGCCTTGCACTTGGCTGCCCCAGACTGAATCTCTAACACCCCATATGGTCCTCGAGCACAGCAGGAAGAACACCCAAGTGCAGAGCTTGGACTGAGTAAGTCCTTTCTGTGTGGTAACAAAAAGTAAAAAAAAAATCAATAAAAGAGCTTTTCCTCAGGTGAGGCAAGAATGATGCGTCATGGCAGAAATCCTGAGATCAAGATCTCATTCCTCACCAACATCAGGGTCCATATTACCAGAAATGTAACCAGGATACCAGCACCCCATAAGATCTGAGACCTGGGCCCGGAGAGATAGCACAGTGGCGTTTCCTTGCAAGCAGCCGATTCAGGACCTAAGGTGGTTGGTTCGAATCCCGGTGTCCCATATGGTCCCCCGTGCCTGCCAGGGGCGATTTCTGAGCAGATAGCAAGGAGTAACCCCTGAGCACCACCGAGTGTGGCCCAAAAACCAAAAACCAAAAACCAAAAAAAAAAAAAAAAGATCTGAGACCTGCCAGGGAGACCCAAGAGCACTGAGCCAAGAGAAAGGCCAAGCATCACTGGGTGTGGGCCCAAACCAAACCAAATACAACACAACAAACAGGAAAAGATGGCCTCAAACAAAAGAGTCAAGAACCCCTTCCAGGAACCTCACTCAACCCTGTCTCCCCACATTCCTGTCTTCCCATCCTGTCCCTCTCTCAGCCCACACTTGCCCTCCTACCTGGGCACAGGACGTCAGATGATGCAGCCCCATCATCTCCCTCCTGGATTATACCCGAAGAGCAGCAGCAAGGCCTTTGCAGGAAGCCCTGGAGGAAAAGCATAATCGTGAGCTCCAGAGATGAGCAGAATCCCCTGCCCTTACCAGAAGTGACTTCATTGAGGCTAGAAACACCCTGATGGGCTGCAGCCCCGGGCACCAGCTCAGACCCACACAGGGAAAGAGAGGCCAAAGGCTCCTATCTATTCCAAAGACACAGAGTGGGCTGGGATCCAAGCTGTGACAGGGCCAAGAATACTGGCCTCACTTCACAGGGAGAAAACTGCAGCCTTGAACCCTGCAACCTCCCTGGACTCCACACAGCCCCTAGGAGCCCAGGGAAGTCCCCCACACTCTGGGGCAGAAGCCCTGCACATCAGAGCCTCTGAGACTGGAAGCAGCACTGCCCCAACATTAAGCCAGGAAATGACTTTGCTACAGGGACTTGGGGACAAACCCTCTGCTGCCCTCCTGGCAGGCTGGTGGGCACATGGGTCACCTCAGGTCCTGGGTGAACAGGGACACCGCCACAGCTTTGTCCCATTGGCCCAGGGTTACCCTGGGTCCTGCTTGCTCCTAAGTCTGATCAAAACATCTGAACCTGGCATCAAGCACCTGCTCCTCTGTGCAGGAACATTTGTGGAAAGAGCCTGAACAGTAGGTTGTACAGCCCAATTAGCCTAATCTCCACAGATTTTAGTAAAAGCCACGACTTGACCTGTGTCTGACAGTTGATTGGAGATTCTAAAGTCTACTTTTTTTTTTGGCTTTTATTTGGGGGGGGCCACACCAAGTGACGCTCAGGGGTTACTCCTGGCTATACGTTCAGGAATTGCTCCTGGCTTGGGGACCATATGCAATGCCGGGGGAATCGAACCGTGGTCTGTCCGAAGTTAGTTGTGTGTAAGGAAAACGTCCTACCGCTGTGCTGCTGCTCCAGCCTGGCCCCTAAAGTTTACTTTTTAACTATGAAGAAAAAAAGTGGAGGGGGTACAATAGTACTGCTGGGAGTTTGTTTGCTCTGAAGTCCACTGGCTCAAGTTGGATACTTGGACATGAAATATGTTTCCAGACCATGTTTCCATAGAGTTGGACACCCCAACTCTGGCCTTGCCCAAGGTAACTATTTTGCATAAAATCCTTTTCCCAGAGCACTCACCTCAAAGTCCGTGGTCACTCATCAGGGGCAAGTTGCTCTGCAACTTGACAAGAAGAGCAAAATTTTTTTATCTAGAAAAACAAAAGCAAAAAACCCCACCAAAGTCAAACTCAATAATAGTAAAGCGGTTAGGGGACTTGCCAGGCATGTAGGCTACCTGAGTTGGGTTCCCAGCATAGGGATAGGGTCCCAGGACCCTGTCAGAAGTGATGATTGGATGCAGAGCTAGCCATTAGCCCTGAACACCGCCGGGCATGACACCAAGCCAAAAAATAAATGGAGCAACAATACTGACAGTAGGGTGCTGATTGGCACCAGGATCTGATCTCCAGCACCCCCAAATAATCCTCTAGGGCTAGGCAGACCAGGAATGATTCCTGAGTGCAGGGAGAAAAGAAACCCGAAAAATCCCAGTGTTCCCTGAAACCCCACCCTGCTGCCTGGACCAGGGCCCCACATGTCACCCCAGAACCCCTTTCCTGGCAGACAGTAAAAATGACAAAGGGCAACTGGGCCTTACGTGGGGGGTGTGGACCTGACCCGCACTGTCCATCTGGAGGTTCTCCAGCAGCTTCAGGACCTGCAGTCCGTTATGTGGGTGATCGGGAGAGTCCCCCGCACCCATGCAAGGCCCCACGCTCAGGGTAGGCCCGACCCAGACCCCTGGACCCAAAGTCCCTGCAGCACCATCGCGGAGCTGGAGGCCACCGAGGCCAGGGGCCCCAGGATCATGCACTGACAGCATGCTTGCACCCCAGCGCCCCAAGCCCGGCACGCCGGGGTGCCCGTCACTCACCACGCGGACCCCGGGAGATGCGGGGCGTCGGTGCCGAGGCCAATTGGCCTTCACGCCCCCTGTACCCGGGGCGCCTCTATCCGTCGCTTCCCACCGGACCAAAGGCGGCCCAGGCCCGGCGGCCCGTCCGGCTCGAAAAAGGTCCCACGTCCTGCCTGATGTCATCCGTCACCGCCTCGAGCCTTAAAGGGCCAGCTCCAGGTAAAGGCAAGTCTTAGGTGGTAACTACAAGTAAATTTTTCTTTGCCAGGGATATAGTCCCTGAGCACCTCCAGGTATGGCCCCAAAACAAAACAAAACAAAAACGAGTTTCATCTAGGTGTTTTTGTATTTTATAGCATGCTGAGGATAAAATGTGGGGCCTCTCACAACCAATTAATGTTATCTTATGATATTATTAATTACTAATTAATAATAAATATTATTACTATATTAACTAGAATCAACTTTTTTTTGGGGGGGGTCACATCCGGCTGCGCTCAGGAATACTCCTGGCTCTGTGTTCAGAAATCACTCCTGGCAGGTTCAGGGGACCCTATGGGATACCAGGGATCAAATCCTGTAGGCCTCCTGCAAGGCAAACGCCCAACCTGCTGTACTATATAGCACCTGCTCCTAATTACATCACCTTTCTAGATTTTCATAAGTAAAATTAGGGTTGGTAATGTGATCATACATGTGCCACACAGGCATGACACATCAACTTGTCTACATATTTAAAAATTAGGTTTCTTGGCGGGTAGGGCGAATAGGATGTTTGCTTTGCACTCAGCCAACCTGGTTCGATACCTGGCATCCATATCATCCCTCAGCCTGGCAGGAGTAATGTGTGAGTGCAGAGCCAGAAATAACCCCTGAGTGGTAACCCCTATGTGGGGACTAGAAAGCCAAAAATTTATTTTTGACGGATTGGGGTGCTAACATGGCACACCTCAGAGCTCTACAACTAAAGGCAAATAATGTGCTTTTGTTTGGTCCTTTGTTTTTTTGTTTTTTCTTCAGTGCCAGTACCAAAGCCAGGATCTCCCTTATATAATGAAAACTCTCAGGCAATGAGTCACATCCAAATCGGGGCCAGATAATATAGGCAGGAAAGTGCTTGCTTTGGGGGCCCACCTGGGCTCCATCGTTGGCAAGGATGATGGTCCCCCCAAGCATCTCTGAAAGTGGTATTTATGTCCTGAGACAGCTTAAAATCTGTACGTTGCACTAATATAGAAGTTCTGTTATTTATGTAAAAAAAAATACAAGCTGAATAGTACAGCAGATAAGGCACTTCCTTTGCATGTTGCTGATCTGGGTGCAATCTCTGGTGTATCTTACGGTTCCCTGAGATGGCCAGGAGTGAGCCTTGAGCACAGAACAGGGAGTAAATCTTGAGCACTAGTGGGTTTGACACCACTCCCTCAAATTTTTTTAAAATCGTTTTCCTTCTTTTCTTTCTTCTTTCCTTTCCTTCCTTCCTTAGAAAGAAAAAAATTTAAATGGGGGGAAAGTCTATTTTCTAATAAGGTTGTGAATTTAAAAAAAAATGAAGAAATGTGATTTTCTGCTAAGCTTGAGAAGAACTGAAATTAAAATAAATAAATAAATACAAAAAGGGCATAGAATGGGGCCGGAGAGATGGCATGGAAGTAGGGCATTTGCCTTACATGCAGAAGGACAGTGGTTTGTTTTGTTTGTTTGTTTTTGGGCCACACCCGGTGATGCTCAGGGGTTACTCCTGGCTGTCTGCTCAGAAATAGCTCCTGGCAGGCACGGGGAACCATATGGGACACCGGGATTCGAACCAACCACCTTTGGTCCTGGATCTGCTGCTTGCAAGGCAAACGCTGCTGTGCTATCTCTCCGGGCCCAGGACAGTGGTTTGAATCCTGGCATCACATATGGTCCCCCAAGCTTGCCAGGAGCAATTTCTGAGCGTAGAGCCAGGGGTGGCCTCTGAGCACTGCAAAGTGTGACCCCCCCAAAAAAAAAAAGAATAGGGCATAGAAATTATCCTTTACAAAGGTGCTCAGTTTGGATCCTGGTTTAAGTTCAAAAAGAAGAAAATCAGGGCAAGGTCAGAGATATGGCCTGGACAAAAAACATTACCAGCATGGGGCCAGAGATATTACAGAGAAGGCACTTGCCTGGCATTGGGACATCCTGGGTTTATTCTCTGGCACTGTATATGGTCCTCTGAGCCAAGCAGGAATGATCCCTGAGCACTGCTAGTAGTGGTCCGAAACCTAAGCCAATACACACAGAAATTAAATGACCTGGATCAAACCACAAGTGTTACATGGTAAGAAACACAACTGGGGGACTGGAGCAGTAGGTCATTTGCCTTGCACACAGCTGCTCTAGTACAGACCCAAGTTCTATTCCTGGCATCCCAGATGGACCCCATAAGCCTGTCAGAAATAATTTTTGAGCGCAGCGCCAGGAGTAACCCCTGAGTATGGCCGGGTATGGCCCCAAAACAAAACAAAACAAAACAAAACAATCACAACTGGGTGCATAGAACCAACTAAAATGCAGCCACTTGTTCTTTCCTCCTATTTAGTCAGCTCACTGGGCTGAATCCTGATTCTGCACTCAGTGAGCAGTCATGGTGAGTTGGGGTGCTGGGGATGGAACTAGAATGAATATGTAAGAAAGATGTAATTATGAGTTTTCATGTTTTTTTTACTGAAAACTCTTAGCTTTATGAACAAGAGTAAGTTATTTTAAATTATCATTAATCACAGCTCAATAAAATTGTCTGATGAAATGGAAGAAACTTGGGAGACTCCCCATCTTGGGGGGATCTAAGGGAAGGAGAGTTTGTGCTACACCAAGTGGTGGTCATGAATTACTTCTGCTAGAATCTGGGTATATTACGGGATTCAGGGATCCAACATGGGTCACCCGCATGCAGGACAAACACCCTCCAACCTGTTCCAGGCCTGACCTTCCTCCTACAAAGCACAAGTCCTAGATCATCTGGCCCTTCCAGAGAGGCAGAGCTAGAGAGAGCAAAAGAGATAACCCTTTTGGGGCCCGGGCGGTGGCGCTAGAGGTAAGGTGCCTGCCTTGCCTGCGCTAGCCTTGGACGGACCGCGGTTCGATCCCCTGGCGTCCCATATGGTCCCCCAAGCCAGGAGCGACTTCTGAGCGCATAGCCAGGAGTAACCCCTGAACGTCACTGGGTGTGGCCCAAAAACCAAAAAAAAAAAAAAAAAAAGAGAGAGATAACCCTTTTGTGGATGCTGCCTCTTACCTCCAATTCACACCTGGACTTCACTGGCAATAGTCTGGTTGGTTCTTTTCTCTATCTTTTTTTTTTTTTTTTTTTTTTTTTTTTGGTTTTTGGGCCACACCCTGCATTGCTCAGGGGTTACTTCTGGCTGTCTGCTCAGAAATAGCTCCTGGCAGGCACGGGGGACCATATGGGACACCGGATTCGAACCAACCACCTTTGGTCCTGGATCGGCTGCTTGCAAGGCAAACGCTGCTGTGCTCTCTCTCTGGGCCCTTTCTCTACCATTTCTAAAAAAATTTGGCATGATTTTGTTCAAGCCTGTAGATAATAATTGTAATGTTGGATGCTGGGTGAGTAGAGCACTTACAGATTCAAACCACTCATGAACCACTCTTGGGGTAATACTTTTAGGGGGAAACCACTTTAGAATTCATTTTAGTTGGGAATGGGATATTTATAATGTGCCACTAACAATAAGATTAGGGGAAAGTAGAGGGTGATCTCTGTGTGTTGAGGGGAAAGCAGGATGTATGCTCTGTTAAAGGGATTAAAGAAAAGCAGGGTGAATGCTCTGTGTGCTTAGAGACATACCTTTGTGTTGAGGTCCCTATTCTCAGGATCTGGTTCAGGGGCCATTTGTAGATGTGGTTGGTGATGTTGGATCCCAGGAGACTATAGAGTACTGTATTATAGATTCCAAATAATCCCCAAGCCACTTTGGAGGGACTCGCTCTCTTTATTTTGGGGAGAGGTGAGATAACCAAAAGGTATCAGCTCTGTATGTGTGGGTTTTTTTTTCTTTCTAATTCCTACTTCACTACCCACTAAGTTAACGACCAAAATTTAAAAAATGACAATGAAAAAAAATTTTAATGAAAAAAAAATTTTAAATGACAATGATTGTGTAAAAGTGAGATAATTGATTTTGTTTTTTTGTTTGTTTGTTTTTTTGTTTTAGGGTCACACTCGAAGCTCTCAGGGGTTACTCCTGGCTCTATGTTCAGAAATCGCTCCTGGCAGGCTCAGGGGACCATATAGGATGCCGGGACTTGAACCATTGTCCTTCTGCATGCAAGGCAAATGCCTTACCTCCATGCTATCTCTCCGGTCCCCAAAGTGAGATAATTGAACTGCATATACAGTGCTGGTGCAAGAGGAAAATGGAAACATTGTCTTATCCCTGTGAGTATGTCCACAAATATGGAAATTAAATAGGCAAGTACCAACACCCTTGCTATTTCACTTGTGCATATTTTGTCCATATAATGAAGATTCCTTTTAGTATCAATACAAGTATGTAATAACATAGAAATTTAATAACCTTCCCAATTTTTAAACTTATATACATATATCATGAACTGTTTCTCTAAGATACAAGTGTAATAACTATTAAGAGCACTCAAGAATCTGGTATAGTCCTAAAAAATGTGGTGGGGTAGGGATGTGGGATGTGGGAAAATTCATACAGGTTTTATACTGTATATGTCCATCAAGTAGCATTATTAAAATGGCAAATTATATATGTGAAGAACATATTAGTAGTTGTTGGGTAGAGAATTCTTTGAGATGGGAAAGCAATCGAGTCAGTTCTGAACTCTTTTTTTTTTTTTTTTTTGTGGTTTTTGGGTCACACCTGGCAGTGCTCAGGGGTTATTCCTGGCTCAAGGCTCAAAAATTGCTCCTGGCAGGCATGGGGGACCATATGGGACGCCAGGATTTGAACCGATGACCTCCTACATGAAAGGCAAATGCCTTACCTCCATGCTATCTCTCCGGCCCCCAGTTCTGAACTCTTAATCAGTGTTAATAACCTAGGTATGATATTAGAATATGCTTTGGAGAAATATTTTATTTGCAAAAAGGTAATTGCTTCATATAAGTGCAGATTAATCAAACAGTTTCATTTCTTTATATTTTGACAATATTTTAAAGTACTATATTTGCCACTCAATACAGTCAACATTGAACATTTCAGCCTTACCTTCCTAAAAATAATTTGGGGACAGCTGCTACCAGATTACAGAAAGGATCCTTTGCTCATTCTTTCCTCTTTTCTTTCTGGAAAGTCTCTTTCAAGTATGGTTCAGGACAGAAATGATTCTCCTTGTATTTTGTCCACTCTTCCTCAGGCAAGACCTCCACTCACAATGTCCTGTCCAGGGCTGTCTTACTTTGAAACACTCTCTCATCATAAAGGTTCTCATGGAGTCTCTTTGTGGCATCTTTTGTGTCCTATTCTCAAAGATTTGATCTTTGATGCGTGTCACACATTATTCCCACTTTTACTGAACCCCACAGCATTGTAATACTATTTCTTCAGGGCCTCCAGCAATCAAACCATGGCTATAGCTATCTGCCTGCCCACCATGTTGACCCCAGAACCTAATCTAAGTTTTATAAAATAAGAACATTAATGTTTAAAAATCAGAGGAGACAGAGAAATTACTTGCTTCATGAAGAATAGAAATGTGACAGGTCACAATTCTTAGATTGATGATGTCATAATTGTTGATGGTTTTAACTACTGCAGAACCCTGGGCTTTAAGATTTCATTTACAGGGGCCGGAGAGATAGCATGGATGCAAGGCACCAAAAGGGTGGTGGTTTGAATCCCGGCATCCCATATGGCCCCACGAGCCTGCCAGAAGCAATTTCTGAGCACAGAGCCAGGAGTAACCCCTGAGTGCCCTTGGGTGTGACTCAAAAACAAACAAACAAAATAAACAAATAATTCATTTACAGTGAACATTCGGCAAGCCGGAGATCTATTTTTCATGGCAATAATGGAGCTTTTTTTTTTTGTTTTGTTTTTTGTTTTTGGGCCACACCCGGCAGTGCTCAGGGGTTACTCCTGGCTGTCTGCTCAGAAATAGCTCCTGGCAGGCACGGGGGACCATATGGGACACCGGGATTCGAACCAACTACCTTTGGTCCTGGATCGGCTGCTTGCAAGGCAAACGCGCTGTGCTATCTCTCCGGGCCCAATAATGGAGCTTTAAGGAATGTCTGCATCAACCCCAAACTGTTTCAAGGTAACTTTGCACAGGGTGACCATTTACATAAGGTTTTTGGTTATCTCCACATATGATGTGACATAGGACGTGACTTGTATTTCCTCTAAAACACATCACCAAATTCTGCAGCTTTGATGTCATGAGAAATAATTCCTGATGATAAAACAGCAAGCTTTAATGTCTTGAAACAATGAGCGTACTTTTTCCTTAATGCTGGGGCCACATCCAGTGAAGATCAGAAGTTACTCTTGGCTAAGAACTCAGGAATCAGTCCTGGTAGGGCATGTTGCTGATCAAACCTAGACTGGACACGAACAAGGCAAATGTTTGACCTGCTACACTATTGCTCTGGCCCTGAGTACTTTTTCTTAAGTGTATCAAACTATCAGACCTCTTTTTTTTTTTGGATTTTGGGCCACACCCAGTGGTGCTCAGGGGTGACTCCTGGCTGTCTGCTCAGAAATAGCTCCTGGCAGGCACAGAGGACCATATGGGACACCGGGATTCGAACCAACCACCTTTGGTCCTAGATCGGCTGCTTGCAAGGCAAACGCCGCTGTGCTATCTCTCTGGGCCCACTATCAGACCTCTTAATGAAACCTTTTAGACTATGTTCAACGTCCTATTATAACCACAATATTCTTACACCATGTTCAACTAAGTTGCTTTACCTATTACCAGATAAGTAATAAAAACCTTTAAAGATTACGCATAGCTTTTTCAAACACGTACTTTCTCATGTTTAGAGACGTTCTGGTGATAATTTTTTATAAATGCTTGACCTTGAGAATCCTCTCAAAAGTCATTACTACCATATATCAAATTGCAATCGATTTTTTCGTGAAAGCTTTCTTTCAATTTATTGGAAAATGAGCTTCACGAAGCTCCAAAAGAGATCATGGCTGCCGATATGGCAGTCTCAGAAAGGGGGTGGGTATGGCAGTTGGACTTGGACACTCCCTTTGGATACCCCATTATAATAACTGTTGAATCTGGACACGCCCCTAAACACGCCCCCTGTCATGCCTGGTATAAAAGGAGAAACTTGGAGTGTTTGTGGGGGGGGGGAGGGCTAGAATAGTGACCAGAGCAGTGCCTGCTGGCCTGCACAGGAGTGGGGGCAGAGATAAAGCATCGGATAAATGCTGCCTGCTTTGCATTTATTCATTTATTATTTATTTTTTTGAACCCAGATGGCAGAGGGCCTCAGACACCAGGAGGAATAAAAAATATCCTTAGTTTCTTCTCTTCCTTCTCTCTCAGTACCGAGAGGGCAGTTGCTACAGGGGTGTGTACAGGTTTCCCTTTCTGCAGCTACTACACTTTGACAGAAATGGCCCAGCTCAATGATGTAAATTTTTTTCAAACTTCCAAGTCAACAGATTTGTTTTAGATCCTGGACCATGGCCACATCATACCTCAGTACTGCGTCATCCCTGTAGTGTCATAGGAGATCTGATAGAAAAGTTTCATAGGAATCTACCAAGCTGAATGAGCCTCAACAGTAATACAACAAGCACCAACCACATCCCAGTGGTTGTGGTTGTGGTCTAAATCCTTAGACACTGACATTAGTAACACCATGGAGAGAGATACAACAATAACTTCAAATTGAGCTATGTGGATCTAAATTTTGATAATTTCATTTTTTTTAGAGGGGCCTTCTGGTGGAGACCAGAAGGCCTGCTGGACAAATTCTAAAAGAGCTGTAATACTGATAATTCCATTTTTCATGAGAAATACAAAATCAATATATTTGTGTCAGGAGCCAGAGCAATAGCACAGCATTTGCCTTGCACACCGCCAACCCAGGATGGACCGAGTTCTATCCCTGGCATCTCATATAGTCCTCTAAGCCTGCCAGGAGTGATTTCTAAGTGCAGAACCAAGAGTAACCGCTGAGTACCACCAGGTATGGCTCCCAACCCCCCCCCCCAATAAAATAAAATGTTCGTGCTCGCTTCGGCAGCACATATACTAAAATTGGAATGATACAGAGAAGATTAGCATGGCCCCTGTGCAAGGATGACACGCAAATTCGTGCAGAGTTCCATATTTTTACCAAAAAAATAAAATAAAATGTTCATTTGTTGGGGGGGGGCCACACCCGGCGGTGCTCAGGGGTTACTCCTGGCTGTCTGCTCAGAAATAGCTCCTGGCAGGCACGAGGGACCATATGGGACACCGGGATTCGAATCAACCACCTTTGGTCCTGGATCGGCTGCTTGCAAGGCAAACACCGCTGTGCTATCTCTCCAGGCCCTCATTTCATTATTTTATATATAGAAATTGTGTGTAAATTTTGATGCCTAAAATGACTATATTATGAGCAACTTGATAAATTACAGTGTTATAACAAATATTTAAAAATAGGGCTGGAATGATAGCACAACAATAGGGCATTTGCCTTGCATGCAGCCTGCCCTGGACAGACCCAGGTTAGATTCCCAGCAACCCATATGGTCCCCTGAGCCTGTCAGGAGCGATTTCTTTTCTTTCTTGGGCGGGGGCATACCTGGTGGTGCTCAGGGGTTACTCCTGGCTATATGCTCAAAAATCGTTCCTGGCTTGGGGGACCATATGGGCCGCTGGGAAAATACCATTCCCACCTAGGCCAGTGAGTACAAGGCAAACACCCTACTGCTATGCCACCTCTCCGGCCCCAGGAGCGAGTTCTAAGTGCAGACTCAGGAGTAACCCCTGAGCACTGCCAGGTGTGGCCCCAAAACCAATCCCCAAATTAAAAATAAATATGATGTAAAGTGAAATGAAATTATAATTACTTTCTAACAAACCTATATTTTATCTAACCTATGTAACATTATATTTTTGGTTTGTTTGTTTTTGAGCCACATCCAGTGGTGCTCAGGAATTACTTTTGGCTCTGTGCTCAGAAATCACTCCTGGCAGGCTTGGGGGACCTTATGGGATGCTGGGATTTGAACCCGGGTCCATCCCTGCTCGACAGCATGCAAGGCAAATGCCCTACCACTGTGCTATCACTCTGACACCCCAATATATGATTTTTAAAAGCTTTGTGATGCTTTCTACCATGGGACTTCACTTGTCCCCTTGCCAACATCTCATTAACAACCCATTGATGATATTCTTTCCCCACCCCTAAGAATGAGAGTAGTTCAGGGTTTAACAGATAATGCTATCCTCCACTTACATCTTATCCCTAAGTGAACTCATCCCTTTCAGTACCAAATATGACTACAAAATGTACCTAAACTTGAATACTGGGATACTATTATTAACACCAAGACTGTCCATATTGTCTTCATGTTGACATTTTAGATAAGTCCCTGATGTTACTTGACCAGTGATGAATTTCTCTGAGTTGTTAGTGAAACTAGAGCCCTTCTATTGAGTGGGAGTTCATTTCTCCTTTAAATATGATTTTCTGGGGGCTGGCTCAGGGGCTACTCCTAGCTCTATGCTCATAAATCGCCCCCAGCAGGCTCGGAGGACCATATGGGATGCCGGGATTTGAACCACCATCCTGCATGCAAGGCAAACACCCTACTGCTGTGCTATCTCTTCAGCCCCACCAGGGATGATTTCTGAGTGCAGAGCCAGGAGTAACCCTTGAGCACTGCTGGGTGAGGCCCAACAATAAATCAATATAAATAAATAAAAGTTTAAAAAAATAGGGGCCAGAGAGATAACAAGGAGGTAAGGTATTTGCCTTGCATGCAGAAGAACGGTGGTTCGAATCCCAGTATCTCATATGGTCCCCCGAGCCTGCCAGGAGTGATTTTTGAGCGTAGAGCCAGGAGTAACCCCTGAATGCTGCTGGGTGTGACCCCCCCAAAAAAGTTAATAAAAAGTAAAAAAAAAGTTAATAAAAAGTATGATTTTTCAGGATACTTGGGAAATATAATAAGACTTTGTGGGTTCTCCCATCCTTGGGGAGTGGGATATGGATGAAGCACAGCTGTTACTTAAGACACTTGTAGAATAATGATCCCCTTGGACTCCTTGAGTGATCCTAGGGCTGGTGTGTGGGGAGAGGGTCTCTTTGTCCAGATTCTCTATTGGACCTAGAGATGGGTAAAGATTAGCTGCAGTTAATGGGGATTCCGAGAGTTATATTGGGACCAGCCTGGGACTTTATTGGTCCTGGATTTGGAATGTTCACTGGAGGAGCAGAAGTTGATTGGTGGGTCTGCAATGCTTCTGTTTTAAAATTATAGACTAAAAAGATAATTCAGTGGTAGATTTACTTAAAATCTTTGCTGAGGGGCCGGAGAGATAGCATGGAGGTAGGGCATTTGCCTTGAAGGCAGAAGGATGATGGTTTGAATCCCAGCATCCCATATGGTCCCCCAAGCCTGCTCAGTGCTTAGGCCTTATTCCTGGCTCTAGGCTCAGAAATTGCTCCTGGCAGGCACAGGGGACCATATGGGGCGCTGGGATTCGAACCGATGACCTCCTGCATGAAAGGCAAACGCCTTACCTCCATGCTATCTCTCCGGCCCCTGGGAGCGATTTCTGAGCATAGAGCCAGGAGTAACCCCTGAGCATTTCAGGGTGTGACCCTCCCAAAAAAAAAGCTTTGCTGAAGTATCCAATTCACAACTCTAGACATGGTAAAATTGATCACCTAATATACCTATGATCTTATTCCCAACACAGAATACCTTTGTGAACTCCAAGTATTCTTGATTATATATTATCTTATATTGAAAAATCAAGCTACATTCACCAAGCACATCAACAAAGAAAACAATAAGACCATCCAAAAAGGGGTGGAAATGAACAAACACATCCATGAAAAAATACAGTGGATTATTCAAGATGACTCTCTCTTTCTCTCTCTCTCTTAGCTGGAGCATTAATACAGTTTGTAGGGAACTTGCCTTGAATATGGACTACCTGGCTTTGATCCCCAGTATCCATATGGTCCTGGAAGCTCTGCCAGGTAAGTATTCTGTGTATATCCTCAAAATTAATTTTTTAAAAGGTAAGCTTAGTGCTTTTGACCAGCATTTTACTTTTCTTTATTTGCATTCTGAGAAACATGCCATGTGCACTTCTATGATGAAGTCTAATCTCTCTATTTTGGGGTAACCTCCAAGGAAAAAATTTACCATTAGAAAGGGGACACTAGTTCCCCATCATAAAAAAAAGTACAAGAACAGTGCTGTCACAGATGCTGGAAGAAAGGAAAACACATTCACTGACAATAAGAATGTCGACTGGTCCAGTCTTTTTGGAAAACAATACAGACATTTCTGAAAACTAGAAATTGAATTCCTACTTGACCCAGAAATTCCACTTCTGGGAATATATGCCAGGGGCCCAAAAACACAATGCAGAAAAGGCATCTGCACTCCTATGTTCATTGTAACACTATTTATAGCAGCCAGAATCTCAAAATACCCAAGTGCCCAAGAATATCTGAGTGGATAAAGGAACCATGATACATCTACACAATAGAATACCATGCAGCTGTCAAGAAGATGAAATCATGAAATTTGCTCATACATAGAGAGTATCATGCTGTTGGAAGAGTTAGAGGTAGAGGGACAGACATAGAATAATCACACTCGAGATTGCATGGAGGTAAGACATTTGCCTTGCATCAGAAGAACCGTGGTTCGAATTCTGGCATCCCATATGGTCCCCCAGCCTGCCAGGGGCGATTCCTGAGCATAGAGCCAGGAGAAACCCCTGAGCGCTGCCGGGTGTAACCCAAAAACTAAAAAAAAAAAAAAAAAAAGATCACACTCATATGTGGGATACAACAACTTAAAGAAAAGAGCACAGTATAAGAATAGTATCCAAAGACAATAGAAATGCTGGGAGAGATTGGAGTTGATGGAGCAGGGACCACGAAGAAAATGAGTTGGAAATGATCACACAACTGGGAATTGAAAAAAAAAGTAAAGTGATGTGTCTAAGACTACTTCAGTAATAGTATTACAAACCATGGTGCCCAAAAGGACAAAAAGGTGGAAAAGAAAGAATGAGGGAGAGGAGGAGAATGTCTGCCACAGAGGCATGCTGGGAGGTGGAGGGTAGGGTAACAGGATGGCAGAAACATTGGTAACAGGAAATGAACACTGGTGAAGGGACTGGTGTTGGAATATTTTATGATGAATCTCAGTTATCAACAACTCTTTAACTCTCTATTTCATGGCGATTCAATTAAAAAGAAATCTGTGACACTGGGCCGGAGCAATTACGTAGCGTTAGGGTGTTTGCCTTGCATGTGACTGACCCAGGACAGATTCTGGGGTCCCATTCCTCCAAGCCAGGAGCAATTTCTGAGCACATATCCAGGAGTAACCCCTGAGCATCACTGGGTGTGCCCCCCAAATCTGTGATACCTTATTGAAAGAATTTTACATGCACAAGCCACAAACTTTTCCTTCCTTATTATTATTATTATTATTATTATTATTATTATTATTATTATTATTTTTGTCCTCCTCCCCCAGAGCAGTTCAGGGTCCAGCTCTAGTTCCAGCGCTAAGCAACCAGCCTGGTTGCAAGATTCAATGCTAAGGTTCAGCATTGTGGTGCTGCCCAAGCCCAGAAGGAATGGGGCCACAAGGCTCCACAAGTCTTTCTCAGAGAGCCATGAGGTGCAGGGGATTGATTTCAGATTCTTTCACTTGTAAAACAGTCCCAGACCCCTCAAGTATGTTCCTTCACATTATATATATATATATATATATATATATATATATATATATATATATATATATATATATATATATATATATATATATAGTAACTGTATTTTCACTCAGGAAGTTTGTCAGAAAATTGTGAGCTTTGGGCCTAAAAACTCATTTCCCTTTACCATGCTTTGCATGGAAACGGAGCATTTTATGTTATCATTTTTATTTTAATACAACCTAGTAAACAGCAATACCATCATCTGTCACAGGGTAAGGTGAATGCTCGTTCCTGAGCTGGTCCCCTAAACCCAACCCAACCCAACCCAACCCAACCCAACCCAACCCAACCAAACCAGGGGCTGGAGCAATGACACAAGCAGTAGGGCATTTGCCTTGCACGCGTTAGCCTAGGATGGACCGAGTTTCGATTCCCCGGTGTCCCAGATGGTCCCTCAAACCAGGAGCGATTTCTGACCACATAGCCAGGAGTAACCCCTGAGCATCATCACCAGGTGTGGCTCAAAACAAATAAAACAAAAACCAAGCCAAATCAAACCAAACCACACCCCCCCCACAATGAGTATAAATGGTGGAGTGGCTTCGTGTTGGGGGGTTTCTCTCTCACCCCCCCCCCGCACTGGTGAACCCCACACCACCTCCCAAACCACCTGTGTCTTATTCTTGGGGTGAGGCCAAGTAGGAAATTCCTCCCCATCATTTGTGCTCCACGCCACTAGATAGCTGTGTTCGGGCGCCACCTGGCGGTCATTTTTAGAGCCGAGGACAGCGATTTGGTTGCACTGCGCGTCACAATCGACAACGATCCCGCTGTCATGGTAACGTCCGCAGATGGTCTGATGGCAGAGACTTGTATCTGCAGGCGAGCGGCCTAGCTTCTCATCTTGGGAACCTGTAGTCAGCATTTTGGAAGCAGCCGGGACAGATCGACCTGCTTGGCATGGAGGCTAAAAGGCAGATGCCTGTCAAAACATCCTGGTACCTGGGAATAGAAGAATCTTTGGTTCTTTAAGTCTCTTTCCTTATTGAGTCCAAGTGGCCCTGACTTGGTCTTTCTCTTGCTCAAAGTCAAGTGGTGGTGGTGGTGGGGAAACCAGATCTCTCGGGTCTATTCCTGCCATATTATATTGTCCCAGGACACTTGCAGGAATCAACACACAGCAAAGCTAAGTTCCAAAACAAAACGGAAGTGCATCTCTGCTAGAGGCTAGAGCTTCCCCAAATCCCTGGATTCTAAGATTTAGTTCTTGTGGCTATCAGAGGACCAGTTGGGATATCACTCATGGTTGACTCCATTGTCAGGACCCCTGATATCTCCCCCCAATACCAGATACTTCCATGGGAAGTCTGAGGTTGGCAGGAGGGCAGCAGCACTCTTCATGGAAGACACAACTTCCCTGGCTCCCCACACATCTCCTCATTCTCTGCACTAATAGACGACTTAGCATGTGCTGTCCCAAGTCTATGTTACCATGACACTCTTGGCAACTATTGGAGATTAGATTCAGCAATGATTCACTTTCCAACTACGTGATTCATCAAGTGTAATTGTCAATTCACTAGGAGGATAATCTTCTCTTTCCTTCTGATTCACCCAACTAGTTATTTTAAAAATATTTGAAATTCTAGTTTTTTTTTTTTTTATTAAAAAAAATTTTTTTTTTCAGGGCAAGGGCCTAAACCCTCTGATACTCAGGACTTAATCCTGGCAAAGGACCTGCTCTTTCTATGCAGAAGGTCCTAAGGACACCTAGGTCGAGTGACCACTGAGAGTCCAGCATTAATCCCAGTTTGCACCCTGGTCTGTCTCTCTATGCATAATAGTTTCCATGTCCATCTACGTATAGGAAAATTTCATGACTTCATCTTGCCTGACGGCTGCATAATAAATGTACCAGTTTCTTTAGCCATTCATCTTTTGAAGGGCATCTTGGTTGTTTCCAGATTATGGCTATTTACATCTGTTTCTTTGGACTTTTTCTTTAAAAAAAAAAAGTGCTGGTTTTCACTGTGCATTTTTTTTTTAATTTTCATACTCTTGTGTGCCATTATTTTTTGTCCCCCTCATTTAGGTGTTCTTAAATTTTTTTTAAATTATTTTTTATTTGATGAAGACAAAGATGCAAAGAAAGGACAAGGTGAAGTTACAGTGGGAAGACAATCACCCATAAACAGAATTCTCAAAAGAAATCCCCTTGCTGACACCTTAATTTTGAATTTTCGGGACCGAAGAGATAGCATGGAGGTAAGGCATTTGCCTTGCACGTAGAAGGATGGTGGTTCAAATCCCAGTATCCCATATGGTCCCCTGAGCCTGCCAGGAGTGATTTCTGAGTGTAAAGCCAGGAGTAACCCATGAGCACTGCCGGGTATGACCCCCCCCAAAATTTTTTTTTGAATTTTCAGCCAAAAAACATTAAGAAAAATAAAACAAAACACATGCACAATTATTTTGTCCCTCAAGTTCCCAGATTATAGTACATTATAACATTTCTTAGCAGTATACAAAGCAATCTAAAGCCACAAAATTTATGTAACTCTTTTAACATTAAAGGTTCTAGTATTGTTGACAGAGTTGATCATAATACATTATTTCATTAAGGATGAGTCAAAGGAGCACAGCAATTGTTTGCATAGGCCCAGCAAAATATAGGGGACATGGAAAGGAAAAGCCTTGGCCTAAATACAAGGAGACCTTACCCCTGAAGTATTCTGGCATAAGACCAACTCTAGGCTCCAGGCATACTAGGTTGTCTAACCCAAGTCATTGTCTGTAGTGCCAATACACTTTTATTTTTCACATAGTCACTGTTGTTGGTGTCAGGTTCCTGTAGTTAAGGATCCTGGAATATGTCCATATTCTACATCAAAGTCAGGATGATGCGGAGCGTCCTTTAGTTTCACTTCACAATTAGAGGGTGATGCAGAGAGCTGGGTCCTGAAAGCAGGTCGTTGTTGTTAAGTCCTCTGGGTGTTAAGGGAAGTCTCTGTTGAATAGGTCTATGCCAGAGCAGTGGTAGGGTCTTCCCTGGTAGAGGATTGCTTTCAGGTGATGTACACCACCATGGTTGTTTTGTAGATGGCTTCCCTGGTTCAGGGGTAAATGGACAATGCCTGTTCTTCTGAGGCCTGAGCCAGGTCTTTATGACAATGTTCAGGGTGTAAGGTCCCAATGCATTACAAGATTTGTGTGTTCCCATCTCTATTAGATAAGAACGTGTTTGTATCTATAGTAATTTCCCATTTTAATGTGCCTATGCAAAGGAAGAACAATGCCACATGGCATCTTTTTAAATTTTTAATAATTATTTCATTTGGGTGTTCTCTTTTTATATTTTAAGGTGTATTTTAGGGTTCAGAGGGAGTACAGTGGGTTTCATGGTTGTTTTGGACATGGCCAACCTAATTACATCGCTCACATTCCCTACTGGCCCCTGAGCTTCTCAGGCATGATTCTTTTTTTTTTTTTTTTTTTTGTGGTTTTTGGGTCACACCCAGCAGTGCTCAGGGGTGATTCCTGGCTCCAGGCTCAGAAATTGCTCCTGGCAGGCACGGGGGACCATATGGGATGCCGGGATTTGAACCGATGACCTCCTGCATGAAAGGCAAATGCCTTACCTCCATGCTATCTCTCCGGCTCAGGCATGATTCTTAAGTGCAGAGTCAGCAGGAAGCCATGAACACAACAAACTGGGTGAGCTCTGGGGTCTCGAGAGTGACCTAGGCATGCAGACTGTGCCCAAAAATATACCCAAATATCATTCTGAAAGAAGACAACACCCTTCACCACCATTCCCTGAGAGCCTTGTACCTAGTACTATTTTTTTTTTTTTTTGTGGTTTTTGGGTCACACCCGGCAGTGCTCAGGGGTTACTCCTGGCTCCATGCTCAGAAATTGCTCCTGGCAGGCACGGGGGACCATATGGGACGCTGGGATTCGAACCAATGACCTCTTGCATGAAAGGCAAACGCCTTACCTCCATGCTATCTCTCCAGCCCCGTACCTAGTACTATTATGCCCTTGATGCTGCACTATTGTTTAGGTTCCAAGAGCGTGCAGTTTTTACTTCAAAACTCTCTACACCTTATGTCATCTGATCAACTCCCCACTGAAGATCCGCAGCAACTTGGGATATGTGATCCAAGTTTCGCAGTAGCAAAAATTCACCTCCAAGAAGTGCTTGGTGAGTTCCTGGAGCCTGAATCTTTAAAAGAGGAAAGAAGTCGCTGTGACATCACAGAATCAGACTTTTTGTTTTTTAGGTTTTTGGGCCACACCCAGTGATGCTCAGGGGTTACTCCTGGCTGTGCACTCAGAAATCGCTCCTGGCTTGGGGGATCATGTGGGACAAAGGGAATCGAAACATGGTCCATTGTAGGTTAGCGTGTGCAAGGCAAACTCCCTACCGCTTGCACCACTTCTCTGTATTTATCTCTCTCCCTCTGACTTATTTCACTCAACATAATAGTCTCCATATCCATCCATATATAGGCAAATTTTGTGACTTCATTTTTTTCTAATAGCTGTGTAGTATTCCATTGTGTAGATGTACCACAGTTTCTTTAGCCACTCATCTGTTGTCAGGCATCTGAGTTGTTTTCAGATTTTGGCTATTGTATATAGAGCTGCTGTGAACATAGAAATGCAGAGGGAATTATTGTATTGTTTTTTTCGTCATCCTAGGGTATATCCCTAGAAGTGGAATTGCTGGATCATATGGGAGCTCAATGTCCAGGGTTATTTTTGTTTTGTTTTGTTTTGTTTTGGAGATTTTTTTTGGATCACACCTGGCAGTGCTCAGGGCTTACTCAGAAATGGCTCCTGGCAGGCACGGGGACCAATGTCCAGTTTTTTTGTTTTGTTTTATTTTTGGACCACACCCAGTGATGCTCAGGGGGTAACTCTTGGCTATGCGCTCCGAAATCGCTCCTGGCTTGGGGGACCTTATGGGATGCCAGGGATCTAACCCAGGGCTACTCTGGGCCAGCCACATGCAAAGCAAATGCCCTATTGCTGTGCTATCGCTCCAGCCCCCAATGTCCAGGGTTTTTTTTTTTTTAAGGAATTTTCCTATCTTTTTCAGAAAGGGTGGACTAGACAGCATTCTCACCAGCAATGAATGCAAGTTCCTTTCTTCCCACATCCACACCAGCAGCGGTTGTTCTTGTTCTTTGTGATGTATGCCAGTCTCTGGCATGAAATGATATTTTATTGTTGTGTGGTATTTTTTTTTTTTTTTGCCACACCTGGCAGCATTCAGGAGTTACTCCTGGCTCTGCGCTCAGAAATTGTTCCTGGCAGGCTCAGGGGACCATATGGAAAGCCGGGATTCGAACCACTGCCCTGCATGCAAGGCAAATGCCCAATCTCCATGCTCTCTCTCTGGCCCCTTCATTGTTGTTTTAATTTGCATCTCCCTGATGAGTAGTGACATGGAACATTTTTTCAAGTGCCTTTTGGCCCTCTGCATTTCTTCTTTGTTCTTCTCATTTTTTTTTTTTTTGATGGCATTAGATTCTTTTTCTTGTTTAGTTCTGTCAGTATCATGTATACCTTAGATATTCCTCTCTTATCTGATGGGTATTGGGTGACCTTTTTACCCTAGTCCCTGTTTTCTTTGAAGTGCAGAAGCTTCTCAGTTTGATGTAATCCCATTTATCTCTGATTACACTTGTATGCACAGTGATGTGAAAAATATTCTGAATTTCCTTAGGTGAGGAGACAGAGTGATAGCACAGTGGTAGAGCATTTGCCTTGCATGCCTAGCCTCCAGACTCCTGACCCAGAATGAACACAGGTTCTATCCCTGGCATCCCATATGGCCCCTCTAGGAGCAATTTCTGAGCACAGAGCCAGGAGTAACCCCTGAGCACCGCTGGATGTGTCCCCAAAAGAATTTCTTTAGTTTAGAAAACTTATTGCATTCATTTTAGCCCTCTGGCCGACTTCTCCCTGCAACCCATCAGTGCAGAGACTGTAGAAGGTTGTGATGGGGCTGGAACCCAGGGTCCCACTTTTCAAATCCTATGGGATAGTGGCACTGACCTATCCTGCCACCACAATAATAAATATTGATTTGGAACTTGCAAATCTTACCAACTTACTCTTATTTGGAGTTCTATTCTAAAACTAATTTGCTGAAATGCCAAATCCAGAAATGGTGGTCTGCATTCTAAAATCAATCCAAATATGTAATGAAAAAATTAGTTGAAGGATGGGATTGGGGCCATATCACAGTGGGTAGAGCATTTGCCTTGCATGCTACCGACCTGGCTTTGATCCATGGCATCCCATATGGTTCTCTGAGCCTGCCAGGAGTAATTTGAGTCAGGGCTAAACCCCAAGCACCTCCAGGTGTAGCCCAAATACTGAAAAATAAACAAACAAGGATTGAATGAAACCTGGCTGAATGTGGCAATATAAGAAGGGTTAATATATGTTGTTTTCAGGTACTTCATCAGCTTCCAGAAAAGGGAAAACAGCGTGGGAGGATCGTGATGAGGAGCTAGGCAAAAATCATATTAGCTTTGTCGTGGGCTCACTTGTCAATGATTTAAACATACAGACAAAAACCATTTCTGACTCAGCCAGAGAGAAAGCACAGCAGGGAGAGTGTTTGCCTTGCAAGAGGCAGACTCAAGTTCAATTAGCAGCATCCCATATACTCCCCAAAGCACTGTCAGGAGTACTTCCTAATTGCAGAGCCATGAGTATCTCTTGAGTATCAATCTAAAAGAGAGAGAAACAATAGCACAGCAGAGTGGGCATTTTTTTTTTGGCATGTGGTTGACCAAGTTTTGATCCCTGGAATTCCATAGTGTCCTTGACCTGACAAGTCTAATTTCTGTATGCAGAGCTAGAAGTACCCTTAAGTGTTATAGGGTATGGCCCAAAATCCAAAAATCAGAAAAGGAAAAGAAGGGGCTGGAGTGATAATACAGTGGCTAGGACACCCTTTAATGGGGGACAATCTTATCTTGATCCCAACATCAACAAATGCAGCCAGGGGTGACTTCAGAGGGCAGAGCCAGTAGGAAACCTGAGACCCAACAGAAACAAACAAAACACCAAGTATGGTTTAGGACACAATACAATGAATTCGGGAACATGCTTTTATGCAGGACCCTCAGATTTGATCCCCCACCTAGAATAATCCCCTAGAAGATCAGGCGGGACTGATGCCATGTGGCCCTTAACAAATCATGAACAAATCCTAAGTCACACTTGCTCACATTCAAGTTGGACTCTTTGGAGGTTGGGACAATACTATACAAAGGAGGAAGCACCTTGCACACGGATGACCCATGCTTAATCACTAGCACCCCAAGTGTCCCTGAATAACATAAGAAGTGATTTCTGAGGTCTGAGTGGGAGAAAGCCCCGAGCATGCTCAGGAATGGCGAAGAGCCCCCCTTTACAAAAATTAAGTTACTTATTTGGCGGGGTGTGTGTGTGTGTGTGTGTTTTTTGTTTTGTTTTTCTGTTTTGTTTTTGGGCCACACCCGGTGGTGCTCAGGGGTTACTCCTGGATGTCTGCTCAGAAATAGCTCCTGGCAGGCACGGACTCGAACCAACCACCTTTGGTCCTGGAACAGCTGCTTGCAAGGCAAATGCTGCTGTGCTATCTCTCCGGGCCCAAGGCGGGGGGGGGGGGGGGATTTTGGGATTCACCCACAGTGGTTAGGTCTGACTCCAAGCTCTGTGCTCAGAGATGAGTCCCTGGAAGCATAGAGGATCATTGTGGAGCTAGGATCAAACCTGGTTCAACCCGGTCCAGGCAAACACTTGACAAAAGTCTCTCAGGAGGGTGAAATGATATTTAAAACTATAAAGTTGGACTCACCTAAGAAATAAAGTCAGGAACTGGGAGATTAGAACAATGGGGAAGGGCTCGTCCTTGGGGAATCACATCCCCAGTTGAACCCAGGTCTCCAGCCAGATCCCAGGGTTCCCCCACACTCTTCATGGCTGTGGCCAAAACAGGCATCCCAAGCAGTTTTCACCTATGGCCCACAGGTGCTGGTAGGTCTCCAGCATCAAGTCTCTGTAGAGCTTCCTCTGAGAAACATCCAGGTATGGCCACCCTTCACAGGGAAAGGTTACCATATCTGAAGTAGCACACATAGGAGGGGGTGTGTGGACCCTCAGGACCCTAAAGGGGTTCAGAGCCTCCCCCATCTGTCCTTGGGAGGAAACAACCTCGACTTCATGAACAATATTAAATTAGATTCCAACTCAGGTTGGAACTCTGCATCTCACAGAGTCCCCTGAGCCACCAGAGGTTATTCCCGAGCACATGATGGGTGAGGCACAAAAACAAGTCAACAAAAAGGCATTTCCAGCTCTCTTCTCCAACTCCATTTTCTATTCAACCTCTGGGGCTCCTATGTGCTTCTGAGAAATGGCATTTAGCTCAGACCCCACTGAGTCTGCAGGCCTCAGCCCATCAAGCCCATACATCTTTTATCTTCTTGTTTTGTTGTTTTGGAGGCAAACAGACAGGCAGGGAAGGGAACCCCAGGACAATAAAGTCTTGAGATGCACTAAAACCCAGAGATGGGACTGAAGAAAAGACCTTGACCTGGGGCCTCTGCAGGCCCAGAGAAGGATGGATCCCTATCCCCCAGAGGCTCCAATGGAACAGAGACCAGGAGAGGACCATCAAAGACAACTATCCTCAACCCTAATCCTGGCAACCACCCTAGCAACAGGACTCTCCCTGGTCAAAAGCCTCAGGGGGGCAGGTTGGGAGAAAACCTAGAAAAGCCAACTTGGAACAAAGGACAAGTGTTGTCTGGGGACATGGTGGCAGCATCTACTCTGACTCAGGGATTTTCAAGCTTTTATACTTTATGCAGTGTACAGGGGCTTACTTCTGGTTCTGCACTCCAAGCAGCCTCAGGGACCCTATGAGGAGTCAGGAATCGAACCCAGGTACCCGTGTGCAAGCTGCCTCCCCTTCGGTCCAGGTCTTACTTTCCTTTCCTGCAATCTCAAGTCCCAGATCTCCTTGGTGCTTTTCAGGAGGCAGAGCTGGAGAAAGGGGCAGATTCCCTTCTTGGGGGTACTTTCTCTTACCCCCAATTCACCTGCACTCCCTGGGACTACACTGCAAAGACACCAATCTGACCAAAACTTTAGATATGTGATACTTGGGCTAATAGTACCAGGACTTATGGAGTGGGGAGTGAATGTGGATACCCTTGGCCCCCCTTCTCATACTTTCTGAAAACCAGGCAGCTGAAAACACCCCCCACAAAGGCCTTTGTGTCAGTAATAGTGCTTGGAATTCCTGGACTTTGTGGCAAAAGTAAAAATACAGCCGAGACACAACTTCATCTTGTTTTAATAATGTCATCCCCAGAGAAACACAGCAACATAGCAAGGTGTAGCTAAAGATCAGAAACCAATGAAGTAACAGAATAGTCAGCTAGCGATCAGAGCTTTTAAACCTTCTGATGATGACTCAGTGACCTAATTGAAGATACAATGATTTTCACAAATTTGTTTGTCGCTGTACTTTTTATTTTCTATTTATTTATTTATTTATTTATTTATTTATTTATTTATTTATTTATTTATTTATTTATTTATTTATTTACTTACTTTATTTAGTTACTCCTGGCTCAATGCTCAGACATCGCTCCTGGCAGGCTCGAGGGACCATATGGGATGCTGGGATTCGAACCACCATCCTCCTGCATGTGAGGCAAAAGCCCTGCCTCCATGTTTATTTTTATTATTCTACTTGTTTAGTTTTGGTTTTTGGGTCACACCCAGCAGCACTCAGGGGTTACTCCTGGCTCTACACTCAGAGATCGCTCCTGGCAGGCTCAAGGAACCACATGGGATGCCGGGATTCGTACCACCGTCCTTCTATATCAAGGCAAATGCCTTACCTCCATGCTATCTCTCCAGCTTCTTATTTT